>NC_056450.1:29202079-29518746 GCF_018296145.1 Oncorhynchus tshawytscha | reverse complement strand
ATGAGGTTGGAAGAGCCACCAATTTTCTTGTTCTCCATTTCATCTCCTTTCATACACTCCCTAAAAGTAGAGCAGGGTTTTAATGTCTCTCCAATCTCTACAGTACATCCATGTATCAATAGTCAATGTTATGATATTAACATGTTGCTTGTAATGAGTAATCCAATCTACCTGTAATCTAGCAGCCGCTCCATCAGTCTCGTGACGGAGGTGACAAATGAGATGCCCGTCTCTCTCCACGTCTCCTGCTCAATTTTCTCAAGTAGGCTACAGACAAACAAGTTCTATGTTACACGTGCACATTAAGGACAGTAAAACCATAAATACTTATTTATTTGAGGATCATGATAGTGGTAGAGCTAAAAGCTTGGGCTGTGGGGAAACGGATATCTTACCTGGGGTAAGGCCCAAACAACTGGGTCCTGAAAGACGCAGCAGAAAAAGACACAACAAGTCAGGAGCATACAAAAGAACATTAAAGATGTAGGATCTTAATTTGATCACTCTTTTGTTTTGGAGAATTTTCCTACACAGAAGGAAATGCAAACTTTGTGTATTCAATGTTTAAAAAGGCTTCTAAATGTTGTAATTTCCACTTTGAAATCTCAGACCTGATTTGCCCTAACGAAAAAGTATCAACCCTTACAAAAATGCCATTAATTATAATACACTGTTGCTGCAAGATAATTTTCCTGCTGTAGCAAACTGACTCAACTGAAGATCCTACATCTGTACTACAGCACACAGACTCAGGTAACATTGTGTATGAATAGAAGACTGAGGTTGTTGGTTCTTACAGCAGACCAAAAAGCTCTCTGTGATTGCCATCCCCTTTCCCATCTGACACCATACTCTCCAGCTTGTCCATCAACTCTGCTTCCACCTACACAGACAGACAGACAGACAGACAGACAGACAGACAGACAGACAGACAGACAGACAGACAGACAGACAGACAGAGACAGACAGACAGACAGACAGACAGACAGACAGACAGACAGACAGACAGACAGAGACAGACAGACAGACAGACAGACAGACAGACAGACAGACAGACAGACAGACAGACAGACAGACAGACAGACAGACAGACAGACAGACAGACAGACAGACAGACAGACAGACAGACAGACAGACAGACAGACAGAAATAGGTTAGTGCATAAGGAACCAACCACCACACTTCTACAGTAGCACTAAAATCATAGATCCATAACATAGATATGATATTGGGTTATAACATGAAGTTAAACAAGGCCAACAGAGGATGAGTGGTGGCACACAGCAGGTGACAGACAGCACTGACCAGTTTGAAGTTGCCGTTCTGCCTCTGCTCCCAGTCCATCATGTCATGGAAGATGGGAATCATGATATTCCGGACCTCGCTCTGAGGCACGAGCGTCACTCCCAGGAATGGACCCATCATTCCAGGGATAAAGTGGGGCTTATTCTCACCTGGAGCACACAGAGAGGGCACAACACAGATGTTATAGAAACACACATGACATTACCCATGAAGGCTAGAATGACAACAAAGCATCTGAATGTCATTTTATCTCACCAAGCTTCTGCCACATGCTGAAGAGCTCATAGGCCATCATCACTCTCATGTCTCCATACCTACAGAGGAAGGACGAGGTGGGGGGGGGTAATGTAGAAAACGTAGAACTACTGACCACACACACAGATAAATGCACACACACACGTGATGGAGAGGTTCTTACTTGTCCAGGACTTTCTTCCTCTTGGCCTGTGTGAGGGGCTCCAGCTGCAGACTGGGCTGGTTGATGTACAGGACCGTCAGGCTGAAGAAAGAGTTCCACACCTGAGAGAGAACATGCACATCAGACACGTGTTCAAATTCCCTTTAACGGCAAAGATCTATCTATCTGTTTATCTATCTATCCATGTAGGCCTACGTCTTAGCAATGTTGTCACTTTATACATTTCACCATCCGGTTATGCATTTCCATAGTTTCTCTGCAGTCATAAATCCAGGTTGAACCAACTCAGACACAAAAGAGTGGAAACAGGTGCAACACAGAATGACAGCATAATGTTGTTAGGAAACCATGGAGAGAAAAACAGAGTCCTTTGTGAACAGAGAACGACAAGGAGAGAACAGCAGGTTCTGGGTCGACTTCTCCGGGATATTTATAAGGCTCTATTGTTTACTGCTGTTGTTCAACATGACACGTCTCGTTTCTCTACAGAGGCACGCACCTTAAAGTCAAAATCCGCCTCAGAGAAGTTCTTGTGTAACGCTGGGGACAGGTACTGTGTTGTCACCACAATGACACTGCAGAAGAAGTCACAGCAAAACGTTAGGATAGAAAAGACGATGCAACGTCTACACAAATGTCACGTGCTATCAGCGTAAGGACTTTCATCTCATAGCTGCATATTTTCCCTTCTCTCCTATAGGAGGCCATATGAAGGCAGTGTTACAGCTAATGCGAGTCAGACTTACTGGCTGGTCAGAAGTCTCATGACACTCCAGTCTCGGGGGAAGATGGTGAGCTTCATCAGGTTCCGGAACACACAGAAGATCTTCAACAGGAACTCCTGGAAGTCAATGGAGGTAGTGAGTATTGTGTACATTATCATCTACATATTATACCTCAGCCCCAGGTTCCTAAATCAGACTGAGACTGTAGCTCTCACCTTGAGTTCCTCTTTGCTGTGGAAGTTGTTGAGCAGGTGGTGGAAGTGGACCTCTGTCATCTGTCTAAGTAGAGACAGCAGAGTGGACACATACTCCCCCTGGACAGGCAGAAACACTTCCATATCAGTGAGGTTCCATGCATTACAAAACCTGATCTTTTTCATGTAGTGTAGGAGAGGAGAGTCTCTGACCGTGATCTCAGCCGTGCACTGGGGACAGCGCTGCCCCCTAGCTGTCTCCAGAGACTGAGACTTGGACATGATGGACAACAGAGTCTGGAGCAGAACATCCAACAGGCTCTCCACCATCATCTCTACCTCCTCCTGAACAGAAGACTCCTAGGAAGAGGGGGAGAGAGAAATGATGGGGAGAGGTGAGGAAATAGGAAGGATAGAGTGGGAGGGGCAGAGAGAGAGATAGAGAGAAGTAGAGAAGAGGAGGAAAGAGAGAGGGAGATCGAGTGAGAAGGAATTTAATGAATAATTCATTAATTTGTATAAGCCGCTCGACAGACCAATTAAAATATTAATTCAGCACTCAACGTAAAGTGGCCTACAAAATATTGTCTTGACAATAATGTCTGAACAATGACATGGTATTATAATTGCCTTAACCAGTCTTGGCAGTGTATAAAGTTTTACCAACTAGTCTGTCATCCCATCTTTAATTCCATTTGATACAAGAAATGTGAAAAGAATGTTTAGCTGGGATACTATAGATACACTACTGTAGGTGGTCTAGTAACCAGATATGGTACCAGCTTTTGTTACAGAGAAGTAGCCCCTAACCACTGGTACAGGGTCAGATATAATTTCATCCTCCTAATGATGATGATTAGGACAACTTCAACTCCAATCTCTTCTACTGCAGTAGATTCAGTGGTGATGTGATGTACCATAGCGCTGGTATTGATGATGGAGAAAATGCTAGTGAGGATTCCTGAGCAGATCAGCAGCTCCCTCTGCTGGCGCAGGTGCAGGTGGATGTGATGCAGGACGACCGGCAGCAAAATACTACGAGACTCTGAGAGGGGGAGAGAGAGGAAGAGGGGAAGAGAATGGGAGGGGTACGGAGTGAGAGGAAGAAGGGGAGAGAGTGAAGGATCAATTGTAGAAAGATTTCAACCAGCTTTAGCCTTTGCCTTTTAGATTCTTTGTCCTGACAAAGAACCAGTTACAGGTAAAACAATCTATTACATTCCCACTTTAGGAGCATCTAACAGTGTTCACAGTTTCATTTGGTGTTAGTAAAGCTGTCCTGTAGTCTTCAGTCTTACCAGGGAAGAAGAAGAGCCTGCTCTCGACGGTGCGGGCGATAGACTGCAGTTTGACCACGTCCATAGACTGACCGATGTCCACCGTACTGGGCATGCTCCCCAGCGTGCCCCGGACATACTCAGCCACCTCCTGCACTGTGAACATCTGCAGCAGCTCGTCAAAGATGTCTGGGAAACTGTTCAATAACGCCGCCTGACAGGGTCAAGGAGAAGAGACAAGAAGGGAGGGAGAGAAAAGGAGAACAGACAGACAGACAGACAGAGGGAGACAGAGAGGCAAAGAGAGAAGAGCAGAGAGACGGGGAGAAGCAGGTCTAGATCATTTGTAAATGACACTATGCCATAAGGGAGTTTTAGGACTGTAACATCCATACAGGGATACAAAAGGACCATAAGAAGAACGTAAACCAAAACAGGGCAGGGTAACACATATCTTATCGAGGGAGGTTGACAGCTGACAGAGAGCAACTGCTGCACTGGGTGACCAACACAATGTGGCGCTGTGACTAACTGAGACGAGAGAGACTTGGAGCATGTCTACCATAGAAAAGCATGCAGTTGATCACAACAGTAAAAAGAGGGATCAGAATAAAAATAAAGTGATACAAAGTATATCAGCGGAGGCTGGTGGGAGAAGCTGTAGGAGGACAGGCTCATTGTAATGGCTGAAATGGAATTGATGGAACAGAGTCAAACATGTGGTTTCCATGTGTCATGGCTCCTCCTCTGCATTGCAGGGGCGGTTCCTCCTGCAGGCAGAGGAGGGTCGTTAGTGATTGGAGTCACCTGGGATCAGAGTATTTAAACTGTCACTAATCACTTCTCTCTCTGCTAATAGTTTTGTTTATAATAAAGAACATGTTTTAATTGACCTATACCTGTTGTTCGCGTCCCCTCATTTTTGCCACAGGCTATGAGGGGGATTGTGACAAGTGGGGGCTCGTAAGTTAAAGTTAATTGTACTTTAGTCTTTAGTATTTTAGTTTACTTTAACATTTTGTTATAGTTGGTTAAGGTTTTGTCTAGATTGTTCTTGTCTTATTATTGATATGTTTGTTTATTTGTAATTTGGCTTATTTGATTATTGTTTTGTAGGTAACTTGGGTTAGTTTAGTTCAGATTGCCAAATTTTTTTGTTGGAGGGGATGTTTTGGTTGGGCCAATATTGGAGAGAGCATTGAGAGCCATGTGTTCTTTTGGTTCAGTTAGCTTGGTAGCTAAATTTGGTTAGCAATTCACTCTGGGTTTTTCTGGGTTTTGTTCAGGTGGGAGTCCTCATGTTCAGGCTTATCAGCGAGTGTCAATAGGAGGCTCGTGGTGTTTTTGTTTTAGGTGGCAGTGAATGTGGTTAGAGCATCCCTTTCCCTTGTCCCTTACATCGGCTCGGGAGCACCTCCGTGGTTATGGGGGGGGTTCTTTTCCACTCCACTGGTTTTGTGTGCATAAAACCCCACCACATGTGACTGCACGGAGACCAGGGCCAGTTGTTTTTGGAGGATAGTGGGGTGTGGCTCCTGTCCTTGAACCCAGACTGACAGAAAGTGAGTTGTGTTTTTTTTTTTGAGCATTTGTAATAGTTGTATTGGTTGAGGAAAATGTCTTCCATTTTGAGTAGTTTTGTTCAAGCTCCTTCGGAGGTAGCCTTAGAGTTGTGTACTAAGGAGCAGTTAATTGAAATTGCTGAACATTATCAGATTGAGATTGTTTAAAAAAAATTAAAGACTGTTAACTAGATTAAAGCAGGGTCTTGGAGAAATGGGTGTTTTTTTGGGTCAGTCTGCTAGTAGTGGGGGTGCAGGTTTTCAGTCTAGCCCTTCATTAACTTTTGAGCAGCAAAGGGAGGTGTTGCAAATGCAGTTAGAGATAGCATTTCTCAATTGCTCTAATAGACCAGAAGGACTACCACAGTTTGATGTTTCACAGAATCTTTGTTTGTTGCCTAAATTTGAGTCAGATCCAGACACATACTTTGCTTTATTTGAGCATATTGCGGAAGCTAGAGCTTGGTCAGATTTGGACATGCCTGTTGTTGCAATGTGTACTTACAGGAAAAGCATGTGAGGCTTTTACAGCACTGAGTGTAGCTGACAGTAAAGTTTTTGCTAAAGTTAAATCAGCAGTTCTGAAGGTCTATGAGCTTGTGCCAGAGGCATATTGTCAACGTTTTCGTTACAGGAAAAAGTTAGATTCACAAACCTATTCTGAGTTTGTTCGTGATTTGACTTCTGCATTTAATCGTTGGTGTACAGCTTCTGAAGTTAGTACTTTTGAGGGTCTGTCTAATTTGATTGTGTTAGAACAGTTCAAAAGTTCTGTCTGACCAGGTTGCTACAAACTTTACATTCATTCATGTAAAGTCTCCAAGTGATGCAGCAATCATTGCAAGTGAGTACAGGCTATCACATAAAAGCCATTTTGAGTCAAACTGTGACATTTACCATAAAAATAACTTTACTCCTAGGAATAGTAGGTCACCTTTTTCTGGGGCTTCTTTCCAAAGACCTCAGCAGACGTTTGGGTCTGGAGGACTTAAAGCACCGGTTAATGCTAATAACTGTCGCTGCTGTTTAGTTGAAGGACATTGGAAGAAAGATTGTCCTCTGCTTAAATCAAAAAAGTCAGGTCAAGTTAAACCTGCTGTGATGGCAAGTCCTGTTGCAGCCTCTGACCACCAGGGTGAGCTTTTTCAGCCACTCGTTGAGTTTGATTCTGTCTTCCCACTGATTTTTCAGCCTTTATTTCAGATGGTGTAGTGTCCCTGGTAGATGGCAACCAAAATGTTTCAATCAAGATCTGAAGAGACACTGGAGCTTTAGATTATTTTATTCTGGAATCTGTTTTGCCATTCTCTAAAGAGTCTGATACTGGCAGTTGTGTAATGGTATGTGGTATGGGTTTCGTTCCATTCTCTTGTCCTTTACATGAAGTTACCCTAAAATATGGTCTGGTAGAGGGTGATGTAGATGTTGGGGTTAGACCCCAGTTGCCAGTAGAGGGAGTCCACATGATTTTGGGGAATGACTTGGCAGGTAGTAAGGTGTGGGCAGATGGCAAACTAAACATCTGTAAGAAGCAACCTTCAGTGTCACCTGCAAGGAAATCTCCAGATCAAAACTGTCTCCTGAGGTATTTCCAGTTTGTGCGGTTACCCGCACGGCCTCTCGTAAGGAGATTGAGAGTAAGCCAGAAAGTCTTGAGTTGCTAGTCAAACTCCAGACAGAACAGATGACTAGTTCTAGAGATTCATTGATGGTTGAGCAAAAGGCCGATACTAACTTGGCTGATCTGTTTGATAAAGTTATTCCTGATTCAGTGGTGAGGAATAGTGCTCAGTGTTATTTTCTTCTGGATGGGCTGTTGGTCAGGAAATGGGTTCCACACTATGATCAGGGTCTAGGAGAACCAATCTTTCAAATAGTTGTACCTACTACTTTGCGAAATAAAGTGTTGCGAACTTCACATGATGATGTGGCAGGTCATATGGGTGATCGTAGAACTAATGATCGCATACTTCGTTATTTTTTCTGGCCACGTTTAAAGCGGGATGTATCTCAGTTTATTGAAACTTGTGATACGTGTCAGCGCACAAGCAAGCCAAACTAGGTTGTAAAGCCAGCACCTTTGTATCCAATACCAGCCATAGGGCAACCTTTTGAGCATCTTATTATTGATTGTGTTGGGCCTTTACCAAGGTCCAAGTCAGGTCATAGCTACTTATTAACTGTTGTGTCAAGCAACCAGATATCAGGCAGCTTTTTCCTTGCGTACCATAAATTCAAAATCAGTAGTTAAAGCGTTAACTCAATATATTTCAACATTTGGGATACCAAAAATCATCCAGTCGGATCTGGGGTCTAACTTTACCTCCCATTTATTTGCTCAGGTTCTCAAACAGCTTAAAGTTAGACACAACAAGTCTACTGCGTTCCATGCCCAGAGCCAGGGAGCTTTGGAATGTTTTCATCAAACTTTAAAATCCTTGCTCCGTGCATACTGTACAGAACTGTCTGCAGGTTGGGAGGAGGGGTTACCTTGGCTGTTACTAGCTGCTCGTGAAGTAGTGCAGGAAAGCACAGGGTTTAGCCCAAATGACTTAGTGTTTGGTCATAAGGTGCGTGGGCCTTTAGCAGTGTTGCAGGATGGTTGTTTGTCTGAGGAATCATCTCAGAACCTTATTGACTATGTAAATGGTTTTAGGTTGAAGTTGTATAGGGCTGATGAACTGGCGAAAGAAACTAAAATCTTCTCAACGGAAAAAGAAACTGAAATATGACGGACAGGCTGAGCTGCGTGAGTTTAGTCCTGGTGATCGTGTACTTGCTCTTCTGCCTCTTGTAAGTTCACCTTTTCAGGCAAAATATTGTGGTCCTTTCATTGTGTTGCGTAAAGTGTCAGTTCAAATCTATCTTATTGAAACCCCTGGTCATAGGAAGTCCTCTAAATTATGCCATGTGAACCTGTTAAAATGTTATCACTCCTGTGATCTAAGCAAAGTTGAAGGCACTCCAGCGGTGAGGTCAGTGTTGACTGCTGCTCCAGTCACTGCATCTTGTGGCTTTAATTTGGTGGAGGGGGACAAGAGGAGGACGTTAGGGTTTCAGATGAGGTCTTACAAGGTCGGTTGAAAAACTCCCAGACTTTGCAAACCTTGGTTTTGGTAGATCATTTAAACTCTGAGAAACGTGATGAATTGGTAGCTCTTATTAGAAACTGCCCTGTTTTGTTTTCTGACACTCCATCTCAAACCCACTTGTCTGAGGTCCCTGCAAAATCCCGACCAGCGCCTGATGCGTTGGGTTTCGTTCTTGCAACCTTTCAACCTTGATATTAGACACATTAGTGGTAAGGATATTATCATTTCTGATGCTCTGTCCCATGCTCCTTTAACCTAGTTTGTATATTCTATCTGCTGACCCCTACAGGCTGTCTGCGCCTCTTTCCTCTTAAATTGCTCCCCAGGTATCAGGGCTGCCGAGTTTGAGGGGTGGACAGTCAGTTGGGGGGACACGGGGCTACTACTAGGAGCTGGGACCTTTTTTTTGAGGGGTGGGGATTTGAATTGTTTTGAATATGTTGGAGGAATGTGGGTTGAGGGTGGGACCCTCATTTTAAGGAGGGGGGTGTCACGGCTCCTCTGCATTGCAGGGGCGGTTCCTCCTGCAGGCAGAGGAGGGTCGTTAGTGATTGGAGTCACCTGGGATCAGAGTATTTAAACTCACTAATCACCTCTCTCCGCTCCTCCAGGTATGAACCTGTTTTTTTGTAGTTTTGCATAGTTTTCACTCAGTCATTCACACACACAGATTCACGCATCCATGCACTTTACATACACCTTACATTATGATACTTCCACACCTCATTCCTTTTTCTTAGTTTATTGTAAACAAAACTAACTTTAAAGAACATTTTTTAATTGGCCTATACCTGTTGTTCGCGTCCCCTCATTTTTGCCACAGGCTATGAGCAGGCCTGTGACAATTGTGTGATACTGTTCCATTTATTCCATTTCAGCAATTACAATGAGCCAGTCCTATCTCTCCTCCCACCAGCCTCCACTGAATTATATACAGTGCCTTGTGAAAGTATTCGGCCCCTTTGAACTTTGCGACCTTTTGCCACATTTCAGGCTTCAAACATAAAGATATAAAACTGTATTTTTTGTGAAGAATCAACAACGAGTGGGACACAATCATGAAGTGGAACGACATTTATTGGATATTTCAAACTTTTTTAACAAATCAAAAACTGAAATTGGGCGTGCAAAATTATTCAGCCCCCTTAAGTTAATACTTTGTAGCGCCACCTTTTCCTGCGATTACAGCTGTAAGTTGCTTGGGGTATGTCTCTATCAGTTTTGCACATCGAGAGACTGACATTTTTTCCCATTCCTCCTTGCAAAACAGCTCGAGCTCAGTGAGGTTGGATGGAGAGCATTTGTGAACAGCAGTTTTCAGTTCTTTCCACAGATTCTCGATTGGGTTCAGGTCTGGACTTTGACTTGGCCATTCTAACACCTGGATATGTTTATTTTTGAACCATTCCATTGTAGATTTTGCTTTATGTTTTGGATCATTGTCTTGTTGGAAGACAAATCTCCGTCCCAGTCTCAGGTCTTTTGCAGACTCCATCAGGTTCTTCCAGAATAGTCCTGTATTTGGCTCCATCCATCTTCCCATCAATTTTAACCATCTTCCCTGTCCCTGCTGAAGAAAAGCAGCCCCAAACCATGATGCTGCCACCACCATGTTTGACATTGGGGATGGTGTGTTCAGGGTGATGAGCTGTGTTGCTTTTACGCCAAACATAACGTTTTGCATTGTTGCCAGAAAGTTCAATTTTGGTTTCATCTGACCAGAGCACCTTCCACATGTTTGGTGTGTCTCCCAGGTGGCTTGTGGCAAACTTTAAATGACACTTTATGGATATCTTTAAGAAATGGCTTTCTTCTTGCCACTCTTCCATAAAGGCCAGATTTGTGCAATATACGACTGATTGTTGTCCTATGGACAGAGTCTCCCACCTCAGCTGTAGAGCTCTGCAGTTCATCCAGAGTGATCATGGGCCTCTTGGCTGCATCTCTGATCAGTCTTCTCCTTGTATGAGCTGAAAGTTTAGAGGGACGGCCAGGTCTTGGTAGATTTGCAGTGGTTGGATACTCCTTCCATTTCAATATTATCGCTTGCACAATGCTCCTTGGGATGTTTAAAGCTTGGGAAATCTTTTTGTAACCAATTCCGGGCTTTAAACTTCTTCACAACAGTATCTCGGACCTGCCTGTGTTCCTTGTTCTTCATGATGCTCTCTGCGCTTTTAACAGACCTCTGAGACTATCACAGTGCAGGTGCATTTATACGGAGACTTGATTACACACAGGTGGATTGTATTTATCATCATTAGTCATTTAGGTCAACATTGGATCATTCAGAGATCCTCACTGAACTTCTGGAGAGAGTTTGCTGCACTGAAAGTAAAGGGGCTGAATAATTTTGCACGCCCAATTTTTCAGTTTTTGATTTGTTAAAAAAGTTTGAAATATCCAATAAATGTCGTTCCACTTCATGATTGTGTCCCACTTGTTGTTGATTCTTCACAAAAAAATAGTTTTATATCTTTGTTTGAAGCCTGAAATGTGGCAAAAGGTCGCAAAGTTCAAGGGGGCCGAATACTTTCGCAAGGCACTGTATGCATTAAAGGTCTACTTTGGGCAAAAATTCCAAAATAATAGCTTTAAACTGTAACTGATCAGTGCACCATTATACCAGGTAATTTAATGCTTTAAAAAAAGAGGAATAAGATATATGGCTACAGAAGTGCCATGTATTACCGATCTCTACAGCTTCTGTTCAAAAATAAATCCTGTGAAATGACAACACATATTGGAGGAGTTACTGGCTAGCTACAGTGGCTAGGGTAGATAACGAACAAGCTATGTTGATCATAGCATAGGCAAAGGCACACCCCATTTCTGTTTGAAAATTGAGAAAGAGGGGCTTCCTGAGTGGCTCAAGGCACCGCATCGAGGTGCTTGACCTGGGTTTGATCCCAGGCTGTGTCACAATCGGCCGTGTCCAAGATCCCCATAGGGCGGAGCACAATTGGCCCAGCGTCGTCCATGTTAGGGGAGGGTTTGGCCGGGGGGGTTTTACTTGGCTCTTCGCGCTCTAGCGACTCGATTTGGCGGGCCGGGCGCCTGCAGGCTGATTTCAGTTGTCAGTTGAACGGTGTTTCCTCAAACAAATTGGTGCAGGTGGGTGTTAAGAAGCGCTGTTAGGCGGGTCATGTTTCGGATGACTGACTCGACCTTTGCTTCTCCCAAGCCCGTTGGGGAGTTGCAGTGATGAGACCAGATTTAATTGGCTATCATGAGAAGAGGTTTTTTTTTTTTCTTACAAAATACATAAATACAATTGGAGAAAGAGGCGGACCGTTTTTCGTTCACAGATTTAAAGTGCTTTACAGGAAAGCAACAAAGAAATGAAACAATATATGAAATCAATGACAAATTATTGATAAATGAATGTCAATTGAATCAAAGCTCAAAGAACAAAGGAGCCGATAAGCTCATAATAGTCCAGTCAAAATGTACTGATCTGTCTAAGTAGTTATCCCTTCTGGGATAAAGACAAGTTAGAGACAGACCGGAAGTGCTGATGTTCTGACCTGTGTGAAGACGAGGGTCTCTGAGCTGCGGCTGTCCAGACTCAACACAAAGCGGATGGACTGGAAGAGCTCCTGGATGCTGGCCCTGAACAGCTCCTCCTCCATACCACAGGTCGCTCGCGAGTACAGGATCCGAGACTGGACGATAAACTTCAACAGGTACTCCAGAGCCTGCAGGGTGGACAGAGGACGAAATAGGATACAATTATCTTTATATTATGTGTAGTGTGGTGGTTTGAGTTGGGTTATGTTTCTTTCTTTAGGCCTTGTAATACAATATACCTTTACATGACCATTACAGCATCAAAGAGCAAACCTTGGTATCATAATTCATGTCAGTATTCTGCAATGCAAACATATCAATACATATTGATGATTCCCTGTCATAAGATATCTCTAGTCTTCATCCATTCTGGAAACCTCCCCTGATCTACCATGGCTTTAGATTATACTATTTGACATTCATGTCATATTTCCTTTCATCTATAGGCGTGAGGTCTAAACGTTCCATGTTTGGTAAAGAAATGCATGTTGGGAGTGTCTAACAGTGTGTGGGTTCACTCTGTTTGTCCAAACCTCTCATGTCCTGATGTGACGTGAGCTTTACCCTCATGACCTCCTGGATGTGGTCCTGTCTGACAACCTCAGATGAGATGTGATGTGAGCTTTACCCTCATGACCTCCTGGACGTGGTCCTGTCTGACAACCTCAGATGAGATGTGATGTGAGCCTTACCATCATGGCCTCCTGGATGTGGTCCTGTCTGACAACCTCAGATGAGATCTGATGTGAGCCTTACCATCATGGCCTCCTGGATGTGATCCTGTCTGGCAACCTCAGATGTAATGTGAGCCTTACCATCATGGCCTCCTGGATGTGATCCTGTCTGGCAACCTCAGATGTAATGTGAGCCTTACCATCATGGCCTCCTGGATGTGATCCTGTCTGACAACAGATGTGATGTGAGCCTTACCCTCATGGCCTCCTGGATGTGATCCTGTCTAACAACCTCAGCAGAGCGGTCCATGTACCACTTCAGACAGCGAATCAGCTCTCTACAAGAACACAGAGTAAAGAGTGTTAAACATGGGGTATTCCATGGCCATATAAGACAAAGAAAATGTACACTGGTGTCATAGTCAGGTCCAAGATTATTGGCACCCTTGATAAAGATATTATTATATATTATGTGTAGTGTGGTTTGAGTTTGGTTGTGTCCTTTCTTTAGGCCTTGTAATACAATATACCTTTACATGACCACTACAGCATCAAAGAGCAAACCTTGGTATCATAATTCATGTCAGTATTCTGCAATGCAAACATATCAATACATATTGATGATTCCCTGTCATAAGATATCTCTAGTCTTCATCCATCTGGAAACCTCCCCTGATCCACTGTGGCTTTAGATTATATTGTCTAAAGTTTTATGAGTTGGAGAACACATTGGGAGGGACCTTAGACCCTCCCTCCATACAGAATCCTTCCAGATCCTTGATTTCCTCCGGCTGCCTTCTTCAATTTAAACCGCAGGTTTTCAAGGGGTTTCAAGTCCGGAGACTGAAATTGCCATTATAAATGTTATTTTTCTGGCCAATGAACCATTTCTTTGTGGATTTTGATGTGTGCTTGGGGTTATTGTCTTGCTGGAAGATCCAATTGCGGCCAGGTTTTAGCCTCCTGGCAGAGGTAACCAGGTTTTTGTCCTGGTACAGAGTAAAGTTTGTGACCTTAAAAAGCAAAATAGCCCCATAACATCAAAGATCCACCACCATATTTTAAAGTAGGTATGGGGGTATTTTCTGCTCATGCATTCTCATGTTGACGCCAAACCCACCACTGGTGTGCACAGGCAAAGAGCTCTATTTTCATATCATCTGACTATAGCACGCACCGCTTCCAATCCAAGTGCCAATACCTTTTAGCAAACTCCAGGCATTTATATTTGTTAGATGACACTGGGAACACACTGGTTGAATCAATGTTATTTCAACGTCATTTTAATGAAATTGCGTTGAACCAATGTGGAATAGACATTGAATGGACGTCTGTGCCCTGTGTGTGGTGGTGGGTGGGGTGGGGGGGTGGGGGGGTAAGGCATCGAAATGAGAACGCATGAGCAGAAAACATCCCCATACCTACTGTAAAATATGGTGTTGGATATTTGATGTTATTGGGCTCTCCCCAAATACAGGTGTGCCAAGCTTGTAGCGTCATACCCAAGAAAACTCGAAGCTGTAATCACTGCGAAAGGTGCTTCACAAAGTCCTGAGTAAAGGGTCTGTCAACAGACTGAATACTTAAGTAAATGTGATATTATCAAAAAAAATGTTTTTGTAAATTTTCAAAAATATCTAAACCTGTTTTTGCTTTGTCATTATGGGGTATTGTGTGTAGACTGATGAGAAAAAAAAAACAATTTACTCCATTTTAGAATAAGGCTGTAATGTAACAAAATGTGGAAAAAGTCAAGGGGGTCTGAATACTTTCCGAATGCACTATAGCTCAGTATATTATTTATTTATTTTATACAGTCTTATTTGTTTGTCTTTATCAAGGGTGCCAATCATTTTGGACCTGACCGTAAGTGGTTCATTACTTGTAGGCCAGAGCTCCTGCAAAGTGGTTCTGTATGTATGCCTCCATAACAGGGCGGAAGTGGTAGAAACGACTGTCCCTGAGTAGGTTGATGATAAACACCTGAGTGCACAAAGACAGACAGACAGACGGGAAAACATACGATAGGGTTTAGCCATACTGGAGAAAATGTGAGTATGCTGCAGCCACACCACATGCAGTCATGCATGCATTCACGCATGTGTGCACACTCTCACACATGTGAGTCACACACAGACATAAACACACACACACTACATTCCATTACATTAAATGAGGTTGGTCTCTCCATCTTGACATACCAATGACTGGAAAACCAGTGGTCCGTATTTATCTGTGTTGTCATCCAGGAGACAAAATAGTGTATCCAGGACATCTCGTAGGAACTGCAGGGGAGAAGAGCCAGCTCAATCATTAAACCAGGGGTGTCAGGCTCATTCCATGGAGGCCCTAGCGTCCACAGGTTTTTGTTTTTTCCTCTCAATTAAGGCCTAGACAACCAGGTGAGGGGAGTTACTTACAAATTAGTGACCTTAATTCATCAATCACGTACAAGGGAGGAGCAAACACCCGCAGACACTCGGCCATCCATGGAATGAGTTTGACACGTGCATTACACCATCATAGTTCCCCAAACCCAATAACATAGGCTAGTCACAGATCTGTTAGTGTTTGGCCAAACAACAAAGAGGAGTCTTTCCTAGATGTATTGATTGAATAAGAGTGTTACCTTGACAATCTCCTCTCCGTTGATGTGGCGTAGTTGACCCAAGATATCTAACACCTTGTCAGGGTGGGCTTTCCAGTTCAGCAGAGCTAGGAGGTCCACTGGAAAAAGAGCAGAACAGACACAAAAACATGTGTGAAGCTCTGGGTAAAGATCGGGGCTAGGCTTGTGAATGAGATGAGATGTACAAAACAGTGTAGTGAGCTGGCCTTACCGTTCTGAGTGAGCTTGGTGGAGCAGAGCTGTGTGGAGACCCAGAAGGTCTCCTTGGGGTTCCTCTGGAAGGGCAGGGTGGAGGGCAGGTTGGGGCAGCTATTGAAGTCCTCTTTACAGCAGGGCATGCTCAGGTACAGGCCCTGGTTACTGAATGTTGTATTCTCATCACACTGAGAATACAACAGAGAAACGTGTTAGATAGAAATGACAGAGAATAATGTAGAATATGTAAGCCTGGATGTGCATGTCTGTGTCGTCTATGACCGCACCTTATAGACATAGAGCTCATGGCTCTCGTCTGACAGCGTGGTCCCATCCTCCCTCATCAGAGGAGTGAAGGAAAAACCAAACAGCTTCTTCTCCCCTTTGTCTTTAGCTGAGGAGAGACACAAAGGAATTACTGTATAGTTTATGCCATCTACACAGCATAAACAATACCAGACACAATTCTGCATTGCTATCAAGTTAATAATGATAACAATAATAACTTTATTTCTAAATCCTGTCAAGGTGTTGTTGACATACTGGAACAGTGTCTGAACTCAAAGCGCAGATGTGATCCTCTGAAGCGGTCTATGGGGATGGGTAGTTTAATCATCTCACTCCAGCGAGGGCTGTTGTTGTGGTACAGGACAAAAGAGCGGTGTTCACTGGTGTTGGGCTCCCCACTACCCAGACTGATACAGTCCTGATGTGGGGAATAGAGAAAGGACAGGCACTCTTTAGAATGGATGAATGGATGGATAGATGAATGGATGGATGGATGGATGGATGGATGGGTGGGTGAATGGATGGGTGGATGGATGGATGGGTGGATGGATGGATGGGTGGATGGATGGATAGATAGATGGATAATGGTATAATGGTCTGTCAAATGGTTGAAATCATGAAATCCAAATCAATTACGACAAACCAACAGAAATGTTCTCTGTTACCTTGAGTGTGTCCCCATCGGCGTAAAGTACATACACAGTGACCTCAATATTTTTCTGGACACTCTTGCCCCCCCTCTCAAAGTCCCCACGCTCCAGGGTCAGGTACAGGTCATTACGAGTGTCACCTAGGATAAGGACATACAGTCAAGCCATGACAGAGTTCTGTTCTAGAGAATTCTCTTTCTACAGTGTCCCTACAGTTCAGAGGAACAGGCCTTAGAATGCCCACGAGACAATAACATCTCTACAAGTTCGAAGCCTAGGACAGAACCAAATTAATGTTTCATGTGCACGGAATTGTTAGTTTATCTTTACTTTATACTCTGTGGTTTTTGTCTTCTATAATTTACCTCAGCCTCAAGTGATCCTAAGTCTGGGATATCCCAGAACGTGGAGCTACGTATGCCTATAGGCAACGTCTTAAACTACAGCAGTCAAAGATTGCGGAAGTAAGCCATCTGGCTCGAAAAACTAAGGGATCCTGGGTAGCTCAGATAAGTGTGGACATTATGAATTAGGATGCGGCGCTGACACCAAACATTATTGTTCTTGTCAATAAAAAATGGCCCTCCTGTTCTAATATACACAGTAGCTCATAATAACTGTCTCAGCACCCCATGTGAGTCAGTGCTTAATGGAAAAGATATCAATGACTACAGTGAAAGAAGATATTGCAGTTATTTATAAGATCAGATTACTGTTATTTATATCTTTCTCATTTCCTTGGGGACAGATGAGTCACTGACAGGGGTATTGGGAGGTATTTTAAATCGGAGTGAAAGGAAGTGGAGGGGTGTGTGTGTGTGGTGTGTGTGTGTGTGTGTGTGTGTGTGTGTGTGTGCGTGTACACTGTAGTATTCATCTCAATGGAACCCTAAAAGAGTGATGCCAAATGATGAAACAAACACACACTTTATGGCCCTTCACTCCTTTGACAGAATCTTTGAAGATCTCTGTTGTTTGTTTACAAATGGTCACAGTTTAAAAACATGCTCTGGTACTTTGGCGACTAAGAAATCATTTTTTTTATCTCCTGGATGTGTCAATGTGTTGTTCCTACATGCATAATCTATGAGAATAATTACTGTCTTACCTCATTTAGCCACAAAATCCCTAGTTTGAAAGCAACTGATTTCCCAAAGCTGTGCCACGCCATTTCCCTACGTTCCCCCCCACGTGGGCCAGCCCCCTAGTAATTTGAGTTATAGCCAATGAGTGACAGAATTTGAATGACAGTTACCAAGAGGCCTGCCCAGCGTTATCCAATGAGGTTGCAGGGCAGGCCCAACGGCTCAATGGACACAGCAGAGAGAGAGAGAGAGCTGCCAGCCATAAGATGAGGGACAGTGTCTGACAGACCAATCAACCTGCACATGTCCTCTATTGTATGCTTATTGTTATTGTTCAATGTATGGTTATTTTGATCCTTGGTTATTGTTGTTACTGTTGTCTTATTGACAATTTTGATTCTTATTATCTTAATATTGTAAATATCCAAAATAAGCTTTGGCAATATGTACATTGTTACGTCATGCCAATAAAGCAAATTTAATTGAGAGAGAGCGAAAGAGAGAGAACATATCTTAAATATATGTGACATAGTACGCAATTTTCGGAGACCACTTTTGGCTCGTGGGTGCTACTGTCACAACGACTGGCTAAAAAGTATACAAAAGCACCAGAGAATCTCTTTAAGCCTATGACCCAAATGTTGTCGAAAGTAGGAAACACCTAGCCTACATTCTCTTCAGTAGAGGCCTAGCTCCTGCTGAGGGTGTATTTCAAGTGAAACATCTGATTTTGAGCATTTTGGACTGAGACTGGTTTCCAACTGTGTCAATGAAACTGGTGTCCTTCTGAACATCTGCTTATCCCCCCTTAAAGAATAACTTCCCTTGAATGAAACACAAGCCCTATTTTCTGGAACTCCTCCTTTCTCCCTACCGTCTACTCCCTATCCCCAACCCTCTACTCCCTACCCCCTACCCCCTACCCTCTACTCCCTACACCATACCCCCTACACCCTACACCCTACCCTCTACTCCCTATCCCCTACCCTCTACTCCCTATCCTCTACACCCTACCCTCTACTCCCTATCCCCTACCCTCTACTCCCTACACCCTACCCTCTACTCCCTATCCCCTACACCCTACCCTCTACTCCCTACACCCTACCCTCTAATCCCTATCTCCTACCAACTACTCCCTATCCCCTACACCCTACCATCTACTCCCTACTCCCTACCCTCTACTCCCTATCCCCTACACCCTACCATCTACTCCCTACACCCTACCCTCTAATCCCTATCTCCTACCCCTACTCCCTATCCCCTACCAACTACTCCTTATCCCCTACCAACTACTCCCTACCCCTACCCTCTACTCCATATCCCCTACCCTCTACTCCATATCCCCTACCCTCTCCATATCCCCTACCCTCTACCCCCTACACACTACCCTCTACCCCTATCCCCTACCCTCTACTCCCTACACCCTACCCTCTACTCCCTATCCCCTACACCCTACCCTCTACTCCCTATCCCCTACCCTCTAATCCCTATCTCCTACCAACTACTCCCTATCCCCTACACCCTACCATCCACTCCCTATCCCCTACACCCTACCAACTACTCCCTACTCCCTACCCTCTACTCCCTATCCCCTACACCCTACCATCTACTCCCTATCCCCTACACCCTACCAACTACTCCCTACCCTCTACTCCCTATCCCCTACCCTCTACTCCCTATCCCCTACACCCTACCCTCTACTCCCTATCCCCTACACCCTACCCTCCTCGCTACACCCTACCCTCTACTCCCTATCCCCTATATCCTACCAACTACTCCCTACTCCCTACTCCCTACCCTCTACTCCCTATCCTCTACCCTCTACTCCCTATCCCCTACCCTCTACTCCCTACACCCTACCCTCTACTCCCTACACCCTACCCTCTACTCCCTATCCCCTACCAACTACTCCCTATCCTCTACACCCTACCATCTACTCCCTATCCCCTACTCCCTATCCCCTACCAACTACTCCCTATCCCCTACACCCTACCCTCTACTCCCTACACCCTACACTCTACTCCCTACACCCTACCCTCTATCCCCTACCCTCTACTCCCTATCCCCTACCCTCTACTCCCTATCCCCTACCCTCTACTCCCTACACCCTACCCTCTAATCCCTATCCCATACACCCTACCCTCTACTCCCTACCCCCTACCCTCTACCCCCTACCCCCTACACCCTACCCTCTACTCCCTACACCCTACACTCTACTCCCTACACCCTACCCTCTATCCCCTACCCTCTACTCCCTATCCCCTACCCTCTACTCCCTATCCCCTACCCTCTACTCCCTACACCCTACCCCTAATCCCTATCCCCTACACCCTACCATCTACTCCCTACTCCCTACCCTCTACTCCCTATCCCCTACACCCTACCCTCTACTCCCTATCCCCTACACCCTACCATCTACTCCCTACACCCTACCCTCTAATCCCTATCTCCGACCCTCTACTCCCTATCCCCTACCAACTACTCCTTATCCCCTACCAACTACTCCCTACCCCCTACCCTCTACTCCATATCCCTACCCTCTACTCCATATCCCCTACCCCTACCCCTACCCTCTACCCCTACACACTACCCTCTACTCCCTATCCCCTACCCTCTACTCCCTACACCCTACCCTCTACTCCCTATCCCCTACACCCTACCCTCTACTCCCTAACCCCTACCCTCTAATCCCTATCTCCTACCAACTACTCCCTATCCCCTACACCCTACCATCCACTCCCTATCCCCTACACCCTACCATCTACTCCCTATCCCCTACACCCTACCAACTACTCCCTACCCTCTACTCCCTATCCCCTACCCTCTACTCCCTATCCCCTACACCCTACCCTCTACTCCCTATCCCCTACACCCTACCCTCTACTCGCTACACCCTACCCTCTACTCCCTATCCCCTATATCCTACCAACTACTCCCTACTCCCTACCCTCTACTCCCTATCCTCTACCCTCTACTCCCTATCCCCTACCCTCTACTCCCTATCCCCTACCCTCTACTCCCTACACCCTACCCTCTACTCCCTACACCCTACCCTCTACTCCCTATCCCCTACCAACTACTCCCTATCCTCTACACCCTACCATCTACTCCCTATCCCCTACTCCCTATCCCCTACCAACTACTCCCTATCCCCTACACCCTACCCTCTACTCCCTATCCCCTACACCCTACCCTCTACTCCCTACACCCTACACTCTACTCCCTACACCCTACCCTCTATCCCCTACCCTCTACTCCCTATCCCCTACCCTCTACTCCCTATCCCCTACCCTCTACTCCCTACCCTCTAATCCCTATCCCATACACCCTACCCTCTACTCCCTACCCCCTACCCTCTACCCCCCTACCCCCTACACCCTACCCTCTACCCTCTACTCCCTATCCCCTACCCTCTACTCCCTATCCCCTACCCTCTACTCCCTACACCCTACCCTCTAATCCCTATCCCATACACCCTACCCTCTACTCCCTACCCCCTACCCTCTACCCCCTACCCCCTACCCTCTACCCCCTATCTCCTACCAACTACTCCCTATCCCCTACACCCTAACCTCTACTCCCTATCCTCTATACCCTACCAACTACTCCCTATTCCCTACCCTCTACTCCCTATCCCCTACTCCCTACCCTCTACTCCCTACCCTCTACTCCCTACACCCTATCCCCTATCCCCTACTCTCTACTCTCTACTCTCTATCCCCTACACCCTATCCCCTACACCCTACCCTCTACTCCCTACACCCTACACCCTACCCTCTACTCCCTATCCCCTACCCCTCACCTGGCATGATGACATCAGGGAAGCCCAGTTTGCGTGTGATGGCCAGAGCCCTGCTGAACACAGCCTGGTTCTCCCTCCTGATCTGATCCAGCTCCCCCCGCAGCAGCTGTAGAGAGATGATGAGGCCTGGGAAGTGATGGAGAGGGAGGGAGAGAGGGATGGAGGGAGGGAGTGAAGGGATGGAGGGAGGGAGTGAAGGAGGGGATGGAGAGGGAGGGAGTGAAGGGAGGGAGGGAGGGAAGAGAGGGAGGGAGTGAAGGGATAGGGAGGGAGGGAGGGAGTGAAGGTGATAGGGATAGGGGGAGGGAGGGAGGGAGGGAGGAAGTGAAGGGATAGGGAGGGAGGGAGGGAGGGAGGGAGGGAGGGAGGGAGGGAGGGAGGGAGGGAGGGAGGGAGGGAGGGAGGGAGGGAGGGAGGGAGGGAGGGGGAGGGAAGGGATGGAGGGTGGGAGGGAGGGATGGAGGGAGGGCGGGAGGGAGGGAGGTATGGGAAAGAGGAAGAGAAGGGAGAGGGAGGAGAAGGATAAGGGATAGAGAAAGAGAGAGGAGAGAGAGAATGAAAGAGAGAGAAAGAGGGGAGGGAGGAATAGAGGGGTATTTAAGGGACATTAGTCAGAGTGCGGGGGAGGAAGAGACAGACAGGAGCATGGATGGAGAGATAAAGTCACAGCGAGGAAAGGAGAGAAAAAAAAGGTGGGGTGGCATTAGGAATAGAAAAAGAGAGAAGGGTATGGAACAAGACAAGATGATGGAATTCAGTGACTCATATTATGCTACAGAAATATACCAGTGTGAAGCACTAGAAAGACAATACTGAGCAACATGAAGATGCATGCAATACAGACATTCTATCAGTCTAAATAAAATGGAGGTCTGTTTCAACTGACATGTGGAACCACAGAACACATTTCCTCTGCATCATCACATTGTGGATGTATCCAGTACATGTGCAGTGAAACGTCAATAATGAGAGCCCTTTCCTTCAGCTTATCCTTAATGCTGATTGACATAGTCTTGGTGATCAATACGCCATTATGACAATGAATATCTGATTTAACCTTGGAGGACCTCTAAGACAGATATGGCCGGTAACGTCTGTCTCAAAGGTGAAACTAAACGTTCTATATACTTTACCTTCTTTGTCAGTTGGTTATTCATATCCTTTAACATGTAATGTCCTAGAAGTCCATTTCAATTCAGTCAATTTAGGAGACTAATTGCCATTTCAATAAAAAAAATGGAAAACCATTTTTCTTCAATGAGGATTTCTCAAGTTCTTGAAATGGAATTCCAATTACTTCCTGAATTGATTGCCATTGAAATGGAACGGACCAAAACCCTGGCCCCAGAGGATGAATGATCATCATATGTACCATAGTTGGTGCTAGGGGCTGAGTACTTTGTGCTGGACTTCCGTATGATGTTCTCGTGGATCTGAAACCACTCGTTCTCATTATTACATCTGGAGAAAAAGAGGGAAGACAGAGAGATGATAGAGAGATGATAGAGAGAAGATACAGAGAAGATACAGAGAAAGAGAGATACAGAGAAAGAGAGAAGATACCGAGAAGAAAGAGAAGGTACAGAGAAAAAAGAGAGAAGATACAGAGAAGATACAGAGAAGAAAGATAGAGAGAAGCATTAATGACACACACATTAGAGGGGGAGAGATGGGGAGATGGGGACGGTTGTGTCCCTGAAGCGAAAAGATACCAGTGGGGGGACATGCTATCAAGCAGCACATTACCCCAAAAGCACAGGCCTCTAAGCTGAGCTGACAGTCAGCTCTCTCTTCTCTCCTTTCCTCCTCTACGCCCTCTCCACCAGGCTTTTTCATTACTGTAGGCCAGTGGGCTCCTGGAAGAGGAATGGGGGGAAAGCACAGGCTGGAGCCTTATTTATTTGTATTTTTTATTTAACCTTTATTTAACTAGGCAAGTCAGTTAAGAACAAATTCTTATTTACAGTGATGGCCTACCCCGGCCAAACCCAGATGACGCTGGGCCAATTGTGCGCCGCCCTATGGTACTCCCAATCACGACTGGATATGATACAGCCTGGATTCGAACCAGGGACTATAGTGACGCCTCTTGCACTGAGATGCAGTGCCTAAACCGCTGCGCAACTCGGGAACCCCTTATAGGTGAAGACAGTTTAGTGGCAGCTCTGCTCTACACTCAAAACGCTGCTCGCTTTTTCCTCTGAGGAGACGTGCATAGGGCTGATAATAATCATCATCATAACAATAGTTAACGTTATACTGAAATTCATTTCTATAATTCATTTAGTGTAGAGCAAGCTCCTTTAGATGTCCTTCTGCAATGTGGATAAAAGGGCATCGAAAACAGTAGAAAACAGTAGCGTCGGGCTATCTAGACCACATCCAAAAGCCCTGACAGAGTCCTGACAGAGGAGGCCGAATGCTGAGGAAGAGGGGGAGGAGAGGAGGAGGAGAGGGGAAAGAGAGAAGAAGGATAGGAGGACGCACATGCGTTATAGCTATCTGTTGAGTCACTGCCTCAGAATGCTTAGCTCAGTGTTATTTTCCCTTCTACTACTCCTCAAACTTTGTCCTCTAACTTTGTCTAAGTGCATTTGTCTAAGTGTCATCTCCCTCCTTTCTCATACACACACACTCTCTCTCTGTCTATCTCTCTGACTTGCACTCTCACACTCTCTTTCTCTCTCTCTCTCTCTCTCTGTCGCTCACTCATGCCTTCATTGCTTGGCGGGTTACAGGAGTGTCTCTTGCATGGTGCCTAACAGAGTGAGCCAGATTCCCATCACGCCAGGAGCACAATCTTAGGCCCTGGTTGAACAGATATTGATTTTCCAGAGGACACTTCATTATCATTCTGGTCCAAAAACAAAGCGCATCAACACAGTCAAGCCCTTGGTTGGGAACATTCACAGAACATTGGTAGAACATCATGCCTCAGTAAACACAGTGGAATTCCAACCAATGGTGCTGTCTCTGGAGTCTTTTTCACAGTCATTTTAATGGAGATATCTTTGTAAAAGGCTGATGACACATTACATTGTTAGTAGTCAGTTATTCTGGCTACTAACATCCATTTAGATGGCCTCCATATTTACCAGGACTCCAGCTACATGTAGTATGTGGTGTCAGCTAAATATTGCTTTATGTATTTAGAAAAACGTTGGTTAATTGTAAATCACTCTGGATAAAATGTAGACTGTGACTCACGTGTAAACTTTGAGTACAAAGTCCTTCTCCTCTTTGAGGTCAGTGATGGTGTGGAATACGTCACTCATGGCCAGGACAGCACAGCCGTACGGTCTCCTGTACTGCACGTGGGGCAGACCCTTCTTTGAGTCATTCAACAACATACGACCTGGATACCACAACAACAAAAACAACAATGCATTAGCTCCATATGAGTAATAGCTTTCCTGGAAATCACATTGTGATATTTCTGTTACTCCGTTTCACATAGGCTCACCAGTTCGTATGACATGTGTCACAATGTACAGGTCTCTCTTCAAGTCCTTACTGCTCAGATCCTAAGGACAAAACAACCATTAACACAAAACACTGTAGCCGACTTACAGTGCATGGATGTTTCCACATTAGGTAACTACATTATTTGTTATTGCTGTTGAATCACATAATCCATGAATAGCTAATCCAAAGCTAAAATCCTATGAGTGTTTATTAGTGGCATCATGTGAGTGCGGAGAGCGAAGAGTTACCGTGAAGAGAGCGCACAGACGGTCCACTTTCTCTGGGTTCTTT
This sequence comes from Oncorhynchus tshawytscha, assembly GCF_018296145.1. Taxonomy (NCBI): domain Eukaryota; kingdom Metazoa; phylum Chordata; class Actinopteri; order Salmoniformes; family Salmonidae; genus Oncorhynchus; species Oncorhynchus tshawytscha. The sequence continues at coordinate 29,493,524 of NC_056450.1, read as the reverse complement.
GGCCCTCCATTTTTGTTTAGTCTCACCATAAACTTCTCACTAAGAAGGGAGATACAACATACAGAACATAACATGAATTAAGGCACATTGTTTTTACTTGAATCCTTATTAAAACCAGGAAGTCCCATTGAGATAAATAATCTATTTACAACGTGAAAGGAACCCTGAGCAGTCCTGTATCGTGTGTAAATAGGACACATGAGCGAAGTGACCTTGCGCTAAGGGTGACATGTTGTGAGTGGGGGGTGTGTGTACAAATAGGGCTATCTTCTGTATACCATCCCTACCTTGTCACAACACAACTGATTGGCTGAAAGGCATTAAGAAGGAAAGAAATTCCAAAAATGTACATTGAACAAGGCACACCTGTTAATTGAAATGCATTCCAGGTGACTACCTCATGAAGCTGGTTGAGAGAATGCCAAGTGTGTGCAAAGCTGTCATCAAGGCAAAGGGTGGCTACTTTGAAGACTCTAAAATAACACTTATAACACTTAACACAAGGTGCACCTGTGTAATGATCATGCTGTTTAATCAGTTTCTTTATATGCAACACATGTCAGGTTGATGGATTATTTTGGCAAAGGAGAAATGTAAACTAACAGGGATGTCAACATATTTGTATATTCTGTTATAATCTCCACCCGGCACAGCCAGAAGAGGACTGGCCACCCCTCATAGCCTGGTTCCTCTCTAGGTTCCTTCCTAGGTTTTGGCCTTTCTAGGGAGTTTTTCCTAGCCACCGTGCTTCTACACCTGCATTGCTTGCTGTTTGGGGTTTTAGGCTGGGTTTCTGTCTTCTATTGTGTTATTGACTCTACGCTTGTTTATTCCATGTGTAACTCTGTGTTGTTCTTTGCTTTATCTTGGCCAGGTCACAGTTGTAAATGAAAACCTGTTCTCAACTAGCCTACCTGGTTAAATAAAGGTGAAATAAAAATTTAAAAATGTAAAGAAACACAATACACCCATACCTAGAATTTTTTGATCATTTAAAAAAGCAATAAAACTGAAATATCACATTAACATAAGTAAATAGTAAGTAAATGGTTCAAGTCCGGGCTCTGGCTGGGCCACTCAAGGACATTCAGAGACTTGTCCCGAAGCCACTCCTGCGTTTTCTTGGCTGTGTGCTTAGGTTTGTTGTCCTGTTGAAAGGTGAACCTTTGTCCCAGTCTGAGGTCCTGAGCGCTGTGCAGCAGGTTTTCATCAAGAAACTCTCTGTTCTTTGCGCCGTTCATCTTTGCCTCGATCCTGACTAGTCTTCCAGTCCTTGCCACTGAAAAACATTCCCACAGCATGATGATGATGCTGCCGCCACCATGCTTCACCGTAGGAATGGTTCCAGGTTTCCTCCAGACGTGACGCTGGTCATTCAGGCCAAAGAGTTCAATCTTGGTTTCATCACACCAGAGAATCTTGTTTCTCATGGTCTGATAGTCTTAAGGTGCCTTTTGGCAAACACCAAGTGGGCTGTCATGTGCCTTTTACTGAAGAGTAGATTCCATCTGGCCACTCTACCATAAAGGCCTAATTGGTGGAGTGGTGCAGTGATGGATTGTCCTTCTGGAAGGTTCTTCCATCTCCACAGAGGAACTCTAGAGCTCGGTCAGAGAGACCACCGAGTTCTTGGTCACTTATCTGACCAAGGCCCTTCTCCACCGATTGCTCAGTTTGGCCGGGGGGCCAGCTTTAGGAAGAGTCTTGGTGGTTCCAAACTTCTTCCATTTAAGAATGATGGAGGCCACTGTGTCCTATGGGACCTTAAATGCTGCAGATATGTTTGGGTACACTTCCCCATGTTTGTGCCTCGACAGAATCCTGTCTCTGAGTTCTACGGACAATTCCTTCGACCTCATGGCTTGGTTTTTGCTCTGACATGCACTGTCAACTGTGGGACCTTATATAGACAGGTGTGTGTCTTTCCAAATCATGTCCAAGTAATTGAGTTTACCACCTGTGGACACCAAGTTGTAGCAACATCTCAAAGATGATCAATGGAAACAGGATGCACCTGAGCTCAATTTCGAGTCTCATAGCAAAGGGTCTGAATACTTCTGTAAAAAAACATGTGTTTTTTCTTTGTTATTACGGGGTATTGTGTATATATTGCAGAGGAAATGGTTTTATTTTAACCATTTTAGGAGGGGTCTGAATACTTTCCGAAGGCACTGTACATGTCACGGGATGCTTTTCACAAGGAGATATTGTTTTGCATCAGGATTCCCGAGCAGGAAACGCATATGGGATTTTCAGTGTGCTGGTTGGCTATATTGACGAAAAACTGATTCCATATGGGATCGAATGGTGGGCTTTTACACAGATGGGGTTCCATTTATCACGGGAGAGCGGCCAGTCCTCTGCACTCAAGTTCTCCCATATGGACGCATTTTATGATCCACCGAGAGCAACTGGCGGCAAAAGAGCTGTGAGCACAGAACTGGGAGATATACTACAGCAGGTAACTTTGATTGTAAACTATATCAAACCACATCCACTGAGCACATGCCTGTTCATGAAACTATGTGGAAACGTGGGATCAGAGCATGATGATGTTCTATTTCACACTGAGGCTTGGTGGTTATTGAGGGGGAGTGATGAAAATATTTTTTACATTGAGAGAGGAGCAGTTGTTACTCACAATGGATATAAAAAAACAGACTTGGTTGACTTTCTGTGTAATGAATAGAAAATAACAGAAACCAGTATCAGTATGATGCTCAAATCCAACGCTTTGAAGAGCACTTTGGGATGGACCTACTTCCCAATCCGTTTCACTGTGATCCTGGCTCAGTTGACATGCCTGTAAGTGAAATCGAACAGATGATCGAGCTGTCATTTGACCGAATGCTGCAGAAAACGCAGTCATGGGTCACTACGGAGGATTTTCAATTCCTGACCCAAAAGGAATAAATAGTGTTCAAAAAGAACCTGGAAACTAGAAAACATCTGACTTCTGACTTCAGTGCACTTGAGACCACTGGGACCTGGGAAAGAAAATCCTTTTGAACAGTCACCCAACTCGGAATTCCAACTCAGGAACACGTACCTCTTTCTAGAGTTCTGACTTTCCGACCTAAAGATACCTGATGTCATGCTTTGGCCTCATATTTTCCCAATTGTCTTGAAAGAACCATAAAATTCATGGTAAGCCATGGCAGTGCTTGAGGCGTCACTACAGACCCGGGTTCGATCCCAGGCTGTGTCACAGCTGGCCGTGACCGGGAGACCAATGAGGCGGCGCACAATTGGCCCAGCATTGTCCGGGTTAGGGGAGTGTCTGGCCGGCCGGGATTTCCTTATCCCATCGCACTCTAGCGACTCCTTGTGGCAGGTCGGGCGCCTGCAAGCTGGTGTTTCCTCCGACACATTCTTGCTGCTGGCTTCCGGGTTGAGTGAGCAGTGTGTCAAGAAGCAGCGCAACTTGGTAGGGTCGTGTTTCGGAGGACCCATGACGCTCGACCTTCTCCTCTCCCAAGTCTGTAGGGGAGATGCAGCGATGGGATAAGCCTAACTACGAATTGGCTATCACGAAATTAGGGAGAAAAAATATATAATAATAAAATAAAAAATACAATGGTAGGCTACTCTTTGCCAGCTCATATCTGTGTGAAGCTGGATTCAGTGCTCTCGTCTGCATTAATACCCAATATTGATCCAGGCTGGATGTGACAGCAGAGATGAGGTGCACATTGTCGACCACACCTCCTGACTTTGAGAAGCTCAGATGCGACACGCATTCAACACACCCATCTCATTAGTGGTGGTGAGATAACAGACATTATGTCAGACTAATTTGCAATTAACTGTCCAACATTTAAAAGTATGTGAGTATGAGTTGGGAAAATCAGAAATACTGTTAGAATGTTTTTCAATTGGCTGCCATAGCCCCAAATAAACAAGTAAATACCAGCTATTATTACATAATTTCTTTCACATGGATGGGGTCGCAAGAATTTTCAGATATGGGATATTTTCAGATATTTCAGATATTTCAATGACACCTTCTTGATGAATAAATCAAATTAAAATGTTTGGTTGTCTCTCTATAATACTAGCCTCGTGGCTTTAGCTAGTCCAGATTGGGAGATTGGGAACCTATCTCATAACTACTTATCAAGCCATTTCAGACTATCAATCAAGTTAGAGTAGCTTGTCTAACTATCTTAGCTGCCATGCCTGCTGGCAAGGTTGCTAGACTTTAGAAAATACAAAAATTGCTTTAATTATTGGGTTATGAGACTACATACAAGGGTGGCAGTTGTAGCAAACTCCTAGGCATACAAGTTCTTAAAGAATCAATTTGATTGATAAAATAAAATGACAATTGAACAGGCAAAGAGGTATGCTATATATATTTTTTACATAGAATTAGCCACAATGATTATGGCGTTAGAGTGCTAGAAAAAGCTGTTTCATTTGTTTGAAAAATTCAAAATTCTCTGATTTCCTATCACCCCCCCACCCTTGTGAAATTCATGCCCTCTCTAAAATAATGGGTGCATGATGCCCCTGCCTGTATGTTTACATGTGTGTGTGTGTCCTGCAGCCCTCCCTCCAGTAGTCTGCTTATTGTCATGTGCATCATAGAGGGAAAAGTTGTCCACATGTGTGTCCTGTGGTCCTCCCTCAAGTACCTGACCAGCATGTTCTTTCACGTGTTCATGTAGAGGTTGTGGGAATATGTCCTGTGTGTGAATGTGTCCTTTTTGTGTGTGTCCTGTGTGAGTATAGAGTGTTGACTGTGCGTGTAGCAACCTGATCTGTTTGTTGTCGCGGGTGTCGTAGAGGGAGAAGAAGACATCTGCGTCCTCGCTGATGGTGTTATAGGTGAAGCTCTTCAAGTTGATGAAGAGGTGGTGCTGCACCGGAACTTGGCAACCATCTCCATGACGCTGACGCATGTTGTCGCCCTGAGAACGAACGGACGACGAACACTAACAAGACAGGTCCTTACTGTGGGGCAAAGCTCCGACTGCGCTGCACACATGCTATGTACAGTGAGGCAAAAAAGTATTTAGTCAGCCACCAATTGTGCAAGTTCTCCCACTTAAAAAGATGAGAGAGGCCTGTAATTTTCATCATAGGTACACTTCAACTATGACAGACAAAATGAGAAAAATGAATTTATTTGCAAATTATGGTGGAAAATAAGTATTTGGTCAATAACAAAAGTTTATCTCAATACTTTGTTATATACCCTTTGTTGGCAATGACAGAGGTCAAATGTTTTCTGTAAGTCTTCACAAGGTTTTCACACACTGTTGCTGGTATTTTGGCCCATTCCTCCATGCAGATCTCCTCTAGAGCAGTGATGTTTTGGGGCTGTTGCTGGACAACACGGACTTTCAACTCCATCCAAAGATTTTCTAAGGGGTTGAGATCTGGAGACTGGCTAGGCCACTCCAGGACCTTGAAATGCTTCTTACGAAGTCACTCCTTCGTTGCCTGGGCGGTGTGTTTGGGATCAATACATGCTGAAAGATTTGAGTCCCTGGCAGCGTAGTGTGTTACTGATGGTAGGCTTTGTTACTTTGGTCCCAGCTCTCTGCAGGTCATTCACTAGGTCCCCCCGTGTAGTTCTGGGATTTTTGCTCACAGTTCTTGTGATCATTTTGACCCCACGGGGTGAGATCTTGCGTGGAGCCCCAGATCGAGGGAGAATATCAGTGGTCTTGTATGTCTTCCATTTCCTAATAATTGCTCCCACAGTTGATTTCTTCAAACCAAGCTGCTTACCTATTGCAGATTCAGTCTTCCCAGCCTGGTGCAGGTCTACAATTTTGTTTCTGGTGTCCTTTGACAGCTCTTTGGTCTTGGCCATAGTGGAGTTTGGAGTGTGACTGTTTGAGGTTGTGGACAGGTGTCTTTTATACTGATAACAAGTTCAAACAGGTGCCATTAATACAGGTAATGAGTGGAGGACAGAGGAGCATCTTAAAGAAGAAGTTACAGGTCTGTGAGAGCCAGAAATCTTGCTTGTTTGTAGGTGACCAAATATTTATTTTCCACCATAATTTGCAAATAAATTCATAAAAAATCCTACAATGTGATTTTCTGGATTTTTTTTTCTCATTTTGTCTGTCATAGTTGAAGTCTACATATGATTAAAATTACAGGCCTCTCTCGTCTTTTTAAGTGGGAGAACTTGCACAATTGGTGGCTGACTAAATACTTTTTTGCCCCACTGTATATCTATTCTGTGAAGGTTGTCACTGTGTAGTAGACATTATAGTGGATGTGGTTTGCAAGCTAGGTGATCGTTCACATTGAATGGATTTGGGTTTGTGTTTATGGTAGTGTTGATGGCAAAGTTGATCATTCAAAATGGTGCCATGTGTTTTACCAGTAAAATTATATTTTCAATTAAATGAGGGACAAAGTGTTGGTAATCATAAAAAATGGTGGCGTGTCAAGTTCTCATATACTGTATCTCAACTGGTTATCTAGCGTCGTAGATTTAATTGAGGTCATACCTGGTTTGTGCTTGGCTGGCCACTGTGTCGGCTGGATGCATGCTGTGGGGTACACAGAGGGAAAGAGAGAGATTTCAGTTTAGTCAACCCATTTTATTGCCTTCTTACTCATGATCAATAAACTCGTTTGGTTTGTACACCTCAAATCGGGCCTCACAAAGAACCCACACCTGTTGTATAGTACAGTGCAATAGATGCATGAAATCTGATAAAAAGGCGCCCACCAATTTTGCCAAGAGGCTGCTTCAGTGAGCTGTATCCCTAAAATAAGCCCACGAGGTACAAAGTTAGCCCGTGGGAGACAAGAGGACAAAGCCTGTATCACCTACACACACACATAATCACACACACACACACCTCTGTGCTCTGCAACCTTAGAGATCTCCTTTACTCCTGCCTGAAGAGGCGCCAAGGCCTGTGTATCCTGCCAAAAACAAGCTCAGTTTCATCGACAGAGTGAGGAGGCTTTTTGGCAGGGATGCGCCACGCTGTTGTTTCTGGGCCAAGCACTTACTGCACTAACAATCTTCCTGCAAAGCCGCAACAAACGGCACAGGTATAATAGGCGACCGCTGGGAAGTTGGACTATTGGTCAGACTGGGTCTACCATTTCCAAGATGGCTTCCCCCAAAACATGACATGGGCATCTATCTATCTACTCTGAGCAGTGACTACACTTAGCTAATTCTGGGTCGGGCTGAGTATTCTTTCACTGGAGGTGTAAACTTCGCTTAGAACTCCCTCCTACATTACTATAGTGTAGAACTCCCTCCTACCATACGTTACTACATTTTAGAATTCCCTCCTACCCTATGTTACTACAGTTTAGAACTCCCTCCTACATTACTATAGCTTAGAACTCCCTCCTACATTACTATAGCTTAGAACTCCCTCCTACATTACTATAGCTTAGAACTCACTCCTACCCTACGTTACTACAGTTTAGAACTCCCTCCTACATTACTATAGTTTAGAATTCCCTCCTACCCTATGTTACTACAGTTTAGAACTCCCTCCTACATTACTATAGTTTAGAACTTCCTCCTACATTACTACAGTTTAGAACTCCCTCCTACCCTACGTTACTACAGTTTAGAACTCCCTCCTACATTACTATAGTTTAGATCTCCCTCCTACATTACTACAGTTTAGAACTCCCTCCTACCCTACATTATTACAGTTTAGAACTCCCTCCTACCCTAAGTTTCTACAGTTTAGAACTCCACCCTACCCTACGTTACTACAGTTTAGAACTCCCTCCTACATTACTATAGTTTAGAACTCCCTCCTACATTACTATAGTTTAAATGTCCCTCCTACATTACTATAGTTTAGAACTCCCTCCTACGTTACTATAGTTTAGAACTCCCTCCAATGTTACTATAGTTTAGAACTCCCTCCTACATTACTATAGTTTAGAACTCCCTCCTACATTACTATAGTTTAGAACTCCCTCCTACATTACTATAGTTTAGAACTCCCTCCTACATTACTATAGTTTAGAACTCCCTCCTACATTACTATAGCTTAGAACTCCCTCCTACGTTACTATAGCTTAGAACTCCCTCCTACATTAGTACAGCTTAGAACTCCCTCCTACGTTACTACAGCTTATTGAAAATCCCAAGAGAACATTTAGGATATAACTTATTTATTATTTCTTAACTGGAGATGGGATTAGTTTACGTAACCCAGACTGTAACATGTAATTAATTTACAATAACCCAACGTGTGTGTTTTTACAAAACCTCTTCTAGGTTGTCACAGCGCATTCTCGCTTGTGAGAGTCACGTGCGTGCTGGGAGAGGGACAAACTCAATATGACAGCAGCGTGCGCTTAAAGAATAGAGGGGATGAAATGGTTAGATCCACAACAGCGGAGTCGCGCCTCTCATGAATCACCTTCCTATGGATGATTTGATAATCGGCAAATTCCCTAACACACACACACACATGCACACGCACTCCAAAACACCCTCACTCAGAAAATGCATACAAGACACACACACACACATTTACACGTTCATAAGAAGGCAGACACACGCAAAATCATATAGCACACAGGCATATGCACACACACACTCACACGCACACGTACATGCACACACAAACACGCAAACAGAATCCAACATTAATTTGCATAAACACTATCTCTGTGTCAGTGTACCATACAAATAAATAACTAACACCCACACACTTCTATTAGAATACTATCACACACAAGAGTCATATATGTGGAAGTACTCTATGCATGTATAATATCTGTGGAAGTACACTATGCATGTATAATATCTGTGGAAGAACACTATGCATGTATAATATCTGTGGAAGTACACTATGCATGTATAATATCTGTGGAAGTACACTACGCATGTATAATATCTGTGGAATTACACTACGCATGTACACTGCTCAAAAAATAAAGGGAACACTTATACAACACAATGTAACTCCAAGTCAATCACACTTCTGTGAAATCAAACTGTCCACTTAGGAAGCAACACTGACAATACATTTTACATGCTGTTGTGCAAATGGAATAGACAACAGGTGGAAATTATAGGCAATTAGCAAGACACCCCCAATAAAGGAGTGGTTCTGCAGGTGATAACCACAGACCACTTCTCAGTTCCTATGCTTCCTTGCTGATGTTTTGGTCACTTTTGAATGCTGGTGGTGCTTTCACTCTAGTGGTAGCATGAGACAGTCTACAACCCACACAAGTGGCTCAGGTAGTGCAGCTCATCCAGGATGGCACATCAATGCGAGCTGTGGCAAGAAGGTTTGCTGTGTCTGTCAGCGTAGTGTCCAGAGCATGGAGGCACTACCAGGAGACAGGCCAGTACATCAGGAGATGAGGAGGAGGCCGTAGGAGGGCAACAACCCAGCAGCAGGACCGCTACCTCCGCCTTTGTGCAAGGAGGAGCAGGAGGAGCACTGCACAGACTCCATGAAGGTGGTATGAGGGCCCGATGTCCACAGGTGGGGGTTGTGCTTACAGCCCAACACCGTGCAGGACGTTTGGCATTTGCCAGAGAACACCAAGATTGGCAAATTCGCCACTGGTGCCCTGTGCTCTTCACAGATGAAAGCAGGTTCACACTGAGCACATGTTACAGTCTGGAGACGCCGTGGAGAACGTTCTGCTGCCTGCAACATCCTCCAGCATGACCGGTTTGGCGGTGGGTCAGTCATGGTGAGGGGTGGCATTTCTTTGGGGGCCCGCACAGCCCTCCATGTGCTCGCCAGAGGTAGCCTGACTGCCATTAGGTACCGAGATGAGATCGGCCTGGTGCGGTTTGTCCTGGGTTCCTCCTAATGCAAGACAATGCTAGACCTCATGTGGCTGGAGTGTGTCAGCAGTTCCTGCAAGAGGAAGGCATTGATGCTATGGACTGGCCCGCCCGTTCCCCAGACCTGAATCCAATTGAGCACATCTGGGACATCATGTCTCGCTCCATCCACCAACGCCATGTTGCACCACAGACTGTCCAGGAGTTGGCGGATGCTTTAGTCCAGGTCTGGGAGGAGATCCCTCAGGAGATCATCCGCCACCTCATCAGGAGCATGCCCAGGCGTTGTAGGGAGGTCATACAGGCACGTGGAGGCCACACACACTACTGAGCCTCATTTTGACTTGTTTTAAGGACATTACAACAAAGTTGGATCAGCCTGTAGTGTGGTTTTCCACTTTAATTTTGAGTGTAACTCCAAATCCAGACCTCCATGGGTTGATAAATTTGATTTCCATTGATAATTGTTGTGTGATTTTGTTGTCAGCACATTCAACTATGTAAAGAAAAAAGTATTTAATAAGAATATTTCATTAAATCAGATCTAGGATGTGTTATTTTAGTGTTCCCTTTATGTTTTTGAGCAGTGTATAATATCTGTGGAAGTACACTATGCATGTATAATATCTGTGGAAGAACACTATGCATGTATAATAATGCATAGAAAATGCACATCTTGAGGGCAGGTTGACTTGAATTGGGATGAGTCTTGTCCTAGAGGCAGAACTGAGCTGCAAAGCCAAAATTGGCTATATTGTAAAAATCCATGAAAAAAAAAAAGTGCTTTTTGGTCTTAATTTAAGGTTAGGGTTAGGCATTAAGGTTAACAGCGTGGTTAGGTTTTAAAAATAATAATAATAATAATTGATGACTTTGTGTCTGTGCCAGCTAGTGACCAGAGCTGCCTCTAGAACAAGATTCATGACCTGCATCTTGAGGGTCACCGTTTTCTTAATGGCCAGGGGGTTGACAGATGTAACGATAATGGCCAGGGGGTTGACACAGTTAATGATAATGGCCAGGGGGTTGACAGAGATAACAAAAACGGCCAAGGGGGTGACAGAGATAACAATAATGGCCAGGATTTTGACAGGGCTAATGATAATGGCCAGGGGGTTGACAGAGTTAACGATAATGGCTAGGGGGTTAACAGGGATAACGATAATTGCCTGGGGGTTGACAGGGATAACGATGTGTAATACATTTGCATTCACACATAACACCCACATAATATGGCCATGTACAGAATGCACCAATTACAGAAAAAGTTTCATATGTTCACAGTACCAATTTGTAGAGTTCAGATACACTGATATGATCCTGATCCACCATTTCAAACTCCTTTCTAGGAACAAGGTCCAAGCCAAGGTGCCTATTGAGAGAGAGAGAGAGAGAGAGATAGAGAGAGATGGGGAGTCCACAAATCATAACATTAACCATCCAAGAAAACACAACTGACATTCAGAAAGCATTTCCTCATTAATAAGCACTGTCTGAACAACTAATTAGCTCATTGGCAGCACGTTAGCATTCATACAACTTCCCAACTAAACCGTGTTTTTATGTTGTATGCAGTTTAGCTAAATATACATATTTTTTAAGTATCTAAAGTTCACCCAAATCCATTTAACTAAGATTAAGGGAAAAGTTCAAGTTGACCCAACATATGGCCTTTTCATTTTAAGCTCTTCCTTGGATGATGAGGACGAAGCCCAGAGAGCTCTCTCTACGGGTGGCTACTAATCTAGTTGATAACTTAGGATCAATCAGTAAGGATAGCTCACATTAATTTATTCAGTAAGCACAATATAATTCACATGGCTTCCTCTTCTATGGGCACAGCGGGAATTTATATCTGATGTTGACAATGTTCTCATCAACAGCACAGCATCATGTCCAGGGCTCTAAATTACAATTTTCCTTGGTAGCACTGGTGCTCCAAACTTTAAAAAGATAGGAGCACAACATAGGAGCACCCGTAGGAGGGATAGAGCATGGTGCTGGCAACACCAAGGACCTGGGATCAATTCATTCCCCTTGGGGCCAACTATAGAGTATTGCATAAGTACTCTAATAAGTACTAGAAGCCTCTTCGGATAGACGCATCTGCTAAATGACTGTGTCATTACATTACATCTACATTATATACTGTAACATGATACAGTGTTATACACACACACACACACGCGGTCACACTCAATATGGTCTCTTGCCCATGCGATACAGTACAGTAAACTCACTCGTTGCCCCAGTCCAGGCGCACAGTGATGTGGCGTTTGATCTCTCTGGTCTGGTCTTGGGCCAGGTGACCCTGGATGAGCTGCCGGCGCAGGTCGATGAGCTCATTCATCACATGACGCAGTTTGTGGAACAGGTCCACCTTGTGCTTCTGTGTGGATCACATACACAACAATATGATCAAAACATAGAACATTGCATATGACATTAGATGGTTCAATACACATTGAGTCTTGGAGACTCCCACACTATAGTATGCCTACTGTATATTGGTCTGAACAATGACGTTTCCATGTTAGTACCCCTATGTTGATGAGAGTTCCCTGGTCTGCTATGGGAGAACCCAGTACCTCCAGCTCCAGGCAGCCTCATGATTCGATCCCTGGTTTTAAATATACTTCCATTATGAAACACACAGCTAACCAACTAGATACTGTCAGAGTGCAGGTGTTCCTCCTGACAGAAGAAGGTCAGGGTTATGAAAGTGTAATGAGTGTTAATAAAACACACTGTGACATGGCTGTGTCATGAAATAATTATGCCGGAATTATGCAGCTATTAAGGAAAATGGTTCAGTGAAGCCTGTTTCTCTGTTATTAACAACCAACAAGGATCTTTCTTTTCTACTGGAGGTTACATATGATACCATATGACAGAGCTAAAATACTCGTATAATTAATTAAGAAGATTTAAAAAAAAATACAAGTCCTACCTAGTTACCATATGAGTTCCACTGGAGGCTGCCTAGTGGTTATACTGGAGGCTGCCTAGTTACCATATGCGTTCTACTGGAGGCTACCTAGATACCATGTGAGTTCTACTGGAGGCTATCCAGTTACCATATGAGTTCTACTGGAGAATACCCAGTTACCATATGCGTTCTACTGGAGGCTGCCTAGTTACCATATGCGTTCCACTGGCGGCTGCCTCGTTACCATATGAGTTCTACTGGAGGCTGCCTAGTTACCATATGAGTTCTACTGGAGGCTGCCTAGTCACCATATGAGTTCCACTGGTGGCTGCCTAGTTACCATATGAGTTCTACTGGAGGCTGCCTAGTCACCATATAAGTTCTACTGGCGGCTGCCTAGTTACCATATGAGTTCTACTGGAGGCTGCCTAGTTACCATATGAGTTCTACTGGAGGCTGCCTAGTTACCGTACGAGTTCCACTGACGGCTGCCTAGTTACCATATGAGTTCCACTGGAGGCTACCTAGTTACCATATGAGTTCCATTGGAGGCTAACTAGTTACCATATGAGTTCTACTGGAGGCTACCCAGTTACCATATGAGTTCTACTGGAGGCTACCTAGTTACCATGAGTTCGACTGGCGGCTGCCTAGTTACCATACGAGTTCCATTGGAGGCTAACTAGTTACCATACGAGATCCACTGACGGCTGCCTAGTTACCATATGAGTTCCACTGGAGGCTACCTAGTTACCATACGAGTTCCTTTGGAGGCTACCTAGTTACCATACGAGTTCCATTGGAGGCTACCTAGTTACCATATGAGTTCCATTGGAGGCTACCTAGTTACCATATGAGTTCTACTGGAGGCTAACTAGTTACCATACGAGTTCCATTGGAGGCTACCTAGTTACCATACGAGTTCCATTGGAGGCTACCTAGTTACCATATGAGTTCTAACATAATTAATTAGGAAAATAATATTTTTTAAGTCCTACTCAGTTGACCTACAGGTGATACAGGGTTTCATCAGCCACAGCTTCATGGAAACAAACTTTTCTCCATGACCAAGGACATCACTTTTAATTGAGCAGCGCACACTACTTCCCAGGTTTGTTTAAATAAGTGCAAAGATTAAGCGCATCCACAACGTTCATGTACATTTAATGAGGGTAAACATTCCATGTTCTCAAACTGCTCATGGCTGTAGGAAAACAAAGATTTTAGTCAGAGTTGATGAGGCATCTCGGACGGCTGTTCTGTAAGGTCTAATTATGTACATTACAACAGATACACATTAATGCTCAAGCCATCGCTCCCTGAAGTAGCACTATGAATTCTAATTGGCAGCAAAACACCTCGAGGGCAAAACATTCAAGGAAAAATCTAATAAACTTGTCAACATCTAGCCAATGATACATCCTGCTTTTTATGGATGGTAACTGTGGTGGTGACTGGCTACACTGGCTACCAAACAGAGGGGCAGAATGAGTGCAGTGTTAAATCAATGGTTTGTATTAGTCGTGCTTGACAGGAAGTTACATCACCACAGTGCCGCCCCAGGCTCCTTGGCTCCTCTGAGCATGAGCAGTCCTCAGTGAGAGGTTACGTAAAAACACACTGCCAGCTCGACAACATCTCCCTCCTCTCAGCTCAGGCTGCAGCTACATTCTCTAGCTACATCCTCCTGGCTCCTGCCCCCTCTACACTTAGCATGATAAGGGTTTATTTAGGTCTCATGGAACATTTATAAAGTGAGAGGAGGATGAGGATGCTGGCTGAATGTACAGAACTGTATTGGGTTTTAAGTTGATGTTATAATAGACCATGACAGGTAAACATTAGCCTGGGCCAGATCTGTGTGGGCTTTAGCTATCTCTTCTGACTATCATTGGTATGAATGGCATGCCAACGATAGAGGAGTTGGCTACTGCACATAGAGATCTGGGACGAGGCTAGACAAAGAGCTGTGGTAACAGCAGAGTGACATACAGTGAAATTGCCTATGACATCTAGCTATCTAGGACATTATTCATGGCCAATGACTATTTTTGGTTTTACAGTAATATGAAGACATAGAGTGGAGTGACAGCCTTTAGGACATGTTATGGGGATTCATGGGAAGGGGCTGTATTTGCAGTACAGTGTGTTCAACCCCAATGGTTTCTTACTATCCCACAGTATCTTGCAAATAGACATGGGCTTTTCAGGTATTGAATGAGGTGGATGGAAACTGCATACTGTAGGTAAAAATGTCTCTCATCAAATCCCTTGAGCTGAGTATGTAATGCATGGATGGATGCAGCTCCTATTTCTTGTTCCCTTTCTGATGATCTTCTAACCCTGCACATTGCATCTAAACGGACCCAGTGTTTCCTCGACACTAGACAGAGGTCTCCCAGTGAAAGGTGAAACGGTACTCACCACATAGAGTTGCTTCCACAGCACGCCCCATTCCTGCAGGGTGGAGGTGGTCTCAGTGATGATAGGATCTTCCAGAGGCACCACCGTCTCACACAGCCTAGGGTGAGACACACAGTTATAGAAACAGAGTCAGACACTCAGAAATATTCAGATTTGACAGAGGGAAACAAATAGAGAAACAAAAACAGAAATAATTGAACGGACGCACAAACACACATGGATACATACACACACTCAAGCATGCATGCACACACTCACTCACACATACACACACATTTAGATCACTGCCCTGAGCTGACACTGTAATGGCATAACTCATGATTCAAAATAATATAACATTACACAGTAATGAGCTTTTCACTTTGTGAAATTAGGATTACAATGGATCATTAGAGCAAAAACACAATAGACATAATTTATTGTTCAGAGTGCCAACCATGAGACTAAATGTAAGACAAGAGAAAAACCTTCAGCAAGACAGAGAGAAGACAGCCAGGTTATGTTGTGAGATGTGGTTCTATGCACTGTGGTTTTGGATTCCATAATGTACAACTATGCATTGCTGACCTTTTACATTTTGTTCTATATAAAATGGGTCTAGTTAAAACCATAAGACAGTTCATTCATTACATAACAAGTTAAAATGATACTCTATATCTCCAGCATAGATGTGATGCATTGGGAGAACTGAGGAGAAACCGTACAGATGTACATGATGTTAATTTGAGCCAGTTTTCCACAGTAGGAAAATAATCTCGCAGCAACATGAAATGTGAATTATTATCTGGCTTCTAATTCATGGACATTATTTGTAGGGTTTGATAACTTTTTCTTTAGGGCAAATCAAGTCTGACATTTTAAAGTAGAAATTACAAACTATATAGAAGCCTTCTAAAACCTTGAATACACTACAAGTTTCAATTTCATGCTGTGTAGGAAAGTTCTCAGCAACAAAAGAGTGATCAAATTAAGTTCCTACATCTGTAGGTGTTTCACATCATTAACCACACTGAACAGCAATGCACATATCTCAAGTGCAACTCTGAGCGGGGAAGTGTCACAATACCAACTTCTGCACCGTTAATTGATGATTGGGCAAGTAACTGAAAGGTCGCTAGTTCGAATCCCCTAGTCAACTAGATACAAAATCTGTCGATGTTCCCTTGAGCAAGGCACTAAACCCTAATTGCTCTGGATAAGAGTGTCTGCTAGATTACAGAAATGTGAATTTAAATGTTAAAATGTCATTGTTTTAAAAGCAAACGAGAGCTCTCTGACTAGGTCCTATGTGCTATAGCGGCACTGGAGGGCGTTGGTGTAACACTGTGAAGTATCCTCCCAGTCCACACTGTGAAGTATCCTCCCAGTCCACACTGTGAAGTATCCTCCCTGTCAACACTGTGAAGTATCCCCCCAGTCCACACTGTGAAGTATTCTCCCAGTCCACACTGTGAAGTATCCTCCCAGTCCACACTGTGAAGTATCCTCCCTGTCAACACTGTGAAGTATCCCCCCAGTCCACACTGTGAAGTATCCTCCCTGTCAACACTGTGAAGTATCCTCCCAGTCCACACTGTGAAGTATCCTCCCTGTCAACACTGTGAAGTATCCCCCCCTCCACAATGTGAAGTATCCTCCCAGTCCACACTGTGAAGGATCCTCCCATTCCACACTGTGAAGTATCCTCCCTGTCCACACTGTGAAGTATCCTCCACACTGTGAAGGATCCTCCCATTCCACACTGTGAAGTATCCTCCCATTCCACACTGAAGTATCCTCCCTGTCTACACTGTGAAGTATCCTCCGTGCCCACACTGTGAAGTATCCTCCCATTCCACACTGTGAAGTATCCTCCCTGTCCACACTGTGAAGTATCCTCCCTGTCCACACTGTGAAGTATCCTCCCTGTCCACACTGTGAAGTATCCTCCCTGCCCACACTGAAGTATCCTCCCTGTCCACACTGTGAAGTATCCTCCGTGCCCACACTGAAGTATCCTCCCTGTCCACACTGTGAAGTATCCTCTGTGCCCACACTGTGAAGTATCCTCCCAGTCCACACTGTGAAGTATCCTCCCTGTCAACACTGTGAAGTATCCCCCCAGTCCACAATGTGAAGTATCCTCCCATTCCACACTGTGAAGTATCCTCCGTCCACACTGAAGTATCCTCCCATTCCACACTGTGAAGTATCCTCCCTTCCACACTGTGAAGTATCCTCCCATTCCACACTGAATAGTATCCATCCATTCCACACACTGTCCACACTGAAGTATCCTCCCATTCCACACTGTGAAGTATCCTCCCATTCCACACTGTGAAGTATCCTCCCTGTCCACACTGAAGTATCCTCCCATTCCACACTGTGAAGTATCCTCCCTGTGCCCACACTGAAGTATCCTCCCTGTCCACACTGTGAAGTATCCTCCCATTCCACACTGTGAAGTATCCTCCCTGTCCACACTGAAGTATCCTCCCATTCCACACTGTGAAGTATCCTCCCATTCCACACTGTGAAGTATCCTCCCTGTCCACACTGAAGTATCCTCCCATTCCACACTGTGAAGTATCCTCCCATTCCACACTGTGAAGTATCCTCCCATTCCACACTGAAGTATCCATCCATTCCACACTGTGAAGTATCCTCCTGTCCACACTGAAGTATCCTCCCATTCCACACTGTGAAGTATCCTCCCATTCCACACTGTGAAGTATCCTCCCATTCCACACTGAAGTATCCTCCCATTCCACACTGTGAAGTATCCTCCCATTCCACACTGAAGTATCCTCCCTGTCCACACTGTGAAGTATCCTCCCATTCCACACTGTGAAGTATCCTCCCATTCCACACTGTGAAGTATCCTCCCTGTCCACACTGTGAAGTATCCTCCCTGTCTACACTGTGAAGTATCCTCCCTGTCTACACTGTGAAGTATCCTCCCTGTCCACACTGTGAAGTATCCTCCCTGTCTACACTGTGAAGTATCCTCCCTGTCCACACTGTGAAGTATCCTCCCCTGTCCACACTGAAGTATCCTCCCATTCCACACTGTGAAGTATCCTCCCATTCCACACTGTGAAGTATCCTCCCTGTCCACACTGTGAAGTATCCTCCCAGTCCACACTGTGAAGTATCCTCCCTGTCAACACTGTGAAGTATCCTCCCAGTCCACACTGTGAAGTATCCTCCCTGTCAACACTGTGAAGTATCCTCCCTGTCTACACTGTGAAGTATCCTCCCTGTCTACACTGAAGTATCCTCCCTGTCTACACTGTGAAGTATCCTCCGTGCCCACACTGTGAAGTATCCTCCCATTCCACACTGTGAAGTATCCTCCCTGTCCACACTGTGAAGTATCCTCCCTGTCCACACTGTGAAGTATCCTCCCTGTCCACACTGTGAAGTATCCTCCGTGCCCACACTGAAGTATCCTCCCTGTCCACACTGTGAAGTATCCTCCGTGCCCACACTGAAGTATCCTCCCATTCCACACTGTGAAGTATCCTCCCATTCCACACTGTGAAGTATCCTCCCTGTCCACACTGAAGTATCCTCCCATTCCACACTGTGAAGTATCCTCCCATTCCACACTGTGAAGTATCCTCCCATTCCACACTGTGAAGTATCCTCCCATTCCACACTGTGAAGTATCCTCCCATTCCACACTGTGAAGTATCCTCCCTGTCCACACTGTGAAGTATCCTCCGTGCCCACACTGTGAAGTATCCTCCCATTCCACACTGTGAAGTATCCTCCCTGTCCACACTGTGAAGTATCCTCCCTGTCCACACTGTGAAGTATCCTCCCTGTCCACACTGTGAAGTATCCTCCCTGTCCACACTGTGAAGTATCCTCCCTGTCCACACTGTGAAGTAGCCACCCAGTCCACACTGTGAAGTATCCTCCCTGTCCACACTGTGAAGTATCCTCCCTGTCCACACTGTGAAGTATCCTCCGTGCCCACACTGAAGTATCCTCCCTGTCACACTGTGAAGTAGCCACCCAGTCCACACTGTGAAGTATCCTCCTGTCCACACTGTGAAGTATCCTCCCTGTCCACACTGTGTTGTATCCTCCCAGTCCACACTGTGAAGTATCCTCCCTGTCCACACTGTGAAGTATCCTCCCTGTCCACACTGTGAAGTATCCTCCCTGTCCACACTGTGAAGTATCCTCCGTGCCCACGCTGTGAAGTAGCCACCCAGTCCACACTGTAAAGATACTGATCCTAGCCTAATCTCCATCAACACTAGCTGATAAATAGCTGCCTGCCTGCCTGATTGCCTGCCTGCCTGCCTGCCTTTGCTCTGCCTGCCTGCCTTTGCTCTGCCTGCCTGCCTTTGCTCTGCCTGCCTGCCTTTGCTCTGCCTGCCTGCCTTTGCCTGCCTGCCTGCCTGCCTTTGCTCTGCCTGCTCTCTGCTTCCACTGCCATGAACAGCTTTTGTGCCTTGAACAGCTCTGATGACCACTGCTGTCGTGTGTGTCCCTTGGAGGGTGTGTGTGTGTGTGTGTGTGTGTGTGCGCGTGTGTGTGTGTGTGTTGGCATGCTTCGCTGGCAAAGCAGAACTAATGCTGTTTAAGTATAGATCCTCACAGATCAGTGATGAGGGAAATGAGGCCACAGAAATGGGCAAGACATGCACACACCACCCATCATTGAATCTGGCCCAATGGCAGCATGACAGTATGTTGTGGGAAAGACAACGTTTCCTTTGACTTCCATGAACCAATGCTCCTGTTCCACTTATCTCATCTATCACAGTGGTCTTATGACTTAACAGGAAGAGACTCACCCTCTGTTGCTGACTGTGGATTTCTTCAGGTGGACATAGCTGGCTGGGAATATACCCTGCTGGATGGATAGGGCAAAAGTGTTAAAAAGAGAGTAGCAACTGAAGACCATAGTCGTCTACATGCATGTAAACAGTATGTCCCACATGTTGCATGTGTGTCCTGTGTTGTACTTGTTATGCTTTGGTTAACTGTAATGTGGAGTAGTTGTTAGAGGACTAGAGCTGTGTTGACAGAGAAAGACTACTGTAGCAACAAGCTACTCTTAGATTGTGGCTATTTTAATACTGCTCTAACTCTCTCTGACACACACACATACACTAGCACGCATGCACACACACAAACACAGACACACACACAAGCTGCATATGCAGAAGTGCCAGCCCAATTGTAGCTGAGCTGGGGAGGACAGAACAGTGCAAACTGCCACCCGTGCAGTTCCTCTTTTTGCTATAATCTGACAGGTGTGATGAATTGGCCACAGTAAGCACAGCTGATTGTGGCAGCTCAGGGAGAGTATGAGCGAGGGAGTGTGGGAGGAAGAGTACATAACAAAATGGAGGCGTGTTGGTGGGGGACTGTAAATAGCTCATGAAAGTAGTGAAAGCAGGACGGGCATTAGCATCACATAAGACCTTGAGAGATCTGCCAGGATTGTGAGAAGTTTTTGTGTGTCTTTCTGGAACAGTATGTTATCTGACATAACTCTAGATCTTACTGACTTTTGACTTCAGGTCGGTTTCAAAGAATGATGAGACAAAAGAGGTATCTGTAGCCTGGTCACAGATTTGTAGATCAGTGCCTTATCCCTCTGTCCAGCACTGTCATGACATTGTAGATGAGTAAACCACATACAGATCGGGGACCGGGGCCAGGCTAAGGCATCACTGGTTTCCCAGCTTATTAAGATACTGACTGAGTGACTGGTATCAGATGTCAGACATTTTGATTTGGAATATGAAGCCAGAGGAACGGGTACGGTAATAGACATGGTTTACTAAACAATCGATTGGATCGGAAGAGGATGTGTCAGTAATATTTCATAATAATTTACTGCAGTGCAGAATATTGATCAATGGCAGAAGCCATGGTGGTGCATTGCTTGGAGGTACTGTACATATTTAGTTCAAACATAGTGTACGCAAGGTACACACATCCAATAAACTTCCACAGCTGCAGGAAGGAACAGTACCACCTTTGGTCTCTTGGCTGTCCCACCCCAAAGGGAGGTCAGCTCCCACTCAGCCCAGTCAAAGTTCTTCTCTGTCCTGGCACCCCAATGATAGAAACAGCTTCCCCCTGATGCTAGGCGAACAAAGTCCCTGCCCATCTTCTGAAAATGTCTGAAACCATACCTCTTCAACGAGTATCTTAAATAAGATAACTCAGTCTTATCACTACCCCAGAGAAATAACAAATAAACTTGCACTTGACTTTTCCTACTAGCACTGACTTTGCTAATAACTTATTTGAGGAAAACATGTATTACTACGACTGTGATATGTGGTTGTCTCACCTAACTATCTTATGATGAATGCACTAACTGTAAGTCACTCTGGATAAGAGCGTCTGCTAAATCAGTGGATCCCAGCATTTTTTGGTTACTGTAGCACAAACTGGTGTATTCCTGAAGTATCCCCTCCTGTGCATTTTACCAGTAGGTCTATGGTCTCAAGGGTCTTCTTAAGTACTGTACCTCCTGTGGATAGGCAAAGTACACCCAGGGGTCCTTGTACCCCCGGTTGGGAACTACAGTTCTAAATGACTAAAACGTTAATGTAAAATGTAATGATACCATAGAAAAAATAAGATGAATACCTGCACACTGTTTGAATGCTCTTTGATTTTGAAAGTAATGTGGTCAGCCTGACAAAGAGACACTTAGTAATCAAAACATTGCTATTAAAATATAGGATTATTTTAGCAGCTGTAAGAGTATTGTCTTTTTACTGTACATATCTAGGGCTTGTGTTAATCAGGCTCAATCTGGAGGAGAAGTGTGCCAGTTTACATGGAGCTGCATGTCAGAACAACAGCTGAGCAGGCTCTCTGGGTGGGATGGCAGGAGACCACATCCTCCTCCCCTCTAACTCTCATCTCCCAGCTAAACACAAACTGCTGCAGGCTTTTATCTTAGATGCTCCAACATATTCTCCTCTTACACTCATGTAGGGTAGCAAAATTCTTGGAATTTTCAATAAATTCCCTGGTTTTCCAGAAATCTTGGTTGTAGGACTCCGGGATTCATGCATGTTCCATCCTGATTCAGGGAACCATCCAACTGGGATTTCGGGGAAAACCAGGAAATTTAAATTCCAGGAATTTAACAACCCTATACTCATCTCATTGGAAGAGAGATGAATGGTGAAAAGTAGACTTGATGCCACAGGCCTCTTTGTATGAGCGGTGAAACACTTGTGGCTGTATTTTAACAACCTAATGCAATGGTACATCTAAGTGCAGGAGGTAGCGGGGTGTGTCAGAAATATTTTCACTATCACAATTACCTGCGCACTTCATGGCATTGACGCAAAAGGGCTGGGTTGTGGGTGTTTCAAGGCTTGGCTCCTCACTGGCCAATCAGAACGTCCTCCATGGCGAAATATGTGGTTGCTTCAAGTTGTGTATTTTATAGTACCTTTTAATGTATTGCCTTGGAATTAACTCCATTTCAGATGTTAGTCTATAGTTTCTTAAATGGCTTACAGAATACAGAAACGAAATAACAAAATGTAAATGTAACCCATTTGTTCTAAGGAATCACATGGCATTCACACTGACACATTGGCTAAATCAAATCAAAGATTATTTGTCACGTGCGATGAATACAACAGTGAAATGCTGACTTACAAGCCCTAGCCAACAGTACAATTTTTAAGTAGAAAATAGGTATTTGGTGAACAATAGACAACTAAGGAAATAAAAAACAACAGTAAAAAGACAGTGAAAAATAACAGAAGCGAGGCTATATATAGTAGTGAGGCTATAACAGTAGCGAGGCTATACAATTCCAGTGGGTCAGAAGTCTACATACACTAAGTTGACTGTGCCTTTAAACAGCTTGGAAAATTCCAGAAAATGATGTCATGGCTTTAGAAGCTTCTGATAGGCTAATTGACATCATTTGAGTCAATTGGAGGTGTACATGTGGATGTATTTCAAGGTCTACCTTCAAACTCAGTTCCTCTTTTCTTGACATCATGGGAAAATCAAAAGAAATCAGCCAAGACATCAGGAAAAATGGTCTGGTTCTTCCTTGGGAGCAAACACCATGGGACCACGCAGCCGTCATACTGCTCAGGAAGGAAACATGTTCTGTCTCCTAGAGATGAACGTACGTTGGTGCAAAAAGTGCAAATCAATCCCAGAACAACAGCAAAGGACCGTGTGAAGATGCTGGAGGAAACAGGTACAACAGTAAAACGAGTCCTACAGTATATCGACATAACCTGAAAGGCTGCTCAACAAGGAAGGAGGCACTGCTCCAAAATTGCCATATAAAAGCCAGACTACGGTTTGCAACTGCACATGGGGGCAAAGATTGTACTTTTTGGAGAAATGTCCTCTGGTCTGATGAAGCAAAAATTTAACTGTTTGGCCATAATGACCATTGTTCTGTTTGAAGGAAAAAGAGGGAGGCTTGCAAGCCAAAGAACACCATCCCAACCATGAAGCACAGGGATGGCAGCATCATGTTGTGGGGGTGCTTTGCTGCAGGAGGGACTGGAGCACTTCACAAAATAGATGGCATCATGAGGTAGGGAAATTATGTGGATATATTGAAGCAACATCTCAAGACATCAGTCAGGAAGTTAAAGCTTGGTCACAAATGGGTCTTCCAAATGGACAATGACCCCAAGCATACTTCCAAAGTTGTGGCAAAATGGCTTAAGGTCAACAAAGTCAAGGTATTGGAGTGGCCATCACAAAGCCATTACCTCAATCCTATAGAAAATGTGTGGGCAGAACTGAAAAAGCGTGTGCGAGCAAGGAGACCTACAAACCTGACTCAGTTACACTAGCTCTGTCAGGAGAAATGGGCCAAAATTCACCCAACTTATTGTGGGAAGCTTGTGAGAGGCTAACCAAAACGTTTGACCCAAGTTAAACAATTTAAAGGCAATGCTATCAAATACTAATTGAGTGTATGTAAACTTCTGACCCACTGGGAATGTGATGAAAGAAATAAAAGCTGAAATAAATAATTCTCTCTACTATTATTCTGACATTTCACATTCTAAAAATAAAGTGGTGATCCTAACTGACCTAAGACAGGGAATGTTTAGTAGGATTAAATTGTGAAAAACTGATTTTAAATGTATTTGGCTAAGGTGTATGTAAACTTCTGACTTCAACTGTACATGTAGGTATGGTTAAAGTGACTGTGCATATATGGTAAACAGAGAGAAGCAGTAGCGTAAAAGAGGGGTTGTTGGGTGGTGGGACACAATGCAGATAGCCCAAGTAGCCAATGTACGGGGGCACCGGTTAGTCGGGCTAATTGAGGTAGTATGTACATTAATGTATAGTTAAAGTGACTATGCATATATGGTAAACAGAGTGTAGCAGCGGTGTAAAGAGGGGTTGGGGGGGGGGGCAATGCAAATAGTCTGGGTAGCCATTTGATTACCTGTTCAGGAGTCTTATGGCTTGGGGGTAAAATCTGTTGTGAAGCCTTTTGGTCCTAGAATTGGCGAGAACAGTCCATGACTGGGGTGGGGTCTTCGACAATTTTTAGGGCCTTCCTCTGACACCGCCTGGTGTAGAGGTCCTGGATGGTAGGCAGCTTAGTCCCAGTGATGTACTGGGCCGTACGCACTACCCTCTGTAGTGCCTTGCGGTTGGAGGCCGAGCAGTTGCCGTACCAGGTAGTGATGCAACCAGTCAGGATGCTCTCTATGTTGTCAGGTTGCTCTCGATGTTTTGAGGATCTGAGGACCCATGCCGAATCTTTTTAGTTCCTGAGGGGGAAAAGGCTTTGTTGTGCCCTCTTTATGGCTGTCTTGGTGTGTTTGGACCTTTCTAGGTTGTTGGTGATGTGGACACCAAAGAACACGAAGCTCTCAACCTGCTCCACTAGAGTCTCGTCGATGAGAACGGGGGTGTGCTCGGTCCTCCTTTTCCTGTAGTCCACAATCATCTCCTTAGTCTTGGTTACGTTGAGGGATAGGTTGTTATTCTGGTACCACCCGGCCAGGTCTCTGACCTCATCCCTATAGGCTGTCTCGTTGTTGTCGGTGATCAGGCCTACCACTGTTGTGTCGTCTGCAAACTTAATGATGGTGTTGGAGTCGTACCTGGCCACGCAGTCGTGGGTGAACAGGTAGTACAGGAGGGAATCAAGTTGCAGAGGGAGGTGTTTAGTCCCAGGGTCCTTAGCTTAGTGATGAGCATTGAGGGCACTATGGTGTTGAACGCTGACCTGTAGTCAATGAATAGCATTCTCACATATGTGTTCCTTTTGTCCAGGTGGGAAAGGGCAGTGTGGAGTGCAATAGAGATTGCATCATCTGTGGATCTGTTTGGGCGGTATGCAAATTGGAGCGGGTCTAGGGTTTCTTGGATAATGGTTTTGATGTGAGACATTACCAGCCTTTCAAAGCAATTCATGGCTACGGACGTGAGTGCGGCAGGTCTGTAGTCATTTAGGCAGGTTGCCTTAGTGTTCTTGGGCACAGGGACCTATGGTGGTCTGTTTGAAACATGTTAATATTACAATCTCAATCAGGGACATGTTGAAAATGTCAGTGAAGACACCTGCCAGTTGGTCAGCACATGCCCGGAGCACACGTCCTGGTAATCTGTCTGGCCCCACGGTCTTGTGAATGTTGACCTGTTTTAAAGGTCTTACTCACGTCGGCTAAAGAGAGCGTGATCACACAGTCATCCGGAACAGCTGATGCTCTCATGCATGCCTCAATGTTGCTTGCCTCGAAGCGAGCATAGAAGTGATTTAGCTCGTCTGGTAGGCTCGTGTCACTGGGTAGCTCGTGTCTGTGCTTCCCTTTGTAGTCTGTAATAGTTTGCAAGTCCTGCCACATAAGACGAGCGTCGGAGCCGGTGTAGTACAATTCAACCTTAGCCCTGTATTGGCGCTTTGCCTGTTTGATGGTTCATCTGAGGGTATAGCAGGATTTCTTATGCTTCCGGGTTAGAGTCCCGCTCCTTGAAAGCAGCAGCTCTACCCTTTAGCTCAGTGCGAATGTTGCCTGTAATTCATGGCTTCTATTTGGGGTATGTACGTACAGTCACTGTGGGGACGACGTCCTCAATGCACTTATTGATAAACCAGTGACTGATGTGGTGTCCTCCTCAATGCAATCGGAAGAATCCCGGAACATGTGCCAGTCTGTGATAGCAAAGCAGTCCTGTAGTTTAGCATCTGCTTCATCTGACCACTTTTTATTGACCGAGTCATTAGTGCTTCCTGCTTTAATTTTAGCTTGTAAGCAGGAATCAGGAGGATAGAATTGTGGTCAGATTTATCAAATGGAGGGCGGGGGAGAGCTTTGTACGCATCTCTGTGTGTGGAGCACAGGTGATCTAGAATTGGTTTTCCTCTGCTTGCGCATTTAACATGTTGATAGAAAATGGGTCAAACTGATTTTAGTTTCCCTGCATTACAGTCCCCGGCCACTAGGAGCTCCGCCTCTGGGCGAGCAGTTTCCTGTCTGCGGTCTAGTGCCAGCGTCCATCTGTGGTGGTAAGTAAACAGCCATAAAAATTATAGATGAAATCTCTCTTGGCAAATAGTGAGGTCTACAGTTTATCATAAGATACTCCACTTCAGAAGAGCAAAATCTAGAGACTTCCTCAGATTATGTGTACCAGCTGTTGTTTACAAATATGCACGGCCTGTGTGCTGATCTATCTAGCTGGTGCAGCGTATATCCTGCTGGCTTATTATTCATGTCATCATTCAGCCACGATTCCGTGAAACATAAGATACAGTTTTTGATGTCCTGTTGGTAGGATATTCGTGATCGTACCTCGTCTAATTTATTGTCCAATGATTGTACGTTGCCGAGTAATATTGACGGTAACGGCAGCTTTCCCACTCGCCTTCTCCGGATCCTTACGAGGCACCTAGACCTATTGTAAATTGCATTATTGCTGAGCAGGGACCAGCCAAACATTGTCAATAAGCAAAATTACATGAATTATTGATGAGGCCTAAAAAGATAATGAATAATTCTTATAAAATTCTAAACAAAACAACTTGTTTTAAATAGGCTATGTCTCACTCACAGGCACCATAATTTCTCCTCTTGGGCATATAACATTAAAACAACGCAGACTATGGAGGGTTTTCCGCACATCCAAACTTTTCACAGTAGCTGGACAAAGATCCAATATAAACAAAGTGAGAATGTCCACTCCCCGTTATGCTGCTCACAAATAGGCCTGTTTTCTGAACATAATCGGAACCATTTTACACATCAGATCGCATTCACACACTCCAAGAGTTGCATTGCAAGTGCGCCACGGACACTGTCACCATAAAATCAGGAAGGTGAATCATTCTAATAAGTTTAGATTGTAATCAAATTAAACAAAAAACAAGCTGTGTTTTTTATTAACAACAACAACAAGAAATGCATGTAAAATCTCATGATATCATAGAGTTGCCAGGATCTAAAAGACACGTGTTGCTGATGAACCAGCCTTTGTTCTAGTAGGTTTAAGGGAGGGCTTGGGTTTTGAACATATGAAACAGAAAACAAGCTATTTTGACAGGTTACAAATAACTTCTAATTACCAGGTTCACCGGCATTCACCGAGGTTCTCATCTTTTGTTTCATGATGGGCATAGACACATAGCCTACATCATGGAGCGGGTTTTACACAGGTCCAAAACGGGACCTGCATGGCAAAAATAATGTTGGCCTGCCTACAATACATAGATAAAAAGGGAATGTCAGCGCACTGTTTCACTCCTCTCAAACTTGATATTTTAATAAAGCTTTGGGGATTAAGATGTATTTCCAAGCGGTCTCAGGAGCCAACCCCATCCTTTATCGACAGTCTTGACTACTTCACGATTGCATTGGGCAGACAAAAAAAACTTCATTGAGAAGACAGGAGGCTATGCTTGCTTTTTAATCAAATCAAACGAAATGGGTTTCTAAATAAGAAGCATACAGGCACCAAAAGCACTACACGCATATGGGCAGTGTGCGTCACGGTTGGATAGGCTGTGTTTCCGATGTCCAAATTCATTGCCATAACCAACTGCGTTACCGCTAAAACCAGTTTTTGGTTGGTCTTAAATATCCACATCAGCGCTGCCTGACATTAGCACTTTGGATCATGTTTCTAAGGATACACTATATAGGAACAGTATATCCGTTTTTCAGGAACTGATATACTGTTAAGACAGGTAAATTGCCGAACCTGGCGTTAGGGTTGGAAAATGTCAGTGCGCCAGTTTTTACATGACAAAATTGCAAACTAACCTGCATTTGACACTGGCACCGAATAACACCAGACAAAAATCGAGCCCTTGCTCTTTAGTAAATTAATAGTATATGTGGGTGGCTCTGTAAGGTGGTGAACTGAGAAAATAAATTGTGTAACTCTTATTGTATGTTAACCACTACTCGTCCAATACAACGCCTCCAGAAATCTAAATGTGTATTGTATTCTTTGCTGCATAGAGGAAAGAGAGACGAAATATGCTTGATTGCACCTAACAACACATATTAATTGCTGCACCCAAACATGCTTACTTTTCTTAGCGTTGTTGTGCTGGTATGGAGGTTTTCTTTAGGAATCAAGTTGCTGTAAATAAATAGCTTCAAACAAACAATGTCTGATAGCTGCCTGGTCTAAAAGGACCCCTCTGCATAATGAAGAGAATATGATTGATTGATTGATTGATTGATATGTTTACCTTGATGGAAGGCTTCTTGGTGGAAAACCCTCTGTACCAGCCTAAAGACAGATTAAAGATACATATCAACCAGCTGAACAAGGACTATAACTATTACCCATAATACACATACACTCAAAGTGCTGTCTTTAGATTAAGGTAAAGTGGTTAAACTTTACAATGTTACTCACTAGTATTCTCTATAAAGGGTCACTCAGCAGCTCTTACCTTCAGTCTTCTCCAGGATCTGCACAGTCTCTCCTATCTCCAGAACCAGGGCCTGACATACTGAGCTCCGGAAGTTGCAGATCACTGAGGAGAAAGTAAAGGGTCAACAATGTTACATTCATGAAGTTATCTCTGTTTCCGCTGTAGCCAACATGTTGTCAAGGTAAAGTTGTGACATCGTTTTTTTTGTGATCAATTGTTTATTTTTCAGTGAAAGGAGATTTCTCAAAGCTCAAATTACACCAAGCTATATTCATCATCACTATATCCCTTTCCCGTACACAGAAACATCAGGTAGACAGGTACCCAGCCTGAGGATGAGATACAGTACCCTGTCCTTTCCCGTATACAGAAACATCAGGTAGACAGGTACCCAGCCTGAGGATGAGATACAGTACCCTGTCCTTTCCCGTATAGAGAAACATCAGGTAGACAGGTACCCAGCCTGAGGATGAGATACAGTACCCTGTCCTTTCCCATATAGAGAAACATCAGGTAGACAGGTACCCAGCCTGAGGATGAGATACAGTACCCTGTCCTTTCCCGTATACAGAAACATCAGGTAGACAGGTACCCAGCCTGAGGATGAGATACAGTACCCTGTCCTTTCCCGTACACAGAAACATCAGGTAGACAGGTACCCAGCCTGAGGATGAGATACAGTACCCATCCTTTCCCCATCAGAAACATCAGGTAGACAGGTACCCAGCCTGAGGATGAGATACAGTACCCTGTCCTTTGTACACAGAAACATCAGGTAGACAGGTACCCAGCCTGAGGATGAGATACAGTACCCTGTCCTTTCCGTATAGAGAAACATCAGGTAGACAGGTACCCAGCCTGAGGATGAGATACAGTACCCTGTCCTTTATATTTACACAGAAACATCAGGTAGACAGGTACCCAGCCTGAGGATGAGATGCAGCAGCTGTCCTTTCCCAATGAGAAACATCAGGTAGACAGGTACCCAGCCTGAGGATGAGATATTTACCCTGTCCTTTCCATTAACAGAAACATCAGGTAGACAGGTACCCAGCCTGAGGATGAGATGGAGAACAGTACCCTGTCCTTTGTAGTAAGAAACATCAGGTAGACAGGTACCCAGCCTGAGGATGAGATACAGTACCCTGTCCTTTCCCGCACACCTGAAACATCAGGTAGACAGGTACCCAGCCTGAGGATGAGATCACAGTACCTTGTCCTTTCCCTATAAACAGAAACATCAGGTAGACAGGTACCCAGCCTGAGGATGAGATACAGTACCCTGTCCTTTCCCGTACACAGAAACATCAGGTAGACAGGTACCCAGCCTGAGGATGAGATACAGTACCCTGTCCTTTCCCGTACACAGAAACATCAGGTAGACAGGTACCCAGCCTGAGGATGAGATACAGTACCCTGTCCTTTCCCGTATAGAGAAACATCAGGTAGACAGGTACCCAGCCTGAGGATGAGATAGGTGCATCCCTCCCCATCAATGTCATGTGTTTTGGTTTGTCGCTGAGCGGTGATCACAGCTTTTTTAACAAGCTGTTTTGTGCAAACATCTAAACAACACAGCTCACCGAACTGTAAACTTGCTCCCCTCCCTTAAGAGTGTAGGCATTTTAATAGGCAATACATTATTAAACAGTCCTGATTTTAATGCAATGTTAAGTTAATTACACTGTCTCTAAATATAGACCCCACACACAAAGCACATATTCTGCTGCTAAGTAGTAGGGGTAAAAGCTCCTCCATCATATATATTTATTTGCATAAATCTTCCGTGCTGAATTGAACTGTGTGCTGACAATGTGTTCTTGCAGCAGCATCATTTCAACCAATGCCCTTAAAATTATACAGAGTACTGCTGGCAGAATATTTACATTTCTTATACATTAAATACATGCTTTATCATGTGGACAAATATTCTGCCTCCATTGTGTTGTGCTATGGAGAAAATGGGGGTTCATGTTTGTAGTAACTGCAAAAGGTTACAGTGAAAACAAGGTATCACATGTGCTCCCTCTCCGGCATCTAGGTCACCAGGCTGCTCGTTATGGCGCACACCTGTCACCATCGTTATGCGCATCAGCGCATTATGACACTCACCTGGACTAGATCACCTCCTTGATTACCTGCCCTATAAACAGTTGAAGTCAGAAGTTTACATACACTTAGGATGGAGTCATTAAAACTCATTTTTCAACCACTCCCCTAATTTTTTGTTAACAAACTGTAGTTTTGGCAAGTCAGTTAGGACATTTACTTTGTGCATGACACAAGTCATTTTTCCAACAATTGTTTACAGACAGATTATTTCACTTATAATTCACTGTATCACAATTCCAGTGGGTCAGAAGTTTACATACACTAAGTTGACTGTGCTTTAAAGAGCTTGGAAAATTCCAGAAAATGATGTCATGGTTTTAGAAGTCTATTTCATCCTTGGGAGCAATTTCGAAATGCCTGAAGGTACCACGTTCTTCTGTACAAACAATAGTACGCAAGTACAGTGCCTTGCGAAAGTATTCGGTCCCCTTGAACTTTGCGACCTTTTGCCACATTTCAGGCTTTAAACATAAAGATATAAAACTGAAATTTTTTGTGAAGAATCAACAACAAGTGGGACACAATCATGAAGTGGAAAGACATTTATTGGATATTTCAAACTTTTTTAACAAATCAAAAACTGAAAAATTGGCGTGCAAAATTATTCAGCCCCCTTAAGTTAATACTTCTGTTTCAGTTTCCTGTCTGTGTGTTGATCGTGTTTCTTGTTTTGAATTATGTTTCATTCATTTATTAAAACACTCACTCTCTGAACTTGCTTCCCGGCTCTCAGCTCACATTGTTACAGAATGACGCCTCACCAAAGGGGCTCTCAGCTCACATCGTTACAGAATGAAGCCTCACCAAAGGGGCTCTCAGCTCACATCGTTACAGAATGAAGCCTCACCAAAGGGGCTCTCAGCTCACATTGTTACAGAATGACGCCTCACCAAAGGGGCTCTCAGCTCACATCGTTACAGAATGACGCCTCACCAAAGGGGCTCTCAGCTCACATCGTTACAGAATGAAGCCTCACCAAAGGGGCTCTCAGCTCACATCGTTACAGAATGAAGCCTCACCAAAGGGGCTCTCAGCTCACATCGTTACAGAATGAAGCCTCACCAAAGGGGCTCTCAGCTCACATCGTTACAGAATGAAGCCTCACCAAAGGGGCTCTCAGCTCACATCGTTACAGAATAAAGCCTCACCAAAGGGGCTCTCAGCTCACATCGTTACAGAATGAAGCCTCACCAAAGGGGCTCTCAGCTCACATCGTTACAGAATGAAGCCTCACCAAAGGGGCTCTCAGCTCACATCGTTACAGAATGAAGCCTCACCAAAGGGGCTCTCAGCTCACATCGTTACAGAATGACGCCTCACCAAAGGGGCTCTCAGCTCACATCGTTACAGAATGAAGCCTCACCAAAGGGGCTCTCAGTGAAACATCGTTACAGAATGACGCCTCACCAAAGGGGCTCTCAGTGAAACATCGTTACAGAATGAAGCCTCACCAAAGGGGCTCTCAGTGAAACATCGTTACAGAATGACGCCTCACCAAAGGGGCTCTCAGTGAAACATCGTTACAGAATGACGCCTCACCAAAGGGGCTCTCAGTGCACATCGTTACAGAATGAAGCCTCACCAAAGGGGCTCTCAGCTCACATCGTTACAGAATGAAGCCTCACCAAAGGGGCTCTCAGCTCACATCGTTACAGAATGACGCCTCACCAAAGGGAAGCATCAGGGAGTGTTTTTTTGTTTTTGTTTTTTGGCGGTGCTGTTGGGTCCTGGTGTCAGAACCGGAGCTACCTGGAAGGCCTCAGCCAGTTTGTTGGATTCCCATGCCTTGGTAGTTTCGACGGGTTCCCCTGCCTCAGCTGGCTTGACGTGTTTCCATACCTCAGTGGGATCGATAGGCTCCCATGCCTCAGCCGGTTCATCATGTTTCTGCGCCTCAGCGGAGGCGACCAGTCCTTTCCTGATCCCCGAGATTGACCCTGTGGTTGGCGTCCTGCGGCTGGAGCCAGCTGCGCCGGGGAGGTGGTACTGTCACGTATGCTCTCTCCTGCGCTCTAGGTCGCCATGCTCCCGCACCTCAGCTGGATCGACAGGTTCCCGCGCCATAGCAGAGGTGACTGGTCCGCTCCTGACTATTTTGGTTTCTTACCCAGTCATCATTGTTTCTGTTTCCTGTCCGTGCATCGTTTGTGTTTCTTGTTTTGTATTATGTTTCGTTCATTTATTAAATGATTCATTCCCTGAACTTGCTTCCCGACTCCCAGCGCACTCGTTACACAAGGAAAACCTTGGTTTCACTGAGCTCTGTGCTGCAGTGTCTACGGTTTACCTTGGTATTATTTACTGTTCTTTGCTGATACAAGTATCAAACTATGACACTGACAGCCACATATAAATATATGAACACAAGTTTGTTTTAAAAAATCCTCATGGAAACATATTCAGTGGGTGTACCAAGCAAGAAGGCAGTAACTGCCGTCTAGGGTCAAAGGTCACGGTCAATATAAAAAAATGTAAAACCTGATAGTAAGACAACCACATCTCTGATCAGCTTACAGTTCATTTGGCTGGACAATAAAAAAAAAAACATTGAAGTAATTTTTATTCAGTTTCACTCTGAGCAGTTACTACTCTTTTGCTTGATAGGGCAGTATAGTGTGGAGAATGGAGAAAATGTCTTATATTAGTCCAGGTTTTTATCCTCAATACAATACCTTTTAATATATCTAAATGGTATGTCAGTCGAGTAGCAGAGGAACTTAACAGCAGAACATAGCTGTAATGTCTACAAAGCCTCAGTATAAGACAAACATGTTTGACGATGACAGGGCTCCATTGAGCCCACAAATGGTGGCCCTTGGAGGAGAGTTCTGTGTGAGTCATTATGCTAATGTCCCAGTCAGGGGACCCAATGGGAGGGGGGCAAGGGGCCAGGGTGTCTGTTCTGTTTGTGGGAAACGAGTGCTTAGTTCCTCTGCTACGGTAGTTATGGCAACAGATCACATACAACACTGTAGGGGTTTCTTCAACATATAACTGCTGCAGGGATCTGAGCATTTTAAAATGGCAGGAATATAGATGTGATGCAATCATGAGTACAGGGCATAGATCAGATGGAGACAGAGATGGAGAAAGGGTGTGAGAGAGAGAATCTGAACATTAACCATCTAAAAGTGACAAGAGAGAAAGAGACTTGAAGAGGGCTTGTCACCTTTTTTTTCAACTCTGCTTCAGGCTATTACCAAACAGGGATAAACTCTGTTTAAATTCTCTACCTACAAGTCCTCTTCTATTAACATCCTCTATCTAATTTAAATGGCTAAATTACAGTGGAACCATTATGAGAACCTCAACAGAGACACCCATGTCAGAACAAGATGGTACTGTTTCATTGTAGAGTGTGGTTTTATTTCACAGACGATGTTGACACTACTCTCTCACTCTGATTCACTCTCTGAAATATGGAGCAAAGTTATCTCCAAAGCAAATCTCCAATTTCACCACTTCCCCATATTGTGCCTCAAATGTATTTCACTATATAGGGAATTGAGTGTCATTTGAGACACAGACCCCAAAACAAGCAAACAAACAAATCTGCAATATTTAAAAGTATTGAACTCACTTCACTTTTCTATTACAGGCCTACTATATATGATGATGTACTGTAATAATTGCCTCAAGCTGCTTTACTGGTAACACACACGGTCTTTGATCAGAGGCCATAACCTTAATGGATCACATGGTCTGTGGCACCAAAGTTCAAGGCCGTCAACACCCCAACAGTACAGTTACTTTACTCAGTGTGCAGTGCCACAATTACTCAAACAAGTTGAGTTCAGCCAGAGTTCAGATGCTTACTGAAAATGTTGATGGTGTGAATAAGATACACTACGGTGTGTGATTAATTAATCTTGTCGTGAGCAAGGCATTAGGGCTGCAAGATATGGGCAAATAATATATTATTTTTTACTTACCATATATTGTTATTGCGAATGTACTTGCAATTTAGATCAAAACACTGTGGGGATCATAGAATCGGAGTACTCATTTTATTTCTATGGTTGGTGTCGTTTGGCATGACAACTAATGAAAAAGACAGGTATAGTAGAGGTTGTTGTGACAGGTTAGGATCCAAAGTGTTGGTCAGTTTCCCCGGGGACACTTATTTCATTTGAATGTTACATTCATGGCATAAAAAAAGTGAACCGATGTGGATATTGCACATCATAATATTTAAATTTAGATTAAAATGTGATTAATTGTGCAGCCCTTACAAGGCATTTTCACAATGATAATCATCAAGTGGAGTGAGTAAAAGAAGGACAAACAGAACAGTAAAGGCCGTGCTTGCTCATACAAAAACACAAACAATAAAGGAAATGTTAGTCTTATAGTAAAAGTAGTAATAAAGTGAGACAGTGATATCGAAATGGGCTTCTTATAGCCTAAACATTTATATTGATGAACAAGTTATGGAGTATTAGGTTGCATGAAGTGCCAGTGTTGATGATTTGCCACAACCGGTGTTAGTTCATGAGCCTCGTTACAAAAGCTATTAAGTCTGAATATGGCATAACTGTGTTTGGGAGTTGTTCCTAATTCCTCAACTTTGGAATTCAGTACAGCTTATTTTTGCAGAGATTCAGCTGAAGCTATTTTTTTAAGGGTAAAGTGGGCCCACATGACAATGTACGATGATGGCAGATGCTGCAGTTTTGTGCTCCCTGCTGTGTGAAAACAGACACGGAATAAGCCACACACACAAAAACAGGGGCACGCACACACACACACACACACTCGGGCATGCACACAAACACAGAGAGAGAGAGACATGGTTACACGGAAGACAGAGATCAAGGTTACATCAATGATGCTTTGTAAATGAGTTAGCTCATGGTGTGGTGTTACAGACTCCTTCCTATCTGTCATCCTTTGTTAGGTTTGTAAAGTGAACGAGAAAAAAACATAAGCTCAGTTTGAGGTGATCCTTGTTTTTTAAAACAGTGCATGAACTGTTCACTTTTCTATCACATTGACTATCTACGAAGCCATTTGTATAGTTGACTATCTCTTCAACCCAGTGAATCTAGGCCTTTACAGTGTGTGTCACTCTCTTAGTCCCCAGGCTCAATCAACCATGCAAATAGCTTCACTTAAATATGCACAGCGCACAAAATCATCATTATTATCCAACCATTTTTGTGGTCATCAAAATGCCACAACGTGGAAAAAATGTGAAATACAAAATGATAAATCAAAATGAAAATCAAAGTAGACTCTGGTGATTAGATAGATAATGAACTCCAGACTGAATTTACAGTCTTCCAAGAATGATCTATTCTTTCACCACAGACAGACATCACTCATTGTAAAGACAGCTTTATTGAAAATGCAGGAGTTAGATTACTGTTTTCTCTGATTATAATTTTGGACAGATAACTTAACTGTAGCGGATTACATTTAGAAAGTAACTAAACCAACCCTGCTAACAGACGGAAGTTAAGCGGTGTCATCTTTATTAGCAAAGCACCTAAAATTATATTGAAATTCACATCTTGAAAGATCACGTTAATGAGTCCTCTATTGAATAGAAGCTATCATAATGGCTTCCTGAGTCCTTTAGAGCCAAAGCAAAACACCGCTGGTAGGGCAGGTGATCACAGTTATCCCAGATTGATCCCAAATAAGTTCCTCTAACCATACAGCGCATTGTGACTAAGCATTCAGACCTTGGAGGTCCTGCTTCTCTGTAGTGATGGGGGGGGATATTGGGATGATATTATATTGATATTTGACTGCAGGTATCGATATGTCAAAAAAAATATATATATATATATATACACACACACACACACACACACACACACACTCAGCAAAAAAAGAAATGTCCCTTTTTCAGGACCGTGTCTTTCAATGATAATTCGTAAAAACCCAGAGATCTTCATTGTAAAGGGTTTAAACACTGTTTCCCATTAACCATAAACAATTAATGTAAACAGTCGCTAAGACACCAACAGCTTACAGACGGTAGGCAATTAAGGTCACAAATATGAAAACTTAGGACACTAAAGAGGCCTTTCTACTGTCTCTGAAAAACACCAAAAGAAAGATGCCCAGGGTCCCTGCTCATCTGCTTGAACGTGCCTTAGGCATGCTGCAAGGAGGCATGAGGACTGCAGATGTGGCCAGGGCAATAAATTGCAATGTCCGCACTGTGATACGCCTAAGACAGCACTACAGGGAGACAGGACAGACAGCAGATCGTCCTCGCCTTGGCAGACCACTTGTAACAACACCTGCACAGGATCGGATACTACGAACATCACACCTGCGGGACAGGTACAGGATGGCAACAACAACTGCCCGAGTTACACCTGGAACGCACAATCCCTCCATCAGTGCTCAGACTGTCTGCAATAGGCTGAGAGAGGCTGGACTGAGGGCTTGTAGGCCTGTTGTAAGGCAGGTCCTCACCAGACATCACCGGCAACAACGTCGCCTATGGGCAAAAACCCACAATTGCTGGATCAAACAGGACTGGCAAAAAGTGCTCTTCACTGACGAGTCGCGGTTTTGTCTCACCAGGGGTGATGGTCGGATTTGCGTTTATCGTCGAAGGAATCAGCGTTACACCGAGGCCTATACTCTGGAGCGGGATCAATTTGAGGTGAAGTGACCGTCATGGTCTGGGGTGGTGTGTCACAGCATCATTGGACTGAGCTTGTTATTGTAGGCAATCTCAACACTGTGAGTTACAGGGAAGACATCTTCCTCCCTCATGTGGTACCCTTCCTGTAGGCTCATCCTGACATGACCCACCAGCATGGCAATGCCACCAGCCATACTGCTCGTTCTGTACGTGATTTCCTGCAAGACAGGAATGTCAGTGTTCTGCCATGGCCAGCAAAGAGCCCGGATCTCAATCCCATTGAGCACGTCTGGGACCTGTTGGATCGGAGGGTGAGGGCTAGGGCCCAGAAATGTATGGGAACTTGCAGGTGCCTTGGTGGAAGAGTGGGGTAACATCTCACAGCAAGAACTGGCAAATCTGGTGCAGTCCATGAGGAGGAGATACACTGCAGTACTTAATGCAGCTGGTGGCCACACCAGATACTGACAGTTACTTTTGATTTTGTTCAGGGACACATTATTCCATTTATGTTAGTCACATGTCTGTGGAACTTGTTCAGTTTATGTCTCAGTTGTTGAATCTTGCTATGTTCATACAAATATTTACACATGTTAAGTTTGCTGAAAATATACACAGTTGACAGTGAGAGGACGTTTCTTTTTTTGCTGAGTTTATATACCGTATATAGAGTACCAGTCAACAGTTTGGGCACCTACTCATTCAAGGGTTTTTCTTTATGTTTACTATTTTCTACATTGTGGAATAATACTGAAGACATCAACACTACAAAATAACACATGGAATCATGTAGTATGCATAAAAGTGTGAAACAAATCAAAACAGATTTTAGATTTTAAATTCTTCAAAGTAGCCACCCTTTGCATTGATGACAGCTTTGCACACTCATTCTATCAACCAGCTTCACCTGGAATGCTTTTCCAACAGTCTTGAAGGAGTTCCCACATATAATGGGCACTTGTTGCCTGCTTTTCCTTCACTCTGCGGTCCAACTCATCCCAAACCATCTCAATTGGTTTGAGGTCAGGTGATTGTGGAGGCCAGGTCATCTGATGCAGCACTCCATCATTCTCATTGCTGGTCAAATAGCCCTTACACAGCCTGGAGGTGTGTTTTGGGTCATTTTCATGTTGAAAAACAAATTAATAGTCCCACTAAGTGCAAACCAGATGTGATTCCTCTGCAGCAAAGGTAACTCTGGGCCTTCCTTTCCAATGGTGGTTGTCATGAGAGCCAGTTTCATCATAGCACTTGATGGTTTTTGTGACTGCACTTAAAGAAACTTTAAAAGTTCTTGACATTTTCCGTATTGACTGACCTTCATGTCTTAAAGTAATGATGGACTGTCATTTCTCTTTGCTTATTTGAGCTGTTCTTGCCATAATATGAAGTTGGTCTTTTACCAAACAGGGCTATCTTGTGTGTACCATCCCTACCTTGTCACAACACAACTGATTGTCTAAAATGCATTAAGGACAGAAATTCCACAAATTAGCTTTTGATAAGGCACACCTGTTAATTGAAATGCATTACAGGTGACAAGGTAGGGACATCATGAAGCTGGTTGAGAGAATGCCAAGAGGGTGCAAAACTGCCATCAATGTAAAGGGTGGCTACTTTGAAGAATCTCAAATATAAAATATATTTTGATTTGTTTAACACTTTGTGTTATTTTATAGTTTTGATGTCTTCACTACCATTCTACAATGTAGAAAATAGTAAAAATAAAGAAATACCCTTGAATGAGTAGGTGTGTCAAAACTTTGACTGGTACTGTGTGTATACATACAGTACCAGTACCAGTCAAAAGTTTGGACACACCGACTCATTCAAGGGTTTTTCTTTATTTTTACTATATATATATATATATATATATATATATATATATTTACCCTACATTACCTAAAGTATGTGGACACCTGCTCATCGAACATCTCATTCTAAGATCATGGTCATTAATATGGAGTTGGTCCCCCCTTTGCTACTGTAATAGCCTCCACTCTTCTGGGAAGGCTTCCACTAGATGTTGGAACATTGCTGCGTGGACTTGCATCAATTCAGCCACAAGAGCATTAGTGAGTTCGGGCACTGATGTTGGGTGATTAGGCCCGCAGTCGGCATTCCAATTCATCCAAAACGTCATTGTATGCTGTAGCGTTAAGATTTCCCTTCACTTGATCTAAGGGGCCTGGCCCGAAGCATGAAAAACAGTCCCAGACCATTATTCGTCCTCCACCAAACTTTACAGTTGGCACTATGCAGTGGGGCAGGTAGGATTCTCCTGGCATCCGCCAAACCCAGATTTGATTGTCAGACTGCCAGATGGTGAAGGGTGATTCATTACTCCAGAGAACGTGTTTCCACTGCTCCAGAGTCCAATGGCGACGAGCTTTACACTACTCCAGCCGACGCTTGACATTACGCATGGGAATCTTAGGCTTGTATGCAGCTATTTAGCCATGGAGACCCATTTCATGAAGCTACCAACGAACAGTTCTTGAGCTGATGTTGCTTTGCTTCAAAAGGCATGCTTGGAACTCGGTAGTGAGTGTTGCAGCCGAGGACAGACCGGGACAGCTCTTGCAAGGCAGAAATTTGACAAACTGACTTGTTGGAAAGGTGGCATCCTATGACGGTGCCAAAGTCACTGAGCTCTTCAGTAAGGCCATTCTTCTGCAATTGTTTGTCTATGGAGATTGCATGGCTGTTAGCTCAATTTTATACACCTGTCAGCAATGGGTGTGGCTGAAATAGCCGAATCCACTAATTTGAAGGCGGTGTCCACATACTTTTATTATATAGTGTATATATACAGATTATTATTTAAAAACGTTTGCTACTGTAGGTAACCTTAGCTAGAGTTTGTCAGCTGTACCTGCGCCAAAACTCCTGTATTTTTCATCCTATAGCTTGTTCACCATCTTCTTTTTAAATAGTGAACCAACATGTTTTCAGCACTTAAATTTCCCTGACTGATCAAAACTTATTTTCTCATGCTTCTCTCGTCTCTCTGCAGA
Source organism: Oncorhynchus tshawytscha (assembly GCF_018296145.1). Classification (NCBI taxonomy): domain Eukaryota; kingdom Metazoa; phylum Chordata; class Actinopteri; order Salmoniformes; family Salmonidae; genus Oncorhynchus; species Oncorhynchus tshawytscha. The sequence goes on along the minus strand of NC_056450.1, from coordinate 29,452,793 downwards.
AGACATATGATGAGCAATATAAAATACAAATATAGAATCGTGAGAATTGCAGTACATATCGACTCCTTGTATCACATACTGGTAATTTCCAGTTGTACTTCTTTCCTAGTTTGAGAAACAATTTCCCAGATCCACATGGATCAGTTAAAAAATGACACAAGTCATGTTGTTCAGCATTACCTGAATGAACGCTCACTCACTCAGACACACATTGCATCGCAGTTCGCAGTTTCTGCTAAGCTAACCTTGTGCCACAGGAGTGCCCTAGCGCTTCTGTCAGATCTGATTCCAGAACAGCAGCCACAGCTATCTGAGTGAGCATGGCACCCATCTGCAGTGGAGGTCACATGACTACTTGATGATGACCTCGTTACCTTTCATTACTTTTTAGATGACCACAAGGATGCTCGGCCAACCTGCAGCGGTGGAGAGCATCAATGGTTGTGTCCTCTGGGGGTTAAAACCATGAAGAAATGGTGCTTAGGGTACTCTAATCTCTGTAATCCCCCTCACAATGGAAAAGTAGCTGTATGTCCTGCATTATGTACTTGCTTATGGCTGTCCATCCAAATCATTGTCCAAGATGGCATTGCTCCCAATTTCCATGACTTTCAAGTTTATTGTTGTATTGTGTTGCACTTGAGCCATTACATGTGGAGGTGCAAGGGCAAACCAAAGTCAGAGCCACGAGGGGCAGATGATTCTGAGGCAGAGTGAGAAGTGGCTGTCATACAGTACAGTACGTGTACAGCTATCTTTACCCTTGCCATATAAACAGTGTTCTTTACCCCTACCATATAAACAGTGTTCTTTACCCCTACCATATAAACAGTGTTCTTTACCCCTACCATATCAACAGCTCTCTTTACCCCTACCATATCAACAGCTATCTTTACCCCTACCATATCAACAGCTCCCTTTACCCCTACCATATCAACAGCTCCCTTTACCCTTACCATATCAACAGCTACCTTTACCCCTACCATATCAACAGCTATCTTTATCCCTACCATATCAACAGCTACCTTTACCCCTACCATATCAACAGCTACCTTTACCCCTACCATATCAACAGCTATCTTTACCCCTCCCATATCAACAGCTATCTTTACCCCTACCATATCAACAGCTCCCTTTACCCTTACCATATCAACAGCTACCTTTACCCTTACCATATCAACAGCTACCTTTACCCCTACCATATCAACAGCTATCTCTACCCCTCCCATATCAACAGCTATCTTTACCCCTACCATATCAACAGCTCCCTTTACCCTCACCATATCAACAGCTACCTTTACCCTTACCATATCAACAGCTCCCTTTACCCTTACCATATCAACAGCTCCCTTTACCCTTACCATATCAACAGCTACCTTTACCCCTCCCATATCAACAGCTATCTCTACCCCTCCCATATCAACAGCTATCTCTACCCCTCCCATATCAACAGCTATCTTTACCCCTACCATATCAACAGCTCCCTTTACCCTTACCATATCAACAGCTCCCTTTACCCTTACCATATCAACAGCTACCTTTACCCCTACCATATCAACAGCTACCTTTATCCCTACCATATCAACAGCTACCTTTACCCATCCCATATCAACAGCTATCTCTACCCCTCCCATATCAACAGCTATCTTTACCCCTACCATATCAAATCAAATTATATTTGTCACATGCGTAGAATACAACAGGTGTAGACCTTACCGTGAAATGACCTTACCAACAATGCAGTTTTAAGAAAAATAAGAGTTAAGAAAAAGATTTACTAAATAAACTAAAGTAAAAAATAAAATAGCAACAATAAAATAACTATAACAAAGCTATATACAGGGGGTACCGATACCAAGTCAATGTGTGGGGGTACAGGTTAGTCAAGGTAATTGATTTAATATGTACATGGTAGGGGTAAAGTGACTATGCATAGATATTAGATAATGAGCAGTGAGTAGAAGGAGTGTGAAAAAAGGGGGGGGTCAATGCAAATAGTCCGGTAGCCATTTGATTATCTGTTCAGCAGACTTATGGCTATGTCCCACCCATCTCCCCCATCTCATCAACAGCCAACACGCTTATACGGTGAGGCGTCTCTTGAAGGTTCGACCTCGGGGCATGGGGTTCTAGTACCTGGTTGACTGGGAGGGTTATGGCCCGGAGGAGAGGTGCTGGGTCCCTCCTAGGGAGATCCTGGACCCAAGCCTCATCGCAGATTTTCAACACCAACACCCCGGTCAACCAGGTATGTGCCCAGGTGGGACCCCAGGTGGCGACCCTAGAGGGGGGTACTGTCACACCCTGATCTGTTTCACCTGTCCTTGTGATTGTCTCCACCCCCCTCCAGGTGTCACCCATCTTCCCCATTATCCCCTGTGTATTTATGTGTTCTCTGTCTGTCTGTTGCCTGTTTGTCTTGTTTGTCAAGTCAATCAGCATTTTTGTTATCAGCTCCTGCTTTTTCCAGTCTCTCTTTTTCTTGCCCTCCTGGTTTTGACCCTTGCCTGTCCTGACTCTGAGCCAGCCTGCCTGATCACATTGCCTGCTCCTGACCCTGAGCCTGCCTGCACCTTTGCCCCACCTCTGGATTGTTGACCTCTGCCTATCCTGACCCTGAGCCTGCCTGCCGTCCAGCAGTGATGTACTGGGCTACCCTTTGTAGCGCCTTGCGGTCGGAGGCCAAGCAGTTGCCATACCAGGCTGTGACAAGACCAGTCAGGATGCTCTTGATGGTACAGCTGTATATATTTTGAGGATCTGAGGACCCATGACAAATCTTTTCAGTCTCCTCGGGGGGAATAGACGTTTGAATCTCCTTTGTCTTGATCACATTGAGGGAGAGGTTGTTGTCCTGGGACTACACTTCCAGGTCTCTGACCTCCTCCCTATAGGCTGTCTCATCGTTGTTGGTGATCAGGCCTACCACTGTTGTGTCGTCTGCAAACTTAATGATGGTGTTGGAGTCGTGCTTGGCCACAGTCATGGGTGAACAGGGTGTACAGGAGGGGACTAAACATGCACCCCTGGGGGGCCCACATGTTGAGGATCAGCGTGGCAGATGTGTTGTTGCCTACCCTTACCACCTGGGGGACGTTCTGGAAGTCCAGAATCCAGTTGCAGACGAAGGTGTTTAGTCCCAGGGTCCTTAACTTAGTGATGAGCTTTGAGGGCACCATGGTGTTGAACTCTGAGCTATAGTTAATGAATAGCATTCTCATGTAGGTATTCCTTTTGTCCATGTGGGAATGGGCAGTGTTGAGTGCAATAGAGATTCCATCATCTGTGGATCTGTTGGGGCAGTATGCAAATTGGAGTGGGTCTAGGGTTGCTGTGACAATGGGGTTGATGTGAGCCATGACCAGCCTTTCAAAGCACTTCATGGCTACTGATGTGAGTGCTACAGATCGGAAGTCATTTAGGCAGGTTCCCTTTGTGTTCTTGGGAACAGGGACTATGGTGGTCTGCTTGAAACATGTAAGTATTACAGACTCGGCCAGGGACAGGTTGAAAATGTCAGTGAAGACACTTGCCAGTTGGTCAGCGTATGCTCAAAGTACACGTCCTGGTAATCTGTTTGGCCCTGTGACCTTGTGAATGTTGACCTGTTTAAAGGTCTTCCTCGCATCAGCTGTGGCGAGCGTGATCACAGAGTCATCCAGAACAGCTGGTGCTCTCATGCATGCTTCAGTGTTGCTTGCCTCGAAGTGCACATATAAGTAATTTAGCTCATCTGGTAGGCTTATGTCACTGGGCAGCTCGTGGCTGGGCTTTCCTTTGTAGTCCGTAATAGTTTGCAAGCCCTGCCACATCTGACAAGTGTCAGAACCGGTGTAGTAGGATTCAATCTTAGTCCTGGAAAGAAAGCTCTGCTGTTGGTACAGCTTTATGGGGCCCTAAACGTTTGTGCGCACCGCTTGTTGCTGTTATAGTGCCATGAATTTAGTGTTGTGTGTTGTGTAGTGGCTTTGCTGGCATGCATCTAAAAAAAATATTTGGAGTTTGCACCACTAAAATCACCACTACCATCGGCCAGTGTCGCACTTCTGCATCTGCGTCGAAAGGTGACAGAGCTAGAGAGGTGTTTGTCAGACCATGAGACTTCTCAGTAAATGTCTGTAACGTCCGAACAGTTTGACCTAGAAACTATTATGACTACACTATGGAAATTGTGTTCTCTGTTTCTACGACCCCTACAATTGTCAGGAGACTCTTTGATGTGCCAACTTCTGTTTTGTAGCGTCTGAACCATTTGGGCTACTAGTGGGACACCACGGTGGAAAGGGTAGATTCTCCCAAACACAATGGTGTTCTCCTTTTTGTTTTATGACACACACAATTGTCATAGGACTCCTCTTGTGGTAACCAGTACCGGCTTTAAAAAAACGAATGAAAGTATGAAGATAATTTTGTGTCTACCCAAAAAAGAAGGGGTAAATACGTATGTGTAGAAAATAAATATAGATATTTCCTGATTTATTTATTTATTTTTACATCTCCTAGATTTTTGTCCAGCTTCTGTCAAAGCTTTGGATGTGTGTAAAACCCTTCAGTCTAAGTTGCCTTAATATTATATGCCCACGGGCAACAATTAAGGTGCCTGTAGGCCTAACTGAGACAGTCTACTTAAAACAAGTTGTGGTTTTGTTTTTATTAGAACTTGAAAAAAAGTATTTTGCCTACATCAGTGTAAATGTTATGTATATACAGTCAGAAGCTTACATACACCTTAGCCAAATACATTTAAACATTAAAGTTTTTCACTATTCCTGACATTTAATCCAAGTAAGAATTCCCTGTCTTAGGTCAGTTAGGATCACCACTTTATTTTAAGAATGTAAAATGTCAGAATAATAGTAGAGAGAATTATTTATTTCAGCTTTTATTTATTTCATCACATTCCCAGTGGGTCAGAAGTTTACATAATCTCAATTGGTAGCATTGTCTTTAAATTGTTTAACTTGCGTCAAATGTTTTGGGTAGCCTTCTACAAACTTCCCACAATAAATTGGGTGAATTTTGGCCCATTCCTCCTGACAGAGCTGGTGTAACTGAGTCAGGTTTGTAGGCCTCCTTGCTCGCACATGCTTTTTCAGTTCTGCCCACAAATATTTCATGGGATTGAGGTCAGGGCTTTGTGATGGCCACTCCAATACCTTGACTTTGTTGTCCTTAAGCCATTTTGCTACCAATTTGGAAGTATGCTTGGGGTCATTGTCCATTTGGAAGACCCATTCGCGACCAAGCTTTAACTTCCTGACTGATGTCTTGAGATGTTGCTTCAATATATCCACATAATTTCCCTACCTCATGATGCCATCTATTTTGTGAAGTGCACCCATCCCTCCTACAGCAAAGCACCCCTACAACATGATGCCGCCACCCCTGTTCTTCACGGTCGGGATGGTGTTCTTCGGCTTCCCTCTTTTTCCTCCAAACATAACAATGGTCATTATGGCCAAACAAGTTCTATTTTTGTTTCATCAGACCAGAGGACATTTCTCCAAAAAGTACGATCTTTGTCCCCAAACCATAGTCTGGCATTTTTATGGCGGTTTTGGAGCAGTCTCTTCTTCCTTGTTGAGCGGCCTTTCAGGTTATACTGTGGATATTGATACTTTGTACCTGTTTCCTCTAGCATCTTCACAAGGTCCTTTGCTGTTGTTCTGGGATTGATTTGCACTTTTCGCACCAAAGAACGTTCATCTCTAGGAGACAGAACGCGTCTCCTTCCAGAGTGGTATGATGGCTGCGTGGTCCCATGGTGTTTATACTTGCGTACTATTGTTTGTACTGAGGAGCGCGGTACCTTCAGGCGTTTGGAAATTGCTCCCAAGGATGAACAAGACTTGTGGAGGTTTAAAAAAAAAATTCTGAGGTCTTGGCTGATTTCTTTTGATTTTCCCATGATGTCAAGCAAAGAGGCACTGAGTTTGAAGGTAGGTCTTGAAATAAATCCACAGGTACAAGTCCAATTGACTCAAAGTATGTCAATTAGCCTAATCAGAAGCATCTAAAGCCATGATATCATTTTCTGGAATTTTCTAAGTTGTTAAAAGGCACAGTCAACTTAGTGTATGTAAACCTTCTGACCCACTGGAAGTGTGATTCAGTGAATTATAAGTGAAAAAATCTGTCTGTAAACAATTGTTGGAAAAATTACTTGTGTCATGCACAAGTAGATGTCCTAACCGACTTGCCAAAACTATAGTTTGTTAACAAGAAATTTGTGGAGTGGTTGAAAAATAAGTTTTAATGATTCCAACCTAAGTGTATGTAAACTTCCGACTTCAACTGTAATTCCATATTGAAGCCATGCAATTACTTAGAACAATGTGAACTGCTAACATGTTAAACATATTTAGCAAAGATGGGACAGGGTTACATTTTGAAAATTTCTTTCTGTAGGCTATTTAAAATACTAAGCTATAAGGAATAACATTTGAATTGGAGTTGTTGTCAATGCAATACATAACAAAACAGAAATAAACATCTTGAAGCAACCACATATTTAGCCATGGAGCATGTTCTGATTGGCTAGTGAGGAGTCATGCCCCGACACACCTACAACTAATTTATTCATCAAAACCCAGCCCTTTCGCACCACTGCCACCTCTTGCACTCATAATTCCTGCAGTGAAAATAGCAAAAATATTTCTGACACACCCCCAGACCTACAGCTTACTGCCCGCGTAAATATTTACCATTGCATTAGGTTTGTTAAAATAGCCCGTAGATTCTTTAGAGATGCTTCCAATCAAATCTGATATCTCAATTTCAGTTTGTAGCTTTCAACATGGGACATTGTTTTAACAAGGACAGCTTCAAACATCAACCCTAAGCATCAGCCCAACAATATGAAGAATATGATGTGGCTTTTGAGTACTCTGGCAAAATTCAGAGCAGTAAAACAAAATGGACACAGTTGGTCTTTTAACAGTGTGTATGCCTCCGGGCTGTAGCCTACATAATCATCTGCACCAGTGCTTATCAATTCAAGTCAAGTGGGCCTACCTACAGGGTTGCACATTTTGTTCTAACCCACCACACCATTAACACGTGACTATCAGTTGATTAGCTGAATCAGGTCTGTGCACTGCCATGCTGTGATAGCAAAATTGTGCAACCGGAATTGAAAAATGCTGCTGGGCAATTCCATGGTAACAGAATTACACTCAGACTCAGATATTTCACTCTAAAATATATGACAAACAACAAACAATGATTTAAAAGTTTAACAAAACATACAAGTCTATGCACAAGGAATACTTTTAACAATTTACACAGAACATTTCACAAAAACACATTTATTCAAATAACTATGCAGATGCAAAGTTTGTTAACAGAATTACGGTAAAATTTCCCTCCGTTTCTGCGATCACATTTTCCAAAAACTCTTGTTAAATATCTGTTCTGAATTAAGATGAAAATATTTCTGTAGAAAGAATGTGATGTCTGCTATGACATGACACATTGACTTTGAAAAAAGGGTAGTAGCAGGTGACCCAACTGTGGTTTGTGACTACTATGATTTCCCATTGTAGTCAATTCAATTGCAGTAAATCCGTTAGCGATTTGGTAACAGTATTTCACATTTGAATCACTTAATAATTCATAAACCAAATTGATATCAGTAACACTTTAAATAAATGGTGAGTCTCCCTTTACTTCGACTTCTGTGAACTTTAATTATCCTCCTTATGAGGGAGAGAATTCTGAAAATATTTTAAAGATATGTGGGGTTTTGGTAACGGAATAACAAGGCACAAGGCAATGTTTCTTTAACTTACAGAAGGCAAATAATTTATCCAAAATGAATTATAAGTGTTGACATTAGTTGGCAGGGGTATTTTACTTCAACATTATTGTGTTTGTAATAACTTTTTTTTAAATGTTCTGGTAGATCCCTTTTCCATCTGTTTGACCAGGAATCAAAGCCATTACATATGCCTACTTTTTTAAGATGGAAAATGGTTGAAAAATATATATATGCCTTCATTTCCCCAAAATATAGACTCTTGTTTTCATTTGACACCCAATTTGAAATTATCCTATGAACTTCACATGTTGGTGATCATGGGTCATTTTATATGGAAATGACCTGGACGCGGTTTCCCAAAAGCTTCGTTAGAACCATCGCATCCTAACGAATTTAGCATTAAAATGCTTTTGTGAAACGGGCTCTGGTTTAAATGCTCTGCCTTCCAGATTTCAGCACTTTCAGCACCACGGACAGCGAAACGCTAAACGCGGCTCGGCCAGAAGTTGGTTTACGTGTCATTTTCAGACCCGTGAACATCGACATCGAAAGCATCTGGTTGAACTTGAAGCATCAAGGGTAGGCTACATACAGTACGCTGCGTGCTCTCATCAAACTGTTGCTTCTCTCCTCCTCCAATGTCAAATCAATAGTTTTCAGCCTTTGTTTCCTCTTTGTTGAACACCAATCAATAGTTCTGGAGTCTGGGTATTTTTCGAATCTACGGTGTAATACAAACATGCAAAGCCGTGTGTGTGTGTGTGTGTGTGTGTGTGTGTGTGTGTGTGTGTGTGTGTGTGTGTGTGTGTGTGTGTGTGTGTGTGTGTGTGTGTGTATTTTGAGCGAACTGATTCAACATGACTCATTCAAATTGCCAGGAACAGACTTCTCCAATTCTACTGATGCGATTAACCCCTACCTCTAGGGTTACCAGTGGTGGAAAAAGTACACAATTATCAAAAGTACAGATACCTTGATAGAAAATTACTCAAGTAAAAGTCACCCATTAAAATTCTACTTGAGTAAAAGTCTAAAAGTATTTGGTTTTAAACATACTTAAGTCTCAAAAGTAAATGTCATTGCTAAAATATACCTAAGTATCAGTAAAAGTAATTTCAAATTGCTTATATTAAGCAAACCAGACCGCACCATTTTCTTTTTCTTTTCTTTTTATTTACAGATAGCCAGGGGTACACTCCAACGACATGATTAACAAACGCAGCATGTGTTCAGTGAGTCCGCCAGATCAGAGACAGTAGGGATGACCAGGGTTGTTCTCTTGATAAATGTGTGAATTGGACCCTTTTCCTGTCCTGCTAAGCATTTAAAATGTAGCGAGTACTTTTGGGAGTCAGGCAAAATGTATAGAGTAAAAACGAAATTATTTTATTTAGGAATGTAGTGAAGTAAAAGTTGTCAAAAATATGAATAGTAAAGTGCAGTTACCACCAAAAAAAACAACTTAAGCAGTACTTTCAAGTATTATTACTTGGGTACTTTACACCACTACTAGCACTTTCCAAATAATTCGGCCTACATGGACCGAGCATGAAGACGAGGGATAGGGTAGCGTTCGTTGTAGTATGATAAGTAGCAAGTATTGTAGTAGCGAGTTGTCGTGGTGCTATGTTATAAATGCCGACAAGTATATGGACTACGCATAGTCAGACTCTAAAACGTAAGCTACACCTGTTGGCAGAACGCTATCTCATTGCCCCCTCGTGGTTTCCAGTCGAATAGCCTTTTCAGCGATGTAGGCTCTGCCGCTCTTCAACACATGGATAGAACACTATGATTGACGCATTTTCAGAAGTCAAAAAATTAAATACAGTCTATGAATGAATGATAAGGATACTGTAGCCTTATAGGTTGTATGGGTATAGACACTGGTGATACAGTCTAATAGAGGTAGCCCATCTAGCCCCTAAGAGGGTATAGGCTATCATCCCACGCAATAACCTAGGCTTGCATTATCTTATTTTTGACCAGTTATCTTCAGCCATTAAGCACAGCTGATAAACTATATGGTTTGTAAACTATAATTAGCCTCGCGTGATTTAAAGATATATGAAACATTAATTGAAAGACATTGTGATCGTTAGCTGAGAATATCCTACAGTAGCCTAGCCTATAATAACCTGTATGACCAAACATGATATCATCACAACGCTTCTTCATTAGAAAATAAGCAGCTTTGAATGAGAAAAGTCAATGAAATTGAAAACAAGCAATCAAAAATGAAAAATGTCTATATAAATACAGTATGGACTCACCAATTCCGATTTTTTCATCTTCTGTTGGTATCCACATTTTGGATTTTTTTGTTATTTTCCCACTAGGAGACCAAGCCTCATTCTGTCGATATCGTGGGATAATGTAGCTAAATGAAATCTATAAGAATATCCCAGACTCCTTCGATACGAACGGGATAAACTCCATAGAAATCTATAACATAAAAAGGACCACAAATGTCTTAACCCGCGATTTCTTTATCTCCCGGGTCTGCTCTGCTCGCCGTCTCCTAGTCACACACTGATGCAGTCTCTGTGTCCACCTACCCAACACACACGGTAATCTAATCTCTGAACGCTATTATTGCAGCAGCATCTCGATAGGAACGGGAATAGTTTTTTTAACGGTTTATTTATTTATTTCCCAGGTAGTCATTAGCCTATGGCTCAGCTACCAAATCGGATATCGGGTCCCACTCCCGGCGGTAGAGTTGAGTCGTTAGATGATAATTAGCAGTCGTGATATTGTCCGCCGGTCCAAACTGGTCTTGGGGTGCAAGAACAATTCAGAAAACTGCGATATACAGTAAAATGCGCCATCTTCATGGTCATCACGACTCGTTTTGTCAATACCGCTGTGTCAAGCATTTGCAAATGTAGATTGGACTGTCGGTGAGTAACTCGATGGCAATTGCATCTATCACTAACTGCGCTTTCACGGTCATGGGCTACCTCGGCAGCATCTGATTTCACTGCGCTTAAAATTGAATCTGCTGAACCAAGCTGCATATGCTATTAGACTACATCAGTTATGGAACCAAGACAGATGTGGTAAGGCTTTTCTAGCCGATAATTAAAGAAGAATAGGCCAACCACCATCAGCAAATGGTTGCAGAACCTCTATTGGTCCAATAAACACTGAACATACTCCTTGGGATATACATTTTGGATGTCGGCCTATGTTTAATTCACATGAATTAATAAAAAATGGAAAAGGTGAACTTGCTCTTAATTACAGTGCATAGCCTACTCAATAAAACCTAAAAAAAAGTAGGCTATTCCTCCCATCACATTGGCAATGTGTTCTGGTTTGGAGGGAATAGGCCTAAGTTATGATCAACTGGTAGCCTAGGTTGTATTCAGAAACAACCCCTTGCCAAAGGATATATAGTGTAACCTGCATGTAACATTCTCACAGATAAACGCCATACAACATGGTGCACTTAGTGTTGGCTGTTGCAGGTGGGTGTTGAAAATGCTACTGTGCTGTATGCAGGCCTATACCCAAATGGACCCTCTCCCCAGGATGACACCTGCGGTTTTGTCTATTCATCTGCCTGTGTTTTTCTCAGAATCTAAAGACTAGTTCCTTCTTCTGCATTGCTGTACAATGTGATCCTTGTTGCCCTCAATAGCCTCCAACATCTCAGTGGGTTCTTGAATCTAGTCTGCCCCTCTCTCCAGTGCTTGCTCTTACTGCATTGCTTAGTGGATTCAGAAAGGCAAAGGGTTTAAAGAATGCTGCCTGCTTGCCAGTATTGAAACCCATTAAAAATCAACTCAGACTAATCCTCATGAAACTATATTTCTAGAGAAAACAATCTAATATTTCTGCCTTGAAAACCAACACAGCTACCTGGAGTATTACATCATCATCCCGTTGTCCTGGGTGATGGGTCAGAGCATGATATGATCAGCAGAATGTAGTGCTGTATATTGAGAAAAAAATATGTTCCTGATTAATTTGTTTTACATTAGATAAAGCTTTTTCCTGTGTAAATAAACAGATTTATAGAACGCTATTATCTGATGATTGACCGTCTCAGAATGTGTCTTGTAATTACAGATGAATCTATCTCTGATGTTCAGTTCCATAGAGTAACTAGTGTGTTGGATGCTGAGTAGGAGGAAGGGCAGTGTTGTGCAGTGCTATGTCCTCATCACAGACTCCATACTGACTCCCATCCGTCCTTCATCTCAAGTGGAACACTGTGGGCGGTGTTTTAATCACATACATAAAACTGGATGAGTGTGTGTGCAGGTTTAGCACTACAGCACAGGTCTTAGCTGATAAAAATGAGTAGAAATTAAATGTAAACATCTAGCTTGACATATGATTTCTACTCTTATAGACAAAAATGTGAAAATGTCAACACTGCAAACGTGTAAATGTGATGAGTTTACAGCATATTTCAAAGATTAAACATTAGGCTGGGTATCAGACAAACAAGACCTGATGAGAAGTTATGTGCCCTAGCCTAGTATGCAAAGGCACTATGGATTTATTTTCCCTGGTTGATACAGACACTCAGGAAAGTGATATCACAACTTAAGCCTTCTGCCTGCCTTCTCGATCCTATCCCCACCCCACCACCTTCTTCAAAACAGTTTTTAATTGCATATCTGAAGAAGTGCAAGCTATTGTTAATCACTCCCTGTTCACAGGCACTTTCCCCACTGTACTAAAAACTGCTATGGTGAAACCCCTTCTGAAGAAAAGTAATCTAGATTCTTCAGTTTTTAGCAATTTTCGACCAATCTCCAAACATACATTCTGGAAGCAACATTCTGGAGAAATTGGTTTTCAAACAGTTAAATGCCTTTTTAAGTGCCAACTGTATTTAAAAAAAAAAATCCAATCTGGTTTTCGTGCCCACCACAGCACAGAGACAAGACAGCCTTAGATAAATTGGCAAATGATCTTAGAGCCAACACCAAACACCTCTCTGTCCTTGCGCTTGGATTCAAGCGCTGCATTTGACCATGCTTACCATGATGTCATTCTGGACAGACTGGAGAGGTGGTTTGGCCTCTCCGGTCTAGTTCTAAATTTGTTTAGGACCTATTTAACCGGTTGGGAGTTTTTTGTCACCCTTGGTGAACCTTACAGAGACAATACATGTGGCATTCCACAAGGTTCAATTTTGGGTCCGGTACTGTTCAGTTTATATATGTTACCCCTTGGCAGCGTTATCAGAAAGCACTTCATTGATTTTCACTGCTACACAGACGATACACAACTTTGCATTTCCATGTCACCAGAGGATTTTAGCTCCACAGATAAATTATTCAACTGTATTGGTGAGTCAAATACTTGGATGGCTCAACTCTTCCTCCAGCTAATTCACGGGCAATAAAGATAAAACACCAGGTAAAAAACCTAGGTGTTATTTTAGATTCTGAACTCAATATTGAATCACACATTAGTAATACGACCAAAATACCTTTTTACCACCTGAGGAACATTGCCAAGGTGTGGCCGTTTCTCTCTAAGGCTGATACAGAGAGACTCATCCATGCTTTTATGGATACTGTCCTGTCTGGTCTACCCAAGAAAGCCACTGGTCAACTGCAAAACATACAGAATGCTGCCGCATGGGTACTGACCAAGAACAGATGGAGGGCACACATTACACTGGCTGCCTGTGAGTTTTAGAATTCATTTTAAGATTCTTCTATTGGTTTTTAAATCAATCCACGATTCTTCACTACAATACATGTCAGACATGCTTTTAACTTATGTACCCAGTAGTTCCCTCAGGTCCTCTGGCACTGGCCTTTTAACTATCCCAAAGCCTAGGACCAATAGGCATGGAGAGGCAGCCTTCAGTTATTATGCCCACAGCCTCTGCCAGAGAACCCGGGGGGGGCGAAACTGTGGACATATTTAAAAGAGATCTTGAAACATATTTTTAGCTTTGTTTTTCCTTAGGTAGCTTTTTAGTCGTTCAGTTTTTATTGCTATATATTTTTTTGTTGTTGTAGTAAATATTTGATTGTCATTGTTTTTATGAGTTTCTGTCTGTGAAGAACATTGCGTTGCATTCCATATCTGAAAATTAGCAGTATAAATAAATCTCAATTTGAACACAATGTAAATATAATATTGTGTTGAACATTGATGTTGGTTAGTGACAGTCACTGAGAGGATGGTATGGTAGAGAGTGGTATACTGCATCATCTGGGAACAGCAAACCTGGTATTTTAGTAACAGGTGCAAGGGAATAAACTCAATTAAAATGAACTTCAATCAATGTAAAAGTATTTATAAGGTAATTACCAAACTCAGAAATGTGATATTCTGGCTCTACATCTGATGAACATCTTGCTTGAAATATGTTTCACAGATGTTATTGTATAGTTTAATACTATTTGGCTGAGGGAATGTTTATCACTCTGTACACCAGAGGGTTGTGTGGATCACTGGTCTATGGGCACTGGGAATGCCTACCACAGCAAGAGGTGATATCAGTTTCAAAACCCCCCATTCCATCATACCACGGAAGCCAGAGGAGGAGGTAGTAAGAACCATGCAGTGCTTCCTCATCAATCATTTACCTTCAGCCACTCCAACTCTCCATCTCTCTCTCACACACACACACACACGCGCGCGCGCACGCACGCACGCACGCACGCACGCACGCACGCACGCACGCACGCACGCACACACACACACACACACACACACTAGCATTAAATCACACACATGACACACACAAACAGCAGCTCTCTCTCTCTAACACAAATACACAGTTCAGCTCTCGCTCTCCATCTCTCTTTCATACACATGCAACACACACTTCTTCAAATCATGCGTTGCCCTCCAGTTTAAAATGTCTCTCACACACACACACACCTCTGATCAAACACAGCACAGCAGGGGTGCAACTTTCACTGGCGACGGAATGGCATTCCGAAATGGCATTTTTGTCCCCCCTAATTTTATCATTGGAATGTGATGCAAAACGAGGCAACGGTGTGCTTTAGGACCATGCGGATGCCTCCGAGTGGTTGGGTAGGCTGTTTGGAATGTTTATCCGACTGCATAAAAAATATAAAATAATACCCCTCCCACTTCTAAAACCAAAGTTGCGCTCCTACAGCACAGACACTATATGCTACTCTCTTATGGACACACAGACTAATGCATACATTGGACCTCCATCTCTTCCTCTCATACAGTAAGTATATTCATTCAGACAAAATAGCCTCTGCTTGCATCAACACCCACACAGACAGAAAAATACATTTATTCCTGCTCCCTCTCCTACACTTAGGCAGACACTATCCCACCTGTTTTCAGCATAACACAGACTCACACACATACCCTAGCTCTCCCACTCACACACTCTCATACAGACCAAAAGACACACACACACATTTTGAATTCTGTCCAGGAAACTACACTGAATAATAATATAAAATGCAACATGCAACAATTTACAAGATTTTACTGAGTTACAGTTCATATAAGGAAATCAGTCAAGTGAAATATATTCATTAGGCCCTGAATTTCACATGACTGAGAATACAGATATGCATCTGTTGGTCACAAATACCAACAAAAAAAGTAGGGGTGTGGATCAGAAAACCAGTCAGTATCTAGTGTGACCATCATTTGCCTCATGCAGCACAACACATCTCCTTCGGCATCGAGTTGTCCAGGCTGTTGATTGTGGCTTGTGGAATGTTGTCCCACTCCTCTTAAATAGCTGTTCAAAGTTGCTGGATATTGGCGGGAACTGGAACACACTGTCGTACACGTCGATCCAGAGCATCACAAACGTGCTCAATGGGTGACAGGTCTGGTGGGTATGCAGGACATGGAAGAACTGTGTCATTTTCAGCTTCCAGCAATTGTGTACAGATCCTTGCAACATGGGGCTGTGCATTATCATGCTGAAACATGAGGTGATGGTGGCGGATGAATGGCACGACAATGGGCTTCAGGATCTTGTCACAGTGTCTCTGTGCATTCAAATTGGGATCGATAAAATGCAATTATGTTCGTTGTGGGTAGCTTCTGCCTGCCTGCCTGCCTGCCCATACCATAACCCCACCATGGGGCACTCTGTTCACAATGTTGATATCAGCAAACCGCTTGCCCACACGATGCCATACACACTGTCTGCCATCTGCCCGGTACAGTTGAGACTGGGATTCATCCGTGAAGATCACACTTCTCCAGCGTGCCAGTGGCCATCGAAGGTGAGCATTTGTCCAATAAAGTTGGTTATGACGCCAAACTGCAGTCAGGTCAAGAGCCTTGTGAGGACGACGAGCACGCAGATGAGCTTCCCTGAGACGGTTACTGACAGTTTGTGCAGAAATTCTTCGCTTGTGCAAACCCACAGTTCCATCAGCTCTTTGGGTGGCTGGTCTCGGGCGATCCAGCAGGTGAGGAAGCCGGATGTGGAGGCCCTGTGCTGGCATGGTTACATGTGGTCAGTGGTTGTGAGGCCAGTTGGACATACTGCCAAATCATCTAAAACAACATTGGAGGTGGCTTATGGTAGAGAAATGAACATTCCATTCTCTGGCAACAGCTCTGGTGGACATTCCTGCAGTCAGCATGCCAATTGCACACTCCCTCAAAACTTGCCACATCTGTGGCATTGTGCTGTGACAAAACTGCACATTTTAAAGTGGCCTTTTGTCCCCGGCACAAGGTACACCTATGTAATGATCATGCTGTTTAATCAGCTTATTGATATGCCACACCTGTCAAGTGGGTGGGTTACACAGTACACACAATACCCCATAGACATTTTTGCAAATGTATAAATATTTAACTGAAAAATTACATTTACATAAGTATTCAGACTCTTCACTCAGTACTTTGTTGAAACACCTTTTTCAGCAATTACAGCCCCGGGTATGATGCTACAAGCTTGGCACACCTGTATTTGGAGAGTTTCTCCAATTCTTCTCTGCATATCCTCTCAAGCTCTGTCAGTTTGGATGAGGAGCATTGCTGCAAAGCTATTTTCAGGTCTCTCCAGAGATGTTCGATCAGGTTCAAGTCCTGGCTCTGGCTTGGAAACTCAAGGACATTCAGAGACATGTCCTGAAGCAACTCATGTGTTGTCTTTGCTGTGTGCTTAGGGTTGTGAATCTGTGCCCCAGTCTGAGATCCTGAGCGCTCTGGAGTAGGTTATCAGCAAGAAGCTCTGTACTCCGCTGAAAAACATCCCCACAGCATGATGCTGCCACCACCATGCTTCACCGTAGGGATGGTCGCAGGTTTCCTCCAGAGGTGACATTTGGCATTCAGCCCAAAGTGTTCAATCTGGGTTTCATCAGACCAGGGAATCTTGTTTCTCATGGTCTGAGAATCATTTAGGTGCCTTTTGGCAAAGTCCAAGCGGGCTGTCATGTGCCTTTTAATGAGGAGTGGCTTCCGTCTGGCCACTCTACCATAAATGCCTGATTGGTGGAGTACTGCAGAGATGTTGACCTTCTGGAAAGTTCTCCCATCTCCACAGAGGAATTCTGCAGCTCTGCAAGGTTGATCATCGGATTCTTGGTCACCTCCGTGACCACGGCCCTTCTCCCCCGATTGCTCAGTTTGGCCGGGTGGCCAGCTCTAGGGGTCTTGGTGGTTCCAAACTTCTTCCAACTAAGAATGATGAAGGCCACTGTGTTCTTGGGGACCTTCAGTGCTGCATAAATGTTTTGGTACCTTCCCAGATTGGTGCCTTGACACAATCCTGTCTTGGAGCTCTACGGACAATTCCTTCGACCTCATGGCTTGGTTTCTGCTCTGACATGCACGGTCAACTGTGGGCCAGTATATAGACAGGTGTGTGCCTTACCAAATTATATCCAACCAATTTAATTTACAGAAGGTGTACTCCATTCAAGTTGTAGAAACATCTCAAGGATGATCAATGGAAACAGGATGCATCTGAGCTCAATTTCGAGTCTCATAGCAAAGGGGTTGAATACTTACAGTTGTCGTCGGAAGTTTACATACGCTTAGGTTGGAATCATTAAAAATCATTTTTCAACTACTCCACAAATGTTTTGTTAAACTATAGTTTTGGCAAGTCGGTTAGGACATCTACTTTGTGTATGACACGTCATTTTTCCAACAATTGTTTACAGACAGACTATTTACCTTATCACAATTCCAGTGGGGCAGAAGGTTTACTGGACGGTTGATGGTGCCTTTAAACATTTTGGAAAATCGGAAGTTCACTTCCACCTTAGCCAAATACATTTAAACTCAGTTTTTCACAATTCCTGACATTTAATCCTAGTATGTGAAATGTCAGAATAATAGTAGAGAGAATGATTTATTTCAGCTTTTATTTCTTTCATCACATTCCCAGTGGGTCAGAAGTTTACATACACTCGATTAGTATTTGGTAGCATTGCCTTTAAATTGTTTAACTTGGGTCAAACGTTTTGGGTAGCCTTCCACAAGCTTCCCACAATAAGTTGGGTGGATTTTGGCCCATTCCTCCTAACAGAGCTGGTGTAACTGAGTCAGGATTGTAGGCCTCCTTGCTCGCACATGCTTTTTCAGTTCTGGCCACAAATGTTCTATAGGATTGAGGTCAGGGCTTTGTGATGGCCACTACCATACCTTGACTTTGTTGTCTTTAAGCCATTTTGCCACAACTTTGGAAGTATGCTTGGGGTCATTGTCCATTTGGAAGACCCATTTGCGACCAAGCTTTAACTTCCTGACTGATGTCTTGAGATGTTGCTTCAAGATATCCACATTATTTTCGTTCCTCATGATGCCATCTATTTTGTGAAGTGCTCCAGTCCCTCCTGCAGCAAAGCTCCCCCACAACATGACGCTGCCACCCCGTGCTTCACGTTTGGGATGGTGTTCTTCGGCTTGCAATCATCCCCCTTTTTCCTCCAAACATAACGATGGTCATTATGGCCAAACAGTTCTATTTTTGTTTCATCAGACCAGAGGACATTTCTCCAAAACGTACAATCTTTGTCCCCATGTGCAGTTGCAAACTGGTGTCTGGCTTTTTTATGGTGGTTTTGGAGCAGTGGCTTCTTCCTTGCTGAGCGGCCTTTCAGGTTATGTCGATATAGGACTCGTTTTACTGTTGATTTCTTTAGATTTTCCCATGATGTCAAGCAGAGGCACTGAGTTTGAAGGTAGGCTTTGAAATACATCCACAGGTACACCTCCAATTCACTCAAATTATGTCAATTAGCCTATCAGAAGCTTCTAAAGCCATGACATAATTTTCTGGAATATTCCAAGCTGTTTAAAGGCAGTCAACTTAGTGTATGTAAACTTCTGACCTACTGGAATTGTGATACAGTGAATTATAAGTGAAATAATCTGTAAACAATTGTTGGAAAAAGTACTTGTGTCATGCACAAAGTAGATGTCCTAAACGACTTGCCAAAACTAGTTTATCAAAAAAATGGTAGATTGGTTGAAAAATGAATTTTAAATACTCCAACCTAAGTGTATGTAAACTTCCAACTTCAACTGTATGTAGCTAATAGCCCTTATACAGTATGTCGATACAGTATGTGGCCGACAAAAATATTTAACTGAAGTAGCTGCGTGTGAGTGTGTGTGTTGAACTGGGTTATTTCACTACGATTGGGTCATACCACGAAGAGTGCTTTTTGCATCCCTTTGCTAGTTATGTAGAAATTGTGCACCAATATTGCATTTTAAATGCCTGCTAAATGTGGTGCCCTTTAATATAGACCACATGGAAAATTCAATAAATCAGATTTTCTTTCTTCATATATATACAGTGAGGGAAAAAAAGTATTTTGATCCCCTGCTGATTTTGTACGTTTGCCCACTGACAAAGAAATGATCAGTCTATCATTTTAATGGTAGGTTAATTTGAACAGTGAGAGACAGAATAACAAAAAAATCCAGAAAAACACATAAAAAATGTCAGTCGCCAGACCTTAATCCCATAGAACATCTGTGGAGGGAGCTGAAGGTACGAGTTGCCAAACGTCAGCCTCGAAACCTTAATGACTTGGAGAAGATCTGCAAAGGAGTGGGACAAAATCCCTCCTGAGATGTGTGCAAACCTGGTGGCCAACTACAAGAAACGTCTGACCTCTGTGATTGCCAAGAAGGGTTTTGCCACCAAGTACTAAGTCATGTTTTGCAGAGGGGGTCAAATACTTATTTCCCCCATTAAAATGCAAATCAATTGATAACATTTTTGACATGCGTTTTTGTGGATTTATTTGTTGTTATTCTGCCTCTCACTGTTCAAATAAACCTACCATTAAAATTATAGACGGATCATTTCTGTCAGTGGGCAAATGTACAAAATCAGCAGGGGATCAAATACTTTTTTCCCCTCACTGTATATGAATAAAGCATTGCTAAAGTGCCAAAATACTGCATTTTGACATTTCCCTCCGTCAACCCAGTGTCACTTCAAGGAAGATTTCAATCTACTTAATTTAAACGTTTGACCATTAATGTAAAGCCCAAGTTATTTTGTTGCTTTGACAGTCAATTTATGTAATGTGATTAGTGATTCATTTACAACTGTCCTTCATTTTAAGGTCAACCCTGTTACGTGAACTGAATTATTATTTTTCAAAAGAAACATTGAACATCGGAATAGTTAAATCAGTGTAAAAGCAGGTAAGCTGGTTCTACTCTTTTTGGCCGTTTGCTGGTGTTTTGTGGTGGAAAACGGAGTTGGTCAACCATAACACGTCAACCCTGTTACTCATAGATATACAGGCTAGAAATGTTTTAGCTTTTTTTTTTTTGTGAAGCTTGGATTCAATGGCCATTCCTTGCTGCACACAACAAGCTTCCATTCCCCCTGTCACAAGGGGATTTAAGGCTGATTTAAGATAACCCCGTTACTTTATACTTTATTTGGCACTTAGTCTTTTTTTAAATTTAATCTCTTTGAGATGGGAAAATGTATTTTTTTATTAATATAAACAAACTAAAAAAATTGTGTGGGGGGGACCAAGTCAGATTTCTCAAACATCACTTGGTGGACCAACCCTAATATTGGGGTACAACTAATGACTACATCTCCTCCACATGCTATTTCCATATTCTTTGTTTTATGTTCTGGCCGATAACCCCTGGCTCTATGTAGGCAGAAATGTGAGCAAACTCTTCCATCACAGCGACTGAATAATAGCTGTTGGGTGTATGATGCATATGTCATATTCAATGTTCAGGCCAGTGATTTAGTCTCTTAATGTCAATGGTTCAGAGTTTTCCAACAATGAATAGGCTTAAAGACAAGAGCTCAACCTTTCATTTTATTTATAGTAAAAATACTTTTAGATACATACTGTACAGAACATGTTTTTATGGATCTTTACAAGAGTGCCTCCTTGAAGAAATGAGAAGAGGCAGAAGGTAAAGAATGTAATCAAACTAGGTAAAGAAAACATGATGTATTGGCAATAGGCAAGACCACATCCACATTTGAATAGAGTGTCTTAATAAAGAAGTTGCAACTGAATAATAGAGCTATCCACAATTGAATACTTATCAGGAATAGCTTCTAAAGCCACCCAACATAGAAAGTTCAGAAAGATGATCCAAACAAGCCCATTTCAGTCAAAATACACTGTCTGCATCATTGACAGTAGGCAAACATTCTCCAATCCAGGTCAAGTTCTGTTGGTGTTGTTCCATGAGAGTAAAATTAAAGGTAAACAGGTTATAGCTTACTAAAAACTGAACAAGCAATGTCCACTAATGAACGCAAAACAAATCCTAACATGTTTGCATGCAATTCAAATGTAAAGTATGTATTCCCTTAAACTAACCTGTGTGTGGGCAGCAAAAACCCAAGGTTGAGATCAAGCACCATTCAAAATGTCAACCAAAGCCAAATTCATACTTGGAAAAAGACAGACATCCTTGAAGGCCTCATTTTGTAGACATACAACTACATCAATCGTGTGCGGACAATATTTGTAGTCCACATTTTACACTCACTAATGTGTGAAGTTCCTAACAAAATACCAGTTTTCAGCATTTATCAAGAGCACCATGTTTGATCTGTTGCTGTGAAATCCAGTGGTGTTGGTCATTGATAGCACTATTGTGTGTGGCGTCTTGGTCGTTGGTCAAGTTTGTATAGTAGAAGGTGCAGTGGAGATGAACCTGAGGATATGGCTGCTTTAGCTCCACATAGACCATGTTAGAGTGGAAGCCTCATGCAGCACCTTAGTCTTCAGCAGGCCACGTGGGAATTGATGCAGTATAGAACAGGATGTTTGAGTCAGCCAACACTGCCTTACCAATCCACAGTCAGAAGTAGCTTCATTCAGTTTCCCCATCTAAAACAGCCCTTCAGTTTCCCAATCTAAAAAAAAAAATTCTACAAATAGCAGTGGCCATTCAGTATTCTAAAAAATAAAGGATAGTCCATATCAAAGGGTAAACTTTTGAAAGAGCTTTAATGAAATCAAAATGAAAAAATGATAACCTCAGTTGTTGTTGTGTCTGTACAAACATCGTTTTCCACTCATCAAGCCCACAGTGTAATATAAAACTATATCATATACAAATCTTCTATTTTTTTTCTCACTAATTCAATTTCTGTAGAAACATTTTGAAAGGTGGATCTCTCTTCTGGCTCTTCACTGACTCCTTCCATCAGCTTCTCCCAGGATGACTTGCACCTGGGTGGTGTGGGGGCATTGGACAGAATTCCAAACTGGCAATGCTCTGTTGGCGCTCTCAGTTCACTTCCCAAATCCCATCCTTCTTTCTGCCCAACTCTCTCTTATCTAACTGTACCTTATAGTCTTGTCTCAGTTGTTTATGACGGTTCATCCACATGGAGCGCTCTCTCCGGGAGTCTGGACGTGTCATCCTAGTTTTTCTGTCCCAGACACCGACGGCTCCTCACTCATTCAGGGACAGGATGATGTCATCCTCAAGGTCAGAGTTGTCAGAGCTGTCTGCTGGGTTGACAGAAAGACAGCAAAGATACATTTAGAGATCTGGGGGATAAATGGGACAGAATACTGTACAAGTCACTGCTGTGGTGGTAGAAAAATGACAGAAAGCAGAAACGACATGTCTTCCATTGCCCCAGACAGTGTGAGGGTCCATCTTTTTCCCCCTTTCCTTTCATTCTGTCAATCCCTCTCAAGTGGAAGTGTCCTCACACAGCAGTAGAGTAACAGCTTTTCAAAAATAATAACATAAATGGCTACGTCATTACTAAAAAGTGTAAAGTAGCCTAGCCCTTCTGACAACAGGTTTAAGTTTACTGTTTCCAACAACTTCAACCTTGCCTGTCCTGCATCCCATGCTGTACCTATCAGTGAATGTCTGAAGGACAAACTGACAACTGTTACTCACTGTTATCCAGGGCAAGGTCCCCATCTTCCTCATCGTCATCCGAGTCGTCATCATCATCATCATCATCCTCCTCTCCATCCCCCTCCAGCAGGCGAGACACCTCATCGTCGGAGAGAGATAATTCATTGTTCCCGTCTTCCTCGTCTTCCTCATCCTCCCCGTTTTCGTTATCCAGCTCAGCGATCAGAGGGTCCGTGTCCATGTCATCATCAGAGTCATCATCATCATCGTCGTCATCGTCTTGATCGTCATCCTCCTGATAGGGACAAGTGTTCCAGAACAGCCGTGTAAGGAACATGTTTCACAGATCTTACATCTCTATATTTAGGTTGTTCTAATGTCAGTGATTGGTGATTTGATTAATTATCTACCAACATAATAGAGCTGTGCTTTTTGAAGGAAGCGGGTTTGTTGTCTCTCTTTACCTGATCATCTTCATCCTCCTCCTCTTCAGCCAGTCTCTGGCGTCCCACCTCGTACAGTCTGCACACCGTGTCTGTGTTGACCGAGTCCTGGTTCTGGATGGGAGACCGCAGCAGTCAGAAACATACAACTGTTGTGTCAGAGGCGGTCTCCCAATACTATTCTACCAGTGTGTAACATTGGATTCAAGCCCGTTCAGATTTATTAAGTTATATTACAGATGACAAAAGACCTACCTCAATCACAGCCAGGTAGCAGTCCTTGGTGTCTGTGCAGAGGTCAAAGATATTCCTCTTCACGTCAATGGTGGCTGGGGGGGGAGAGGGGGTATGTTTCATTGTCATGTAATAAATAAATAGTCACAATAGTTCAAACTTGACCATAGCTAAAGTAGTTAATACAGAAACAAGTTGTTTGGATGGAGTCTATTCGCTTACGGAACAAAATGAATTATATTGACTTCCACAGCAAGATGCTATAGACACCAAATACTTCCAAGATTATGGTTTCCCAGTTGGTGGGTCAGGAATTGTTGCTAGTGACTCATGGCTGGGTTGTTTAGGGTCGTACAGTATAAAACTGGATAGTCAATTCCTGATAAATGCAACGGCTTGAAACTCTGGTGATGGTGTGGGTCTTAGAGCCATCTCACCAATGGGTTTGTAGTCGGTGGCGTTGAACGTCCTGAAGGAGGAGCCAAAGGGAGTCTTCGTCTGCATCTCCATAATGTCATCATCATCATCTGCCTGGAGCATCGCTGCAAAAACAATCCAGCAGTGTTAGGTTCTCTACACACCACAACTGGAACACATACATAGTTGTGCTTCATATACAGAGAAAAAGCAAGAGAGGTGTATGGATGGATACAATTATTTTTTACAGGCAAAGGGTAACAGTTGCCTCAGTACAAAGGAGCTGATCATAGACTACAGGAAAAGGCGGGCCAAGTGGAGCGGGTCGCGAGTTAAGTTCCTTGGTGTCCACATCACCAACCAACTATCATGGTCCAAACACACCAAGACAGTCGTGAAGAGGGCACGACAAAACCTTTCACCCCTCAGGAGAGTGAAAAGATTTGGCATGGACCCCCAGATCCACAAAAAGTTCTACAGCTGTACCAGAGAGCATCCTGACCGGTTGCATCACCGCCTGGTATGGCAACTGCTCGGGATCTGACCGTTAAGGCGCAACAGAGGGTAGTGCGTACGACCCAGTACGTCACTGAGGCCAAGCTTTCTGCAATCCAGGACCTATATAATAGGCGAGTGTCAGAGAAAAGCTTATAAAATTGTCAGCGACTCCAGTCACCCAAGTAAGACTGTTTTCTCTGCTACCGCACGGCAAGCGGTACCGGAACGCCAAGTCTAGGACCAAAAGGCTCCTTAACAGCTTCTACCCACAAGCCATAAGACTGCTGAACAATTAATAAAAATGGCCACCAGACCATTACATTAACCCCATTTGTTTGTACACTGTGGCTGCTCGCTGCTATTATCTATAGTCGCTTCACCCCTACCTCCATGTACAAATTACCTCAACTAACCTGTAACCCCTAACACTGACACTGTAACCCCTGTAATATAGCCTTGTTATTCTTATGTTATTGTGTAACTTTTATTATCAATTTTTTATTTTATTTGGTAAAAACATTTTTTTAAACTCTTCTTGAACTACACTGTTGTTTAAGGGCTTGTAAGTAAGCATTTCACAGTAAGGTCTACACTTGTTGTATTCGGTGCATGTGACAAAGTTTGATTCCATTTTTTATTTAGAAAGGAAAATGGGTGGCCGGATGAGATGGCCAGATCGATAGACATTGACCCATTATTTTGGCTACTAAATCAGTGTGGTGTGGGTGTGCAGAGCCTTCATGGTATCCACAAGGCTTTGGGTAACAGGATTGGGGTCAATTCCATTTCTATTGAGTCAAGTGAACTGGAATTCCAATGAAAGAAATGAAAAATCCTCCTTGAAAATGGATGGCAAGGTTAAATTCAGGTACCTGTAATGTGAGGATTCATCATGGCAAAATAACAGCACACATACTGGCTGAACAGAAGTGTGGGTGGATGAATAGATCGATAGTAAACTCAGCGAAAAAAGAAACGTCTTCTCACTGTCAACTGCGTTCATTTTCAGCAAACTGAACATGTGTAAATATTTGTATGAACATAACAAGATTCAACAACAGACATAAACTGAACAAGTTCCACAGACATGTGACTAACATAAATGGAATAATGTGACCCTAGATAAGGGGGTGGTCAAAATCAAAAGTAACTGTCAGTATCTGGTGTGGCCACCAGCTGCATTAGGTACTGCAGTGTATCTCCTCCTCATGGACTTGCATCAGATTCGCCAGTTCTTGCTGTGAGATGTTACACCACTCTTCCACCAAGGCACCTGCAAGTTCCTGGACATTTCTGGGGGGGGGGGGAAATGGCCCTAGCCCTCACCCTCCGATCCAACAGGTCTCAGACGTGCTCAATGGGATTGAGATCCGGGCTCTTCGCTGGCCATGGCAGAACACTGACATTCCTTTCTTGCAGGAAATCACGCACAGAAAGAGCAGTATGGCTGGTGGCATTGTTATGCTGAAGGGTAATGTCAGGATGAGCCTGCAAGAAGGGTACCATGAGGAAGGAGGATGTCTTCCCCGTAACGCACAGCGTTGAGATAGCTTGTTGTCATTGCAGGCTAAGTCCAATGACGCGGTGACACACCGCCCCAGACCATGACAGACCCTCCACCTCCAAATCGATCCAGCTCCAGAGTACAGGCCTCGGTGTAACGCTCATTCCTTCAACGATAAAATCGAATCCGACAATCACCCCTGGAGAGACAAAACCGTGACTTGGCAGTGAAGAGCACTTTTGCCAGTCCTGTTTGGTCTAGCAACGTTGGGTTTATGCCCATAGGCAACGTTTTTGCCGGTGATGTCTGGTGAGAACCTGCCTTACAACAGGCCGACAAGCCCTCAGTCCAGCCTCTTTCATCCTATTGCGTTCCTGATGTAGCTCGGACAGTTGTTGTTGCCACCCTGTACCTGTCACGCAGGTGTGATGTTCAGATGTACCGAACCTGTGCAGGTGTTGTTACACGTAGTCTGCCACTGCGAAGACGATCAGCTGTCCGTCCTGTCTCAGGTGTCTCTCAGTACGGACATTGCAATTTGTTGCCCTGTCCACATCTGCAGTCCTCATGCCTCCTTGCAGCCTGCCTAAGGCACGTTCACGCAGATGAGCAGGGACCCTGGGCATCTTTCTTTTGGTGTTTTTCCAGAGTCAATAGAAAGGCTTCTTTAGTGCCCTAAGTTTTTGTAATTGTGACCTTAATTGCCTACCATCTGTAAGCTGTTAGTGCATGTTCATTAATTGTTTATGGTTCATTGAACAAGCATGGGAAACAGTTTTTAAACCCTTTACAATGAAGTTATTTGGATTTTTACGAATTATCTTTGAAAGACATGGCCCTGAAAAAGGGATATTTTTTTTGCTGAGTTCATGATAAGAGTGGTACTGCTGCTAGAGTGCCACTGCTGTGGGTGGATCTATCATGGCCTCACAGTGTCTCGGTCTACTGAGCTGTTAGAATGGTGTGGATGTGTAAACTTCAGTTAGTGCTAAATACGGCTGCTAGAATCCTGACTAGAACCAAAAAATTTGATCATATTACTCCAGTGCTAGCCTCCCTACACTGGCTTCCTGTCAAGGCAAGGGCTGATTTCAAGGTTTTACTGCTAACCTACAAAGCATTACATGGGCTTGCTCCTACCTATCTCTCAGATTTGGTCCTGCCATACATACCTACATGTACGCTATGGTCACAAGACGCAGGCCTCCTAATTGTCCCTAGAATTTCTAAGCAAACAGCTGGAGGCAGGGCTTTCTCCTATAGAGCTCCATTTTTATGGAATGGTCTGCCTACACATGTGAGAGACGCAGACTCGGTCTCAACCTTTAAGTCTTTACTGAAGACTCATCTCTTCAGTGGGTCATATGATTGAGTGTAGTCTGGCCCAGGAGTGTGAAGGTGAATGGAAAGGCTCTGGAGCAACGAACTGCCCTTGCTGTCTCTGCCTGGCCGGTTCTTTCATGCTGTCCCTAGGAGGGGTGCGTCACTTGAGTGGGTTGAGTCACTGATGTGATCTTCCTGTCTGGGTTGGCGCCCCCCCTTGGGTTGTGCCGTGGTGGAGATCTTTGTGGGCTATAGTCGGCCTTGTCTCAGGATGGTAAGTTGGTGGTTGAAGATATCCCTCTAGTGGTGTGGGGGCTGTGCTTTGGCAAAGTGGGTGTGGTTATATCCTTCCTGTTTGGCCCTGTCCGGGGGTATCATCGGATGGGGCCACAGTGTCTCCTGACCCCTCCTGTCTCAGCCTCCAGTATTTATGCTGCAATAGTTTGTGTCAGGGGGGCTAATGTCAGTTTGTTATATCTGGAGTACTTCTCCTGTCTTATCTGGTGTCCTGTGTGAATTTAAGTATGCTCTCTCTAATTCTCTTTCTTTCTCTCTCAGAGGACCTGAGCCCTCGGACCATGCCTACAGGACTACCTGGCATGATGACTCCTTGATTGTCCCCAGTCCACCTGGCCGTGCTGCTGCTTCATTTTCAACTGTTCTGCCTGCGGCTATGGAATCCTGACCTGTTCACCGGATGTTCTACCTGTCCCAGACCTATTATTTGACCATGCTGGTCATTTATGAACATTTGAACATCTTGGCCATGTTCTGTTATAATCTCCACCCGGCACAGCCAGAAGAAGACTGGCCACCCCTCATAGCCTGGTTCCTCTCTAGGTTTCTTCCTAGGTTTTGGCCTTTCTAGGGAGTTTTTCTTAGCCAACGTGGTTCAACACCTGCATTGCTTGCTGTTTGGAGTTTTAGAATGGGTTTCTGTACAGCACTTTGAGATATCAGCTGATGTACGAAGGGCTATATAAATAAATTTGATTTGATGTGGGTGGATCTATCATGGCCTCCCAGTGGCTGTAGATGTGAACCAGCTGGTTAGACTCCTCTGCTCGCTCAGGGCACAGCCTTCCGGCCATATGGTTCAGCAGGGCCGTGTGGCATCAAACACACACATCTACATGCACCTTTCACATGTCGTGAAAACACAACCCCACAAGCATTCACCTTTCAACACACATCTAAAAGTCTTAGCTCTTCACCATAAGGTGAAATTTGACCAGCCTTGCTACCACCTCACACTACTTCATTTCCCATAGTCCTTACCTCCGTAGATCACCGTGCCGTTGTTGTTGAAGACGATCCTACACTGGTCCAGAGCTGGCACTGTATGGAGGAGGTGAAAAGTCCGCAGGTCCCACTGACACAACCATTAAGGAATCACACTGTCACATTATCAATATAGCATATTGACTACTCAACCTAATACCTCTGGGATTGAGATGTACTCAACAGATGGCATGGGACAGTCCCATCTTGACATTAGATCACTTATCAGACAAACTGATGCAGGCTCAGTACCGCCAATTAACTCTACAAATATGACTATAACTATTGTACAGTCTGAGTCGGATACAATCTCAGTGTTGACGATGACCTCCAGGCCATTGGGGTGGAACACTCCACTGATGTTCATGTTGAACTTGTCAAACTTGTGGATGGCACGAGCCGAGCGCACGTCCCACAGTACACCGTCGTTCAGCACCAGGTCGTCAGTGGGGTTAAAGGTCGCACAGTTCCTCTTGTAGTTATTGGCCAGGTCCGGGTAGTTGAGGGTCAGGGTTTTCTGCCCCGTCTGGATGTCATAGATCTGAGACCCAAAGATCAGGTGATCAGGACAAAAAAAACAAAGCTTGTGTACCCGGTCATTCAGTTTAACCTTTAGATGTTTATAAAGAAGACTTACGTGGGCTATGTGTTCCTTTGTGCCAATAACTCGGTCTTGTGAGAGTTTGCTGAACTCCACATAATGATCATCTAAGAAGGAATGCCTGGAAAGAAGAATGAATAGAGATAAATAGAAAATATTCCTTACAACCTCTGACTTCAGGCCATATAGAATAAGCCATTTAGGTTAAGTAATGATGCACCAATGTTGCTTTGGTTAAACTGAGGGCAGAAGGAGGCCAAACTACACTGTGTATTGTATGAAGTGAACATTCCAGCCCTAAGACATAGTGATGGGGATAAAAAAATAGAAAGTAACATATTGCAACACTATTTTGGACGATATTATATTGATACTTTGACTCCAAGTATAATTTTTTATTTGTAATTTGTTAGCTAGTGCTAGAGAGCTGTACCTGCGCTAACCCTCCGGTATTTTTCATCCTATAGCTTGTTCGCCATCTTTTTAAATAGTGAGACATGTTTTCAGTTATTTTATTTCCATGATTGATCAAAACTAATTTCCTCATGTTCTCTCGTCTCTCTGCAGTAGACATATAGTGAGCAGTGTTCCGAACATCAATCACAATAAAAATTACAGTATTGAATAGTGAGAGTCACAATACATATCGAATAACACCTAAGTATTGTGATAGTATTGTATTGCAAGGTCCCTGGCAATTCCCAGGACTAAGGCAGTTCAGTTAGTGTGTTTAACGAATGTGTCAGTCTCTTTCAGCAGTTCCATGCTCTGCTGGCACTGAACAGCTGGACCATTGGGCAGGGAGCACCATAAACACACAACCAATAGAATTAACCATAGAAATGGAATGGGTAAAGCAGTCATCCCCATTTTAAGAAATAACCAACTGTATTGATCTGACAAGGTCAGTCTCCTGTGTCACACTTACTTCATGATGAACACTGACTTCATGCCCCACAGTGCAGACAGAGGATAACTCCATGATGCCGACGTCAACAACAGAGAGCCATCCTGATGACAAAAAAAAGACAAAAGTTCACTAAAAAACTAATGTATTAGATATCCACAATACATGTAGATTTTTAAATGTCCCCACTGACCCGTGATGGCTCTAGGTGTGTGATGGCAGAGCTGTGGCAGCTGTAGCTCGCCTCCTCCTGGCCTGTGAACACATTGTAGAGTTTGAGCTGGCCCGTACACGTCCCCAGCATCAGGAACCGCTCACGGGCAGAGAAGGCACAACACATGAACCCACTCTCATCCTCATCTGCCTCCCTGAACACAGACATGGGACGAAACCTGGGGGGAAAGGGGAACATGTTACCCAGAGAAACCTGGGGGGAAAAGGGGAACATGTTACCCAGAGAAACCTGGGGGGAAAAGGGGAACATGTTACCCAGAGAAACCTGGGGGGAAAAGGGGAACATGTTACCCAGAGAAACCTGGGGGGAAAAGGGGAACATGTTACCCAGAGAAACCTGGGTGAAAAGGGGAACATGTTACCCAGAGAAGTCCATCTAAAAACCCAATTAAAAGGACTTTGAGTCCCCAGTGTATTAGGAACCAAACATACCTGCTAAAGATGAGATGTCTGTCGAAGCAGCCCCCGTCCACCCCTCCATACTTGGGGTAGACGACCCTGCGTGTGTTTCGGGAGGTGAAGTTGGTTGGGGCCTGGCGCCTCTGCTTGGGTTCGGGGCACTGGTGGGGGGTGAAAAGGGAGAAAGGGGGGCAGGTGGTGACAGGGTTCTTGCAGCGTGCGTGCTGCTCCCTCAGGTACTCTGTGATGATGCTGTCCAGGGCGGGGGGAGAGGGCAGGTGTCTGTCCAGCTGTTTTTTCATGGCTGGACTCTGGCTGAAGGCACCGTAATCTGACTTCTGCCTCAGCACCCGCGGCTTCTTACAGCTGGCAGGCACGGGGCATGGCGACGGGCGCTCTCGCGTGAACACGATCCGACCAATTAGGGGAGAGCCGTTGCTTTGGTGAGGGGTCAACAGGGGAGGGGCGGCTGGAGGGAGTGCGAGGAGTTGCGACGTCGAGGGACGGGGCTGAACTGACAACGGCATGGACGGATGAGAGCCGTGGCTCGCCAACCGCGCTGCAACCCCATTGGCCAGCCGAGGGGTCCGGGGGAGGGCAGGGGCAGGGGAGGCAGGAGGAGGGGGAACAACGACAGGAAGTAAAGCTGAGGAAGATGGGTGGGGGAGGATGGCCATGGGGAGGTCAGCCTCCTTGGTGAGTGTGGTGGCCGTGTCATGCAGGCCTTTGGCCACCAGGTGGTTCCGGATCAACAGCAGTAGCTCCTTCTCAGGGAAGGAGATCCTGGACTGGGCCACCACATTAGCCCTCTGCAGCCAGGCCAGGGACACATCCGTCCCTATCATGAGGGGTTTACCAGACACTCGCTTGATGAGCTCTGCCGCAAACTTGCAGAATTTGACGTGTTCGCTGCGTTTGTCTTGGAGCACAGGCTCCTTCATAAGCTGCTGGATGTGTCCGCTGCTGAAGAGAGGCAGCTTGCTGATAATCTGTCTGACTGAGCTGGAGCGGGACAGACCCACCAGGGCCTTACAGGCCAGGGCCCGGATTTGATCCGCATCTGTGATGGGCATCTTCACCGTCAGCAGGGACAGGAGCACCTACAGGGAGATGGCAGAAGAACTAGCTATGGTTACGAGTGCATAATAACAGTATTGAGAAATCATAAAAGTAACCCAAACCATTCATGAATAGA
The DNA here is from genome assembly GCF_018296145.1 of Oncorhynchus tshawytscha. NCBI lineage: Eukaryota > Metazoa > Chordata > Actinopteri > Salmoniformes > Salmonidae > Oncorhynchus > Oncorhynchus tshawytscha. The sequence continues at coordinate 29,420,704 of NC_056450.1, read as the reverse complement.
CAAATCAGAGACCAGTAGCGCCCAACAACATACCAGCGTAATATCTATCAATAGACAGTTCCGAAGATAATCTTCTCTCACCTTGATGCCGTTGTTAGACTGCACCACGTTCCACATCTTGCTGAGCACGCTCTCACTGCTCTTGGTAGTCTGGGGCAGGCGTCTACGAGGTGTGCCCGAGATGAACTTGCCGATGCTGGACATGCGTTTGTCCGGAGCACACACACAGTTGATGACCACCTGCAGAGCAGACTTCTGGATCTCGGCGTCGTTCACAAACACCTCTCCCTCCGCCACCAACAGGACTACACTCATACCTGAGGAACAACTGAACATTAAGATTAAACCCCAAAGCAAACAGTCCTGGTCTGCTGGATAGATAAGGAGGTGTCAATAGAACACCATGGCAGGACAGGTAACGTACCCACGGTGGAGACTGCATTACCCCCCTCCCCATCTGGCACAGCCACAGACTCAGCCATCAGCAGCTGGGTCTTCGGGATCACCGTCAAGATGCTCAGTATGTCCAGGGCATAACGCACTGTGTCACTCCTAGGGGACAACACGGAGGGAAACAGTCACACAGTATTACTCGGGTATTCACTTAAATTGTGAAAAGATATAAACAAGTGTTCTCCATAATGAATAGAGATGTATTTTAATATAGAGCAGAGTATTTTAATTATGGATACCCATAAGGCACTGGTTAGTTTTGCAGCAGCTACTCTTCCTGGGGTCCAGCAATATTGAAGTTGCACTATGCAGAAATCACTCTGACATTTCCTGGTTGCTAAAACTATAACAGTTAGTCTAATTTCAGTTTATGTGACAAAATAAGCTAGTGTAGTGTAGAGAATCATCATACCGTCTAAACCACTGTGAAATACATTTTCCAGAACCATAAATATTATTTCAGCTGTTTGAAACTGGTATAAAACAGAAAGAAAAAAAGGAAAAAGGGAAGCATGAACAGATCTACCGCTTCTTAGACTTGCTTTCAAGTAGAATGAGATCTATACATTCGGTCAGGTCGCCCAAAAAGTTACATATTGCCACTAAGGCAAATTAAATACAATATTAGCTAATTATTATATTCTCACCAAAACATTTGTAGCATCCGAACAGTTTGGCCTACAAAACTATTATGTTTATGGAAAGATGAGAATCTCACGAACACGATGATGTTCTCCGTTTTGCTCTACAACCCCCAACAAGCGTCTTGGCAGTCATCTGCAGTCGACACAGCCGATCTGCCAACTTCCCACAAGGGAATCTGTACTTGCAATAGAGAAGGAAGGTTGCATTTCTTTTCTGTCCTTACCTGCCATAGTAGGTCCTCCAGTCACAAGCAATGGAGATGAGCTGCAGCAGCAGCTGAACACAGGACAGCTTGTGGAACACCTCAGCTGGCTCCCAGTACAATCTGACTGGGCCGTACTCGATCAGGAACTCCATCATCTCCACCACCTGCTCATGGGTGTAGCTGCACGCCTGGGGAACAGAAGGACAATGAGGCACCTCTGAAGGAAAAACATCACCAAGGTATATCTGTGATGATGGGTTCCAGGGGGTTGGGGTCAATTCAGAAAGGGAACTTTATAAACACCTATAGAAAGAAATTGGCAATTTAGAGCAAAAAATCACTTCAATCTCCCAACTCAGATGGGACGGCCTGTTCCGCCTACCTTGTAGTAGGGCTGAGGGTGAATGGGAGCGCCCCCCTCAGTCCGCTGCAGGGATTGCTTGACCTGCTCCACCTTGATGGCCAGATGGGCCTCGAAGAACCTGCGCAGGGCCATGCAGGTGTGCTTGGCTGTCTGCCTGCTGGAGAAGATCTGGTCATCACTCAGCAGGGCCGCCTGATCTTCAGGGTTTAAGATCTCCAGCGTACTTATCTGGAGACAGTAGAATTATACACAATAAGCAGCAGTGTAATACACACTGCAACAGTGAGCATGTTCAGAGAACTGATCGAGAGACAGAAATAGCAAAACAGTATTTTTTACAAATATTAGAAAACCCTGTCCTAGTGACAGCTAGAGGAAACAGAAGCAAGAATAAACCAGACAGGCCCTCCTACCAGGTTGACGAGGCGTCGGAGGCCGTCCTGCCTATCGAAGAGCTCCAGCACGGCTCGGTAGGAGAAGGAAATGGAGAAGAACATGGTGGCGTGGCAGCAGCCCGAGGCGTGGGAACACTCCAACAGCCACAGAGTGTAGCTCACCACGTCAGACAGGATGGAGTGAGGCAGCATACACACCTAAGGGGAACAGAAACACATGAAGTGAACACACAATTTGTATGGACTTAATTTACTTCAATGTAAATCTGTGTTACACACACAGACCACAGGAACAGTTGATCTTTATGGTGTGTGTTGGTCCCCTACCCTCTCCATGGCATCCTGGTTGTAGGCCAGGTAGTAGAGGCACAGAGACACCCCTGTGGCGGCCATGGAAGGCTTAGGGATCTCCAGAAGCTTCTGAACTCCTCCATGGGCCACAAACTGGGCTGCAAACTTCTTATGCAGGAGCAGGGAGGCCAGGTACTACAGGTAGAGAACGGGAATCCTAGGATAAAGCTGGGATGCACTTCTTTAAACAATTGAGGCGCATTCTAAGTCAGTTACTGCTAGGGCTGTGGGAGTCACTAAACTTCATCAGCCAGTGACTGTCAAGCAAATAACTTGGGTCTCACGGTAATTGACCGTTAATTAACAAACATTCAGCATCTCCTGGCTTCCACACATCTACAGTTGAAGTTGGAAGTTCACATACACGTTAGCCAAATACATTTAAAAACTCACTTTTCACAATTCCTGACATTTAATCCTAGTAAAAATTCCCTGTCTTGGGTCAGTTAGGATCTCCACTTTATTTTAAGAATGTGAAATGTCAGAATAATAGCTGAGGATTTATTTAAGCTTTTATTTATTTCATCACATTCCCAGTGGGTCAAAAGTTTGCATACACTCAATTAGTATTTGGTAGCATTGTCTTTAAATTGTTTAACTTGGGTAGCCTTCCACAAGCTTCCCACAATAAGTTGGGTGAATTTTGGCCCAGTCCTCCTGACAGAGCTGGTGTAACTGAGTCAGGTTTGTAGGCCTCCTTGCTCGCACACGCTTTTTCAGTCCTACCCACAAATTTTCTATAGGATTGAGGTCAGGGCTTTGTGATGGCCATACCAATACCTGGACTTTGTTGTCCGTAAGCCATTTTGCCACAACTTTGGAAGTATGCTTGGGGTCATTGTCCATTTGGAAGACCCATTTGCGACCAAGTTTTAAACTTCCTGACTGATGGCTTGAGATGTTGCTTCATTATATCCACGTAAATTTCCTAACTCATGATGCCATCTATTTTGTGAGGTGCACCAGTCCCTCCTGCAGCAAATCACCCCCACAACATGATGCTGCCACCCCTGTGCTTCACGGTTGGAATGGTGTTCTTCGGCTTGCAAGGCTCCCTCTTTTTCCTCCAAGCATAACAATGGTCATTATGGCCAAAAGCTTATATTTTTGTTTCATCAGACCAGAGGACATCTCTCTCAAAAGTACGATCTTTGTCCCCATGTGCATTTGCAAACCGTTGTCTGGCTTTTTTTAATGGTGGTTTTGGAGGCGTTCTTCCTTGCTGAGCAGCCTTTCTGGTTATGTTGATATAGGACTCGTTTTACTGTGGATAAAGATACTTTTGTACCCGTTTCCTCCAGCATCTTCACAAGGTTCTTTTCTGTTGTTCTGCACTTTTTGCACCAAAGTACGTTCATCTCTAGGAGACAGAAGGAGTCTCCTTCCTGAGCGGTATGACGGCAGTGTGGTCCCATGGTGTTTATACTTGCATACTACTGTTTGTACAGATGAACGTGGTACTTTCAGGCGTTTGGACATTGCTCCCAAGGATGAACCAGACTTGTGGAGGCCGACATTTTTTTTCCTGAGGTCTTGGCTGATTTATTTTGATTATACCATGACGCCAAGCAAAGAGGCGCTGAGTTTGAAGGTAGGCCATGAAATACATCCACAGGTACACCTCCAATTGACTCAAATGATGTCAATTAGCCTATCAGAAGGTTCTGAAGCCATGACACCATTTTCTGGAATTTCCCAAGCTGTTTAAAGGGCACAGTCAACTTAGTGCATGTAAACCTTCTGACCCACTGGAATTGTGATTCAGTGAATTATAAGTGAAATAATCTGTCTGTAAACAATTGTTGGAAAAATTACTTGTGTCATGCACCAAGTAGATGTCCTAACCGACTTGCCAAAACTATAGTTTGTTAACAAGAAATTTGTGGAGTGGTTGAATAACGAGTTTTATTGACTCCAACCTAAGTGTATGTAAACTTCTGACTTCAACTGTACATCTACATTTTAGAAAGCCTAATAAATCCATGTAATACAGCCTACATCTTCAAAATAAATTAATTATTTATTTTAGACAGGTCTAAAGAAACATGATATGAAGAAAATGTAGTCTATTTCAGAAGAACAGAATAGCATACTCTGAGTTGTCCTTATGCTTGGTCGTGATCTGGCTATGCCAAATGCCAGTGGGCTAAACTAGTTCATTTAGCAGACAAGATTTGCTTAGAATTCAATGGCATTATTTTATAGTATGAAGAACACAATTGAACAAAGCTGAATAAAACAGAAATATTTCCCCAAACAATTTGTGCACACACATGCAGCTGTTCGGTGTTGAGCGGTTAACAAAGAGATAAGTACTCCTTTCTGCGTAGTTTACAGTTATTAATCTAACTTTAGTTGTTCTACAAACATTGGGCTATATGTTTTGATTTTTAATTGATTTTAAGGCTGCATGATGCAACTAATGATGATTTGAAAAAAGTTGCTTGAAAAGGCATTAGCTCTGCTTTGTTTTTTTTGTGCAGGCTGTACAATATTCATTAGTCTCTCATTTACAATTTGACAAGAACAAATTTCATGGTGGCATTCCCTTTCTGGCTGTAATTCACCCTAAAAAAAATCCATGCCTTCTCCCTGAGAGCTGCGCACTCTCCATCCCGTGATCGGGTCTTTCTCAGACTACAAGCGAAGACCGACACATCCGGGACACGCCTGCGAATGTCCTTCTCCAATTCTGAGGTGCATATTGAAGATTTAAAGGAACGGTCCACATGTACTTTTTGTCAGCCAACAAGATGAGTAGGCATAACAAACAGCAAAAGCAATCTATCCCACATAGCACAAAAGTCGACCTGTTCTATTGTGTGCGAGAAATAAATATTCCAAAGTCTGTGACAGTTGTGGGACGCAATAGATCCCAAATTAAAACAACCACTAGCATCAATGTTTAAAAATGGGCTAGGTTACATGAGGTGTGTGACTATGATTCGAAAAAGTCGCCAAAAAAAAAGTCTGTTTCTTATGCTGGGCATCATTCACAAGTGATAATATATAATTCACAACCCATCAGACTATTCATGATTTCATCATGCCTTTACATATACTAAAAAATATCCAAAATCAGTCAAAAGTTTTTAGACACCTATTCATTCAAGGGGTTTTTCTTTATTTTTACATTGTAGAAAAATGGAAGACATCAAAACTATGAAAACATGGAATCATGTAGTAGCCAAAAAAAACATAACGAATCAAAATATGTTTTACATGTTTTACATGTTTGAGATTATTCAAAGTAGTCACCTTTTGCCTTGATGACAGCTTTGCACACTCTTGGCATTCTCTCAACCAGCTTCACCTGTAAGGCTTTTCCAAACGTGTTGAAGGAGTTCCCACATATGCTGAGCACTTGTTGTCTGCTTATCCTTCACTCTGCTGTCCAACTCATCCCAAACCATCTCAATTTGGTTGAGGTGATTGTGGAGGCCACAAAGGCACGGCGGTTGGAACCAAAAATCTCTAATTTGGACTCATCAGACCAAAGGACAGATTTCCAATGGTCTAAAGTCCATTGCTCATGTTTCTTGGCCCAAGCAAGTCTCTTCTTTTTATTGGTGCCCATTAGTAGTGGTTTCTTTGCAGCAATTAGACCATGAAGGCCTGATTTCCCACAGTCTCCTCTGAAATGTTGAGATGTTGATGTTGTGTCTGTTATTTGAACTCTGTGAAGCATTTATTTGGGCTGCAATCTGAGGTGCAGTTAACTCTAATGAACCTATCCTCTGCAGCAGAGGTAACTCTGGGTCTTCCTTTCCTGTGGCAGTCCTCACGAGAGCCAGTTTTATCATAGTGCTTGAAGGCTTTTGTGACTGCACTTGAAGAAACTTTCAAAGTTCTTCAAATTTTCCAGACTGACTGGCCTTCACGTCTTAAAGTAATGATGGACTTTCGTTTTGCTTATTTGAGTAGTTCTTGCCATATTAAGAACTTGTTCCTTTACCAAATAGGGCTATCTTCTGTATACCACCCCTACCATGTCACAACACAACTGAAATTCCACAAATTAACAAGGCACACCTGTTAATTGAAATGCATTCCAGGTGACTACCTCATGAAGCTGGTTGAGAGAATGCCAAGAGAGTGCAAAGCTGTCAAGGCAAAGGGTGGCTACTTTGAAGAATCTCAAATATATTTTGATTTGTTTAACACTTTTGGCTACTACATGATTTCATGTGTTATTTCATAGTTTTGAGGTCTTCACTATTATTCTATAATGTAAAATTAGTAAAGATAAAGAAAAACCCTGGAATGAGTAGGTGTGTCCAAACTTTTGACTGGTACTGTGTGAGTGAAATTTATATTGATTTAGAATGGACCATTATCACGCAACTGTCCCGAAAAATGGGCAGACGAAAAACAACATGTTATCTATGCACTTAAATAGAGAATGGAGGATGCTTTTCCAGTGATTAATTTTCATGCCAGCCAGTTAAGGCTATACTCCTGTTGTATGGTTGAGCAATGTGCTTAATATTAGGAATGTTGAGAAATACATATAGTTGGCCTAGCCTATAGAAAGCGGATGTGATCCTCCTCTTTTCTCATGCAATTGCATACCCTATAGAAATGTTGTGCAACATTAGCCCATGGGCTCTCATGAAGTGTTTGATTCGATTTTCAGTGATTAGAGGGACAATAGAGTGCCGAATACCAGGCAGTTAGCAAGTTTGGTAGGCTACTAATGATCAGCAGCATCTGAGCTTGGAGAAGCCTAATTAGCGTGACTAAACGGTCACGTGGAAATTGGCTGCCTTCCTGACTCGTGACCGCCCGTAATACGGTCACCGCAACAGCCCTAGTTGTAGTAAGGTTACCTTGAGAGCCTCAAAGGTGAGCTGTACATCGTTGGTCTGCTTCAGGTCCATGTAATGGATGAGCAGCTCACAGGCTCCCATCTGCATGAAGACAGCCAACAGCTGAAAGACAGAAAATACAGAGAAATGAAACATTTATGCAGAGTACTACTCGTCTGTCTAGCAGTCTACAGTTATTTATGGCATAATGTCTTCAACGAGTACAGTACTAGCTCTTATAATAGAGTTTGACAAGACTGACATCTGCTGGTAGGTTTATGTAGCAGACACTAACCTCCTGGTACTCCCCCAGAGGGGTGAGGTACTGTAGGATGAGCCTCTGCTCCATCTCCGGGGTCAGAGGGTAAAGGTGATAGTTGTTCCCAATCACCCAGGGGCTCATCTCAGACCAGCTGCTGTTGGACAGCTCGCTGAAGTTCCTCTCCGGCTCCGGCAGGGAGAAGTTCAGCTTCTGTTTCACCTTCCGTCCATTCTCCCTCTCCGCCCTCCTCTTGAGGTGACTGCTGCCCTCCGCCCTGCCATCTGGGAAGTCCCGGTGGGACAGAGACTGCGGGGCAGACACAGGTTTCATCAGGCCTTTAATGGACGAGCTGGTGCAGCTGCTGATCTTGTGGGAAGAGTTGTCAGACTCATTGCTGGGGAAGGGGCTATCCTCTATGTCCTCCTCTGGTCCCTTCTCTGTTCTGTTATTCCCTGGGGGGAAGGGGTTCTCCTCTCTGTCCTCCTCTGGTCCCTTCTCCACCCTCTCTGTGCCGTTATTCCCAGAGGAGAACGGGGTGTCCTCGAAGCCTCCATCAACAGTCTCCTCATCCAGAGGAAGGAGAGGTTCCCCCAGGGCCTTCCTGGGACTGGGCCGTTTAAACTCCTTCCTGTTCTCAGTGTCCTTGGCCTGCAGCTCACGTAGCCGCTGCAGCATTAGAGGCACCTGAGAGAGCGAGAGAGATGCATCTAGCGTCATTCAGAGATACGGATGGACACCATGGCGCCCACATGTGGCAACACAAGGTCAAATTAAATTGAACCCACATTGCAGTATTTATACAAGATCTTATGTTCATGTTGTTAAACCTTCTCAGAGGCTTAATAAAAACACCTCATAATAGGGTTTGGGCACTGACCAGGACCGAGTTCTCCTCCCTGTAGTTGGCAGCGATGTCCTGGTTCTCCATGGCTCCAGCCAGCAGGCCCGTAGCATAGATCATCAGGGGTTGCTCAGCCTCCTGGGCCCATTTAAACAGCCTCTCCACTATGCCCTCCTGTCACAAACACAACATTATGATTATTGAATAGGTTGCATATTCTAGCTAACTAAATCTATAAACATGTTTAAGTGCATCTCCACAGAAGCAGGTTGTAGCATACCTTCTCCTGAAAGACCACAGCGGTCTCCAACCCAGGCATGATGTTCTGCAGCAAGCGACAGGCTGCCGTGTTAAGGGTGAGCTCTCTGCTGGTCATCACATAGCTATTCACCAGCTGGAAAAAGACAGGAGTTGAAATAACATGCACTCACCAGATCATCAATTTACAAATAATACTAAATAAGTATAATTGTTTTCCATTCTTACCGCATTCATGAAGTCATCATCTTTGAACAGGATCTTAAGCAGATGACCCAAGACGCATTCTGGATCAGCTCTCCCTAAGTGACAAAAGGTGGGGAGAATTAAAAATATACAAAATGTCAACTATCACTTTTGCTAGCTAGAGTTAATTATATAGCTATGACTACACACAACAGAAATAAAACATCTTACCAGGGTGCCTGTCATCAAAAGGATCAGGATCAGCTTTGTGATATTCCTCAGTCTCCCTCTCCACCAGCTCTGAGATCCTGAGAGGAAAATAAAAGCCCATGATATATTCAAAATAGACAACATATTCCTAAATGTCCAGAGGCTTTAAAACAAACAAACATCCATCCATCCCTTCAAGTAATGTGATCTGAATAAAGTAAGTGCATTTTTGTTGTTGTTGAAACTTCCCATAATATCCACTGGTGTTACAAAACATGATCCTCCTTTATTACACAGGCACTCACTTGGTGAGGATGTTAACCAGGTCTGGTGTGCTAGCCTGCTGCTCCCCCTCCCACTTCTCCAACCAATGCTCCAGCAGAGCAGTCAGCTCTGCCTTGGAATCCACGCTGGCAGATGCCGACGCCATGGTGTGGCCTAATACACAGAAAACACATGATGAAAGAATGTGCAAAACACTGGATTGGTGCAAGCAAGATGGAAGCATTGAATGTTCACAGAAAAGTGGTAGGAAATCAATCTAGCCCGTATCAACATTTACAATGACAGGCAACTGACGGATAGTGATAGTCACTAACACTAGCTTACTTATTTGGCCTACTCCTGAAATAAAATATATTTAATGCATGATCGATCTATGCACACAAACCACGACTTCCTCTCCAGTTGCAACCAGTGACTCAAAGGGGACCTTTCTTTGGGCTTCAGTTCAGAACAGATCCAGTCAGACGGCTGCATAGGTCCCTAGAGACTCCAACGGTCAACAGGTGATTTGGTCATGATGCTAGAAACCATCCAATAGCATTAGCTATCTAACGTTACTGTGTAGTAGCTACTAGTTAGCCTATTTCTAACGTCAGCTTGCAACCGTTACTGTCTCCGGAATATATAGCTAAAGGTTAGCTAGCTACTGTACAGGATGACAAGCAACACCGTCATCGGTACGTCGATAGCTAACTTATTTCTTAGATAAACTCTGCAGGTGTGAAATACCCCGTTTAGCTAAATGTACCAGCTAGATAGCTAGCTACGGATATTCGCTATATAGAGTTACAACGTTGGAAAATCTGTTTAAGCGAAGTTACACTTAGTTCAGTGTTCAGAAACTGCTGTTTGCATTGATTGTGCACACGAGCTAGCTACAAGACCGCCCAGAGTAGACAGTTATTAATGTGCGAGACAGCATTGTTGGCTAACTAACGCTATGTAGCTAGCTAGCTAGCGAACACATTATTAGCATGTTATGCGAATGCATACCTTGATATGCTCAATTTTCCCTCGCTTTCCTTATTCCTTCCACAAAAAAATACTTTTTAAAATCCCGACATACACTTGCTAGCTAGACCTGTATTGTTAAAAACAATACAAACTGCAGCTTCGCACAGCACCTTATCACTTGTTTTAGCACAGCCTTGTTCGGGGTTTATTATGGCGAACACGTTCTACACGGTTGTCACGAGTTACCACAGCCACAAAGTCAAATTGGATATATCGTAAACATACATACTTTCTTTTGTTGCTTTTTGGTCTTAATTTAATTTAAGGGTTATACATAAGGTTTGTAGTGTGGTTAAGTTTAGGTTTAAAGTCCGATTTTAAGAAGAGAAATTGTACAAAAAAAGAAAAAGAGGCGGGGTTTATGCCTTTGTGGCTGTGCTAACCAATGACGACCGTTTACACGTCAAAGTTTAGCGCCGACTGTCGATTTTTTATGACGGAAACAGGGCCGAGAAACCAAGATTTGATCATCACAAAACACAGTATGAAATCCTTTATTTATACAACAAATATTAATGGATTAGAAAACACTCAAGATATGTCCGGTTATTCCCCAAATTTGGTTATTTCATTAAATTGTATCAATGTTCATATTTGTTTTGTAAGGTGATATATCTAGAAGACAATAGTATAACATACAATGGGAATGATATTCAGCCTTCCATTGAACATCAATCACACAGATATTTGTTGTATACATTCATGAAAAAGAGTACAAATTAGCAGACATGTTCACAAATGACAGAACTATCACATAGCGCAATGCATAGGTTTCAGTACATTATACATTACAGCCAGTCTTCCATCTTCACTTATTCCCACTGGGCACAGACGTTTATTCCACGTTGGTTCAATTTCATTGAAAATATGTGGAAACAACATTGATTCAACCAGTGTGTGCCCAGTAGGTTCATCCTAGGGCCTGTGTGGTCCCCAATGACTCCTGTGGAAATTGTATTACATCCATGTCTATTTCACAAAAAGTGTGAGGTTTTTTTGCAAGTAGAAAATACAAATATTCCAAAAATTCATGCATTTGTTTAATGACATAAATTGCCCGATTGACAGTCTGCCAACCACAAACTCCTTTATAATCACATTCTTTAGAACACAGAATCATATTCAATATAATCAAAGCAATGTCTTCCTCTGAAGCAAATCTGGGTTACATTACTGTGCAGCAACAGGTAGCTGGGTAGTTATCAGCGCTGACTTTGAACTCATTTCCATAGACAAAGTAAATGTGTGAGTCTCCCTTCCATTTGTAGGTCACCTTGGTGACAGGAATCAACTCAATGGTCTGGCGCTGCAAAGGGAGAGCGAGTGCGAGAGAGGATTCTGTTATTAAAATAAGCCAAATACCATGACAAACCTTTTCAACTTAGAACAAGCAAATGCACAAACAATCTTCCAGCATAATAAGATACTTCATGTAAAGGAGTTGTTATTTGAATCATGAGGTGTGGGAAAAAATGTCTGTACCTGTTGTAGAATGCGTGAGGTCTGAGAGAACCTGGCTTGGTGCTCCCTCACTAAACGCTCTGCAGCACGCACCACATTAGAGTCTGGGAACCCCATCACTGGATAAACCTACACGACAGAGGATAAAAACTGATAGGAAAAACCCACTGTCTCACATACATCACCAAATATCTTCATTTCATGCAGACTGATGTCATATTCCCATAAAAATATGACTTTTGTTTTTACCATGTACTGAGCGTCCCTAAACATTTCCTGCCCGGACACCTTGCTCAGGTTGACCACATGCAAACCACTCGACTGTTCCACAATGTAGTCGTCAAGATTATTAGTCCTAGTAAGTGTGGATACAGAATTAGAGGAAATTAAGTTAAAGTTGAAGATAAGCAATAAACAAATCTTCTAGTTAATCATACAAAGGAAGCAGATATCTACTGGATCTAGTGCATCTAATGTATGACACATACTGTTATTCAGTTGAAAAATACTGAGCTAACACCAGCACTCACTCACCATATAACCTTGAGATTGATGAAGACCAAAAGCTGTCGTTTGCCTTTACAGGTCTCACACTCCCTTGACCCTTGACCATGACAATGGCTGCAACTGATGAGATAAACAACAGGTCAACCACACCACCCAAGTCCCTGAGAGGCCATAGGGAAATGATTGAAATACAAACACTGTACTATAGCTACACACAATTTTTTTCCCCCATATTTTATTTGATTTTAAATGACCTGTGTTTAAAAGCTGATAAATAGAGTGCATAACATACTTACTTGACCCTTCCCCTCCCTTGGCAATGATGGCATCGATCACCACTAATACGGTTACCAGCTCCATTGCACACCCAGCAGATTTTCTGGGAGCGGTGATAAAACAAGGAAATAACACAGCTGACACACTTTATAGAGCACCAAGTGACAACACCACAGATGAATTATTTAGGCTATTGTTTGTGACAGTTAGAATGAACAAAGAGAGAATCACATTCATTCAAACTGAAAGTAACTAGTAGTTTAGTTAATGTGAAGGTGCAGTTAATTCAGTAGTCAAAATATTGAATTATCTTCTTTTTTTTTAACATTGTTACCAAGGCTGCAATGCAACTGTGAATTATTGTAACTTAATATTGTCGGCTATAAAAAAATAAAAATAAAGAGTCCACTAGAGATCCTGGTTAGAGTCCTGGTTAGGGGAGGGTTTGGCCGGCAGGGATGTACTTGTCCCATCGCGCACTAGCGACTTCTGTGGCGGGCCGGGCGCAGTGCATGCTGACACAGTTGCCAGGTGTTCAGTGTTTCCCCCGACACATTGGTGCGGCTGGCTTCTGGGTTAAGCGGGCATTGTACGGGAGTTGCGAAGAGACAAGACTGTAACTAAAAATGAGGATACAATGAAATAGGGAAAAATATAAAATAATAATCTGACTGTTGGCCAAAGATGTGTTTTAATCCTGCACAACTGGCTATATGGTAAACCATTCTTCATGGGAAGAGGATGCATACTCTCCACGCGTAGCAGGGTGTTGCGGTCTGTGGGCTTTGTATGTAATGCATCATTCTCTTTGATGTTCCAGATAGTTTATTTTTCTCTTATCAGTCTGCAGGGTGCAATTGAGATATTCAGTAATCTCATTTACCCACGTTTGGAATTAATTTAGAATGAATCCTTCCCAGAGCACAAAAAAACATCTATGTATCTCTTCCATAGAAGGGCTAATAAAATAATGATGATGCTTATTGTGCTGGGCCAATTATGCACAGCCCATGGGTCTCCCGGTCGCGGCTGGCTATGACAGAGCCTGGACTCGAGCCCAGAATCTCTAGTGGCACTGCATAGACCACTGCACCACTCGGGAGGCCCCTCAACAGTCAAATTTTGACAACAATACTAAGAAAATGACAGACAAATTTGAAATGAGAGGCTACAAGGACAAAACTCTTGATGCAATGATGACAAATGTCCCAAAAACCAAGAGAGGAATTTCTAAAAACAAAACCAAAGAAGAAAAACAAAACGCAACAGTCTTTTGGTCTAAGTATCACCAAGTGTTAAGATAAAAGAAAACCTGAAAAAGCATTGGCATATTCTGCGATCAGACAAAAGAATTGCACACCTATTCAATGAACCCCCACTGGTACAAGCATGGCAGCAATATTGGGGACAGCCTAGTGAGATCTGACCTGCCCCGAGCCCACTTAGACACTCTTGGGACCTACAAATGTGGCTCATATGCCATTTAACAGCACTACAAAAATATATATTTTCAGACACCCAGGCCGAAAAATCCTTAGGGGTGTTCTCATGCAAGACAAAAGGAGAGTGAGGCCTACTGGATCTCCTCTCTAAAAACACTGACCCCTAGTGGTCTGAAAATTGACTTTGACCTCAGGCCCATTTTTATGAATTAGTCCCATTTTTAATGAACAATTCTGCTAAATTAACATATTCTTTCTACAGTTTATCAGCGTGAAACCCAAGATGTTCCCTTTGTTGATAATACTAATTGTGCATTACAGTTGAACCAAAAGATTACATGTAACAAAGATGAAATGAAAACAATGAAATATGTATATGAAATTAAAATAATGTATACTGATGATAATACTATGTACAATATCTAATTATGTTTTACTATTATTTTAACAGTTACACTATATGGCTTTGTGGCAACAGTTTCAGTAAGGCCCTTTCCTGTTTCAGCATGAATATGCCCCCGTGCACAAAGCGAAGTCCATACAGAAATAGTTTGTCAAGATTGGTGTGGTTGAACTTGACTGGCCTACACAGAGCCCTGATCTCAACCCCATCAAATTGGAATGCCGACTGCGAGCAAGGCATAAACAACCTAACATAAGTTCCCGACTTCACTAATGCTCTTGTGGCTGAATGGAAGAAAGTCCCAACATCTAGTGGAAAGCCTTCCCAGAAGAGTTTAGGATGTTTTTTTTTTTTTTTTTTTAAGAGCAGCAAAGGCGGGACCAACTCCATATTAATGCCCATGATTTTGGAATGAGATGTTCGACGAGCAGGTGTCCACTATCCATATACTTTTGGTCATCTAGTGTATGACATCCCTCACTATTGGTCATTGGTTGCACTAATTGCAATGTTTGTCTACATAACCTGGTTCAAGCATTCATGACATCAACCTGAAGAATGCACAGTGACGCCGAATCGTTGGTGGTTTACCCATTAAATTACTAGGAGTTTGTATATAGAGTGTGGGACTCCCTTTATTATTATCTTTTATAGCCTATAGTTTACTCACCGTTAGTAAGCACCTTCACCAACATTTTTATTTATTTCACCTTTATTTAACCAGGTAGGCTAGTTGAGAACAAGTTCTCATTTGCAACTGTGACTTGGCCAAGATAAAGCATAGCAGTTCGACATATACAACAACAAAGTTACACATGGAATAAAGAAACATAGTCAATAATACAGTAGAAGAAAAAAAGTCTATATACAGTGGAGTGCAAATGAGGTAAGATAAGGGAGTCAAGGCAATAAATAGGCCATGGTGGCTAAAGTAATTACAATATAGCAATTAAACACTGGAATGGTAGATGTGCAGAAGATGACTGCAAGTAGAGATACTGGGGTGCAAAGGAGCAAGATAAATAAATAAATAAATACAGTATGGGGATGAGGTAGTTGGATGGGCACATTGGCTATGTACAGGTGCAGTGATCTGTGAGCTGTGCTGACAGCTGGTGCGTAAAGCTAGTGAGGGAGATATTAGTCTCCAGCGTCAGTGATTTTTGCAGTTCGTTCCAGTCATTGGCAGCAGAGAACTGGAAGGAAAGGCGGCCAGATGAAGAATTCACCATAAGAATGTGGTGATTGACAGAGTCGAAAGCCATGGCCAGGTCGATGAATACGGCTGCACAGTAATGTATTTTATCCATGGCAGTTATGATATCATTTAGGACCTTGAGCGTGGCTGAGGTGCACCCATGACCAGCTCTGAAACCAGATTGCATAGCGGAGAAGGTATGGTGGGATTCAAAATGATCGGTAATTTGTTTGTTAACTTGGCTTTCGAAGACCTTAGAAAGGCAGGGAAGATTAGATATAGGTCTGTAGCAGTTAGGGTCTAGAGTGTCTCCCGCGGCAGCTTCCCAATCTTTGGGAATCTCAGACGATACGAAAGAGAGGTTGAACAGGCTAGTGATAGGGGTTGCAACAATTTCGGCAGGTCATTTTAGAGAGAGAGGGTCCAGATTGTCTAGCCCGGCTGATTTGTAGGGGTCCAGATTTTGCAGCTCTTTTAGAACATCAGCTATCTGGATTTGGGTGAAGGAGAAATCAGGGAGGCTTGAGTGAGTTGCTGTGGGGAGTGCAGAGCTGTAGACCGGGGTAGGGGTAGCCAGGTGGAAAGCACGGCCAGACGTAGAAAAATGCTTATTGAAATTCTCAATTATAGTGGATTTATTGGTGAGGTGTGCGTGCGCCAGCTCATACTTTTTATTTAACTTAATATTGACACTTACATTACCAACTCCGGCACATTCTTTGCAGGGAGTTCTTCCCATCCCCAAACAGGTATGACAGTTCTATTGATGAAATTACAGTTTATAAAAAGGCATATTTAATCATTTCAGACATTAATATTGTATTCAGAACAGGTTATACAAACTAAATTCAAATGGTACGATGTGTTAGGAAAATACTGTGTATTTCCAATGCGGACGACAGGCATCAGATAACTTCATACAGTTGAAGTCAGAAGTTTACATACACTTAGGTTGGAGTCTTTAAAACTCTTTTTATCAACTACTCCACACATTTCTTGTTAACAAACTATAGTTTTGGCAAGTTGGTTAGGACATCTACTTTGTGCATGACACAAGTAATTTTGCCAGAAATTGTTTACAGACAGATTATTTCACTGTATCACAATTCCAGTGGGTCAACGTTTACATACACTAAGTTGACTGTGCCTTTAAACAGCTTGGAAAATTCCAGAAAATTATGGCTTTAGAAGCTTCTGATAGGCTAATTGACATCATTTGAGTCAATTGGAGGTGTACTTGTGGATGTATTTCAAGGCGTACCTTCAAACTCAGTGCCTCTTTGCTTGACATCATGGGAAAATCTAAAGAAATCAGCCAAGACATCAGAATTATTTTTTGTAGATCTCCACAAGTCTGGTTCATCCTTGGGAGCAATTTCCAAACGCCTGAAGGTACCATGTTCATCTGTACAAACAATAGTACGCAAGTATAAACACCATGGGACCACGCAGCTGTCATACCGCTCAGGAAGGAGACGCGTTCTGTGTCCTAGAGATGAACGTATTTCGGTGCAAAATGTGCAACTCAATCCCAGAACAACAGCAAAGGACCTTGTGAAGATAATGGAGGAAACAGGTACAAAAGTATTTATACCCACAGTGAAATGAGTTCTTTATCGACATAACCTGAAAGGCTGCCCAGCAAGGAAGAAGCCAATGCTCCAAAACCGCCATAAAAAAAGACAGACAACGGTTTGCAACTGCAAATGGGGACAAAGATCGTACTTTTTGGAGAAATGTCCTCTGGTCTGATGAAACAAAAATATAACTGTTTGGCCATAATAATGTTATGTTTAGAGGAAAAGGGGGGAGGCTTGCAAGCCGAAGAACACCATCCCAACCATGAAGCACGGGGGTGGCAGCATCATGTTGTGGGGGTGCTTTGCTGCAGGAGGGACTGGTGCACTTCACAAAATAGATGGCATCATGGAAAATTATGTGGATATATTGAAGCAACATCTCAAGACATCAGTCAGGAAGTTAAAGCTTGGTCACAAATGGGTCTTCCAAATGGACAATGACCCCAAACATACTTCCAAAGTGGTGGCAAATTGGCTTAAGGACATCAAAGTCAAGGTATTGGAGTGGCCATCACAAAGCCCTGACCTCAATCCCATAGAAAACGTGTGGGCAGAACTGAAACAGCTTGTGCGAGCAAGGATGCCTACAAACCTCACTCAGTTACACCAGCTCTGTCAGGAGGACTGGACCAAAATTCACCCAAATTATTGTGGGAAGCTTGTGGAAGGCTACTCAAAATGTTTGACCCAAGTTAAACAATTTAAAGGCAATGCTACCAAATACGAATTGAGTGTATGTAAACTTCTGACCCACTGGGAATGTGATGAAAGAAATAAAAGCTGAAATAAATCACTCTACTATTTTTCTGACATTTCACATTCTTAAAATAAAGTGGTGATTCTAACTGACATAAAACAGGGAATTTTTACTAGGATTAAAATGTCAGGAATTGTGAAAATCTGAGTTGAAATGCATTTGGCTAATGTGTATGTAAACTTTCTACTTCAACTTTATATGCAGGACCAGTCAAACGTTTGGACACACCTACTCATTCAAGGGTATTTTTTTTTTTTTTTTTTTTACAATGTAGAATACTTCTGAAGACAACAAAACTATGAAATATGGAATCATGTAGTAACCAAAAAAGTGCTAAACAAATCAAAATATATTTTATATTTGAGATTCTTCAAAATAGCCACACTTTGCCTTGACAGCTTTGCACACTCTTGGCATTCTCTCAACCAGCTTCATGAGGTAGTCACCTGGAATGCATTTCAAGTTCATTTGTGGAATTCCTTTCCTTCTTAATGTGTTTGAGCCAATCACTTGTGTTGTGACAAGGTAGAGGTTGTATACAGAAAATAGACCTATTTGGTAAAAGACCAAGTCCATTTTATGGCAAGAACAGCTCAAATAAGCAAAAAGATCAACAGTCCTTCAAGACATTAAGGTCAGTCAATGCAGAAAATTTCAAGAAAGTTGAACGTTTCTTCAAGTGCAGTGACAAAAACCTTCAAGCACTATGATGAAACTGGATGTCATGACGACAACACAGGAAAGGAAGACCCAGATTTGCCTCTGCTGCAGAGGATAAGTTCATTAGAGTTAACAGCACCTCAGATTGCAGCCCAAATAAGAGTTCAAGTAACAGACATCTCAACATCAGCTGTTCAGAGGAGACTGCGTGAAATCAGGCCTTCATGATCAAATTGCTGTAAAGAAACCACTACTAAAGGATACAAATAAGAAGAGACTTGCTTGGGCCAAGAAACACGAGCAATGGACATTAGACCGGTGGAAATCTGTCCTTTGGTCTGATGAGTCCAAATTTGAGATTTCTGGTTCCCAACCGCCATATCTTTGTGAGACGCAGAGTAGGTGAACAGACGATCTCCGCATGTGTAGTTCCCACCGTGGAGAATGGAGAAGGAGATGTGACGGTGCTTTGCTGGTGACACTGTCAGTGATTTATTTAGAATTCAAGGCACACTTAACCACCATGGCTACCACAGCATTCTGCATCGATAAGCCATCCCATCTGGTTTGTGCTTCGTGGGACTGTCATTTTCTTTTCAACAGGACAATGACCCAAAACACACCTCCAGGCTGTGTTAGGGCTATTTGACCAAGAAGAAAAGTGATTTAGTGCCACATCAGATAACCTGGCCTCCACAATCACCCACCCTCAACCCAATTGAGATGGTTTGAGATGAGTTGAACTGCAGACTGAAGGAAAAGCAGCCAACAAGTATTTAGCATATGTGGGAACTCCTTCAAGACTGTTAGAAAAGCTGGTTGAGAGAATGCCAAGATTGTGCAAAGGTGTCATCAAGGCAAAGGCAAAATCATTTTTTGATTACGACATGATTCCATATGTGTTATTTCATAGTTTATGTCTTCACTATTATTCTACAATGTAGAAAATAGTCAATAATAAAGAAAAACCCTTGAATGAGTAGGTGTGTCCAAACTTTTGACTGGTACTGTAACATATATTTTTTCAGTATATTTTCTGTCATGCTTTAATCAACAGAGAAATAGATACCTTGACAGATGAGGTGTTGGGAACTTTGATGACCTGTTTGTCATCCTGAAAAAAGGTGGGGGCTTTGGCAGGGATATCCCAGGGCCCAGGGGGTGATTGGGTATAGGCATCCACTGGCTGACCTAAACCAAAGAAAATAATACAAAAATAAGATATAAATAAATGCAGATACTACAGTGGAACTGAACATTTAAATAACACAAATAAATAGGATCATTTGAATCACCAATATTAGTTACCATTGTATGGCTGCTGACTCCATTCAGTGGTTCTTGACTCATTAAAGGTTTCCAGGCGATACTGAGAATGCAAAAAAAAGAAGGAATATTATATTACAAAGAGTTGAGTAATTCCTTCCTTCACTGTTGGTGATACATACATTATATTTGAAACTTTAGAGCCATCTAGTGTATATTTTTCACATTCTCTGGTTTGGGCCTGTCACTCTTTTATCAAAATAAAGGGACTCCTTTTAAAAAGGGGAGCATGGAGTGCAATTATAGATGGCCACAGGTAGTCAGTTTCGACCCCAAACTAAACAGCTGTCAATATTCAACATTAACACTCAAGATCAAATATTCACAGAATAATAGTTTTCATTTGTCCCTCACTCAGGTCATCAATTCTGTAAATATCTGAAAAAAGTGTGATTATAACAGGAAGTTGAAGCGCAGGAGAAGAAAAAAAACAGAAAAGCCTAACAGTAAGACCCTTCAATTTTCAGAAAGGGCAGAGTAAAAACATGAATCTTACCCTGTATGTATTGTATGCCTCCATGTTGGTTATCACGCCATCCTTAACTGGTGCTGAACTGTAACAGCACTTACTGGAGGCATACTGGCTAAAGGCCTCCCGGGCAGTGTCTTCGGTGATAGATGGGATACTGTGGAGGATAAAACAACCACATATTTGTCAGACAACTACACAATTGAAAGTGTACACATTGAGTCTCAGTTCAACTGTCATCACGGGTAGTCTAGTTAAGTAAGTACAGCACCACTTAAGATAAACCTGTTTTCAAGTTTGAAGTTCAAGAAAGTAATAAGCTATAAACAGGGTCAGTTCCAATACCATATTACAATGTGCAGGGATACTGGAGTCATAGAGGTAGATATGTATAGGGGTCAGGTGACTAGGCATCAAGACATATGATAAACAGAGTATCAGCAGCGTAAATTATGATTGTATGTTAGTGTGTGTGCATGTGTGTAGAGTCAGTATAAATGTGTGTGTTTTGTCCTGTGAGTGTGCAGAGATAGTGCAAACATAAAATACAAGGGTCAACTCTGATAAGAATCATTGCTGATCAGATCAATCGTTATTTGTCACATGCCAAATACAACAGGTGTAGACCTTACCGTGAAATGCATACTTACGAGCCCTTAACCAACAATGCAGACTTTTAAAAAAGAAAAATGTGCAAAATAAACTAAAGGAAAAATAAAAACACAATGAAATAACAATTATGAAGCTCTATACATAGTTAGTCGGGTTAGTCGAGGTAAAGGTTAGTATGGGTTAGTCGAGTGGTAAAGTGACAATGCATAGATTATGAACAGAGAGAAGCAGCAGCAGCATACAGTGCATTCAGAAAGTATTCAGACCTTGACTTTCTCACATTTTGTTAGCCTTATTCTAAAAATGATTACATTTTTTAAAAACTTCAATCTACACACAATACCCCATAACGACAATGCAAAAACAGTATTTTTATAACATTTTTGTCAATGTATTGAAAATGGAACATATACCAAGTTTTTCACAATTCCTGAAGTTTACATACACTCAATTAGTATTTAGTAGCATTTCCTTTAAATTGTTTAAGTTGGGTCAAATGTTTGGGTAGCCTTCCACAAGCTTCCAACAATGGGTGAATTTTGACCCATTCCTCCTCACAGAGCTGGTGTAACTGAGTCAGGTTTGTAGGCCTCCTTGCTTGCACATGCTTTTTCAGTTCTGCCCACAAATTTTCGATAAGATTGGAGGTCAGGGCTTTGTGATGGCCACTCCAACACCTTGACTTTGTTGTCCTTAAGCCATTTTGCCACAACTTTGGAAGTATGTTTGGGGTCATTGTCCATTTGGAAGACTCATTTGTGACCAAGCTTTAACTTCCTGACTGATGTCTTGAGATGTTGCTTCAATATATCCACATAATTTTCCTGATGCCATCTATTTTGTGAAGTGCACCAGTCCCTCCTGCAGCAAAGCACCCCCACAACATGATGCTGCCACCCCCATGCTTCACGGTTGGGATGGTGTTCTTAGGCTTGCTAGCCTCCCCTTTTGTCCTCAAAACATAACGATGGTCATTATGGCCGAACAGTTCTACAGTGCCTTGTGAAAGTATTCGGCCCCCTTGAACTTTGCGACCTTTTGCCACATTTCAGGCTTCAAACATAAAGATATAAAACTGTATTTTTTTGTGAAGAATCAACAACAAGTGGGACACAATCATGAAGTGGAACGACATTTATTGGATATTTCCATTTTTTTTAACAAATCAAAAACTGAAAAATTGGGCGTGCAAAATTATTCAGCCCCTTTACTTTCAGTGCAGCAAACTCTCTCCAGAAGTTCAGTGAGGATCTCTGAATGATCCAATGTTGACCTAAATGACTAATGATGATAAATACAATCCACCTGTGTGTAATCAAGTCTCCGTATAAATGCGCCTGCACTGTGATAGTCTCAGAGGTCCGTTAAAAGCGCAGAGAGCATCATGAAGAACAAGGAACACACCAGGCAGGTCCGAGATACTGTTGTACTGTTGGATTTGGATACAAAAAGATTTCCCAAGCTTTAAACATCCCAAGGAGAACTGTGCAAGCAATAATATTGAAATAGAAGGAGTATCAGACCACTGCAAATCTACCAAGACCTGGCAGTCCCTCTAAACTTTCAGCTCATACAAGGAGAAGACTGATCAGAGATGCAGCCAAGAGGCCCATGATCACTCTGGATGAACTGCAGAGATCTACAGCTGAGGTGGGAGACTCTGGCCATAAGACAACAATCAGTCGTATATTTCACAAATCTGGCCTTTATGGAAGAGTGGCAAGAAGAAAGCCATTTCTTAAAGATATCCATAAAAAGTGTTGTTTAAAGTTTGCCACAAGCCACCTGGGAGACACACCAAACATGTGGAAGAAGGTGCTCTGGTCAGATGAAACCAAAATTGAACTTTTTGGCAACAATGCAAAACGTTATGTTTGGCGTAAAAGCAACACAGCTCATCACCCTGAACACACCATCCCCACTGTCAAACATGGTGGTGGCAGCATCATGGTTTGGGCCTGCTTTTCTTCAGCAGGGACAGGGAAGATGGTTAAAATTGATGGGAAGATGGATGGAGCCAAATACAGGACTATTCTGGAAGAAAACCTGATGGAGTCTGCAAAAGACCTGAGACTGGGACGGAGATTTGTCTTCCAACAAGACAATGATCCAAAACATAAAGCAAAATCTACAATGGAATTGTTCAAAAATAAACATATCCAGGTGTTAGAATGGCCAAGTCAAAGTCCAGACCTGAATCCAATCGAGAATCTGTGGAAAGAACTGAAAACTGCTGTTCACAAATGCTCTCCATCCAACCTCACTGAGCTCAAGCTGTTTTGCAAGGAGGAATGGGAAAAAATGTCAGTCTCTCGATGTGCAAAACTGATAGAGACATACCCTAAGCGACTTACAGCTGTAATCGCAGCAAATGGTGGCGCTACAAAGTATTAACTTAAGGGGGCTGAATAATTTTGCACGCCCAATTTTTCAGTTTTTGATTTGTTAAAAAAGTTTGAAATATCCAATAAATGTTGTTCCACTTCATGATTGTGTCCCACTTGTTGTTGATTCTTCACAAAAAAATACAGTTTTATATCTTTATGTTTGAAGCCTGAAATGTGGCAAAAGGTCGCAAAGTTCAAGGGGGCCGAATACTTTCGCAAGGCACTGTATTGTTGTTTCATCAGACCAGAAGACATTTCTCCAAAAAGTACAACCTTTGTTCCCTTTTGCAGTTGCAAACTGTTGTCTGGCTTTTTTAGGGCGGTTTTGGAGCAGTCTCTTTTTCCTTGCTGAGTCGGCCTTTCAGGTTATGTCGATATAGGACTCGTTATACTGTTGATATAAATACTTTTGTACCCGTTTCCTCCAGCATCTTCACAAGGTTCTTTGCTGTTGTTCTGGGATTGATTTACACTTTTCGCACAAGTACGTTCATCTCGAGGATACAGAGCGCGTCTATTTCCTGAGTGGTATGACTGCTGCGTGGTCCCATGGTGTTTATACATGCGTACTATTGTTTGTACAGATGAACATGGTACCTTCAGGCATTTGGAAATTGCTCCCAAGGATGAACCAGACTTGTGGAGATCTACAAATGTTTTTCTGAGGTCTTGGCTGATTTCATTTGATTTTCCCATGATGTCAAGCAGAGAGGCACTGAGTTTGAAGGTAGGCCTTGAAATACATCCACAGGTACACCTCCAATTGACTCAAATTATGTCAATTAGACTATCAGAAGCTTCTAAAGCCATGATATCATTTTCTGGAATTTTAAAGGCACAGTCATCTTAGTGTATGTAATCTTCTGACCCACTGGAATTGTGATACAGTGAATTTTAAGTGAAATAATCTGTCTATAAACAATCGTTGGAAAAATTACTTGTGTCATGCACAAAGTAGATGTCCTAACCGACTTGCCAAACTATAGTTTATTAACAAGAAATGTGTGGAGTGGTTGAAAAACAAGTTAATGACTCCAACCTAAGTGTATGTAAACTTCCGACTTGAACTCGATGATGTATGTATGTATGTATGTATGTATGTATGTATGTATGTATGTATGTATGTATGTATGTATGTATGTATGTATGTATGTATGTATGTATGTATGTATGTATGTATGTATGTATGTCAATATGCATGTGTGTGTGTGTCCTGTGTAGTTTGCAAGGACAGCTATGCAGAAAAATGTGTATGACGAGACAAAATTATGGCAATTGTATTTTACACTTACTTCCAGTTTGATTGTGCGGGACCAGGCTGGGGCTGAGGGGCTGGGTAAGATGGCATAGGAGGGGGCAGGTATCCACCTACAGTAAACAGTCAAACATAATGAGAAGGGCTTTCAACATGTTTGTTATTAGGGGGTTATTACTCTATATGGAATTTCCAAACATAAGGAACAGCGCTGGTGTGGTACGTGACTTGTTTGCTAATAAAACTAAATATCACTGGCAGGAAACCTAGGACCATGGATCTCAGGTCACATACCTTCACCCCCGGCCACCGTCCCTTCATATCCTGGCACGGTGTCAAACATACTGGCTGGAGGAGCGCTAGGGCCGTGGAAGTCGCACACAGGCGGGGCAAACATTGCTGAGAAAAAAAATACAAACCAGTTCAGATTCAGGAGTGAAGAGCAGGTCTGGGGTCCATTTGAATTGAAGGCAGTTGATTCAGGAAGTGATTTCAATTAAAAATTCAAAAAAAAATTGATTTAAAAAAAAAAAGCTTACCGAGAAGTTATTGAAAAGATGCTGTTTTTTTCTCATTTAGATTTATTTAAAGTTCACTTCCTGAATTGACTGCCTTTAATTCGAATTGTCCCGCTGCCCTGGTGAAGAGACACTTACATATAACTGTGGTCATTTGAACCAGCTTAAATCTCTTAAAAAATCAGTGCTTGACTTGGGATGGAAGAAGTGCAGGAGCTGTCTTTTTCCAAGACAGTCGATTGGACTTTGTTCACCGAAATTCACAAATGACATTATGCTATTATGATTATTCACTGTTAATGGTTTATACACTTTTCCCATGACTTTCAACCAAATGTCCATTACTATTATAGCCTATGTGAAAAAGTAAGCATTATTGACACTGGGAAACTGCTGTGTCTGATCCCATGTAGACCTACCACCTGCCGTTGTGCCCTTGATCAAGGCACTTAGCCCCCCACACAAAGCTGCATTGTAAGTCACATGTTGCCAACCCTCCATCTGGAGAGCTCCTGGGTGTGCAGACATGGCTTTTTCAACATTACAACCAAGTACTTTAGTCTTTATAAAAGTATTCCCTCAGTCAATAAATCAGGGACCAAAATGGATAAATTAGGCTACTTCAAAGAAAGGTATCCAACTAGACATGTTTACATTTAAGGCTCAAATATGAATGTTTCAGGGGAGATCTATGCACAGGAAGCTAATTGTCATTAGGCTATTCTTAATTATATTTTTACGTTGTCGTAATTACATGGCTACCGTTTAATTAATAGAGGGGAATGCCAGCTTTCCAACGGTGCAGATTTAGTTAGGCTCTACAGTGCCGGTGGAAAGGCAACGACGAAATGAATGCTTAGTTAGCTATAGCTACCTAGCGAGATAACTGCTACAAGTTATGTTTTGAGTTGGCGATCTAGTTTGTCTGTCATTATTTTATACCTGCTGCTGAAATGTCGCACTCTTCTTCGGCAAAGGCGTACACGGAGCATACTCGGACATGCAATGAAGGGCCATTCCGATAATTGCTTATATGCAGTTTTATAATTGATTGATCATATTTAGAAGTGTGCTTTTATGAATTACATTAAAAACAATTATTAAACTAATTTCCATGACCTCCCTCGTTTGACAATTTGAAACAGCGCACCATGCCATTCAAGCTGGGACATTTTCAATCTGCGCAATCTCGACAAGTCTACTGTCACTCACAGATTCACAGACTAAAGGCAAATAAACATGAACAAATCGGAATCAGGAAATGAATGCCCACTCTCCATTTATGTTCAATGAAGACCCCGCCTTAATCAAGTTGTTTGCCACGGTGTGTATAGCTATAGGCTACTTTGTTTTTATAGAGGAGCTGGCACTCAATTCTCCAAAAATTAGAAGCGCCGGTATGGCGTTCCAGACAGCTCCAGCCCAAGTCAAGCACTGCTTAAAATAATGATAAAACCTCACTTAAAATATCTACTGGTGTGGCCCCATGCCAGACTATTGAACTAAACATCAAATTGACCCCTGATCCGCATTGACAGAGCATAAAGGTGGGGGAAAAACCTAGTTGTTGTAGACCTCATACAAACGTATTGGTTGCTACAAAATCAAATTTAGAACATCACAACATTGTTACCTGTTTCCTAGGTGACACTCTGACACAGTTGAAAAGGTAGCCTACATACAGTGGCAAGAAAAAGTATGTGAACCCTTTGGAATTACCTGGACTTCTGCATGAATTGGTCATACAATTTGATCTGATCTTCATCTAAATCACAACAATAGACAAACAGTCTGCTTAAACTAATAACACAAACAATTATATGTGTTCATGTCTTTATTGAACACACCGTGTAAACATTCACAGTGCAGGGTGGGAAAAGTATGTGAACCCATTAATAACTGATTGACCCTCCTTTGGCAGCAATAATCTCAACCAAATGTTTTCTGTAGTTGCGGATCAGACCTGCACAATGGTCAGGAGGAATTTTGAACCATTCCTATTTACAAAACTGTTTCAGTTCAGCAATATTCTTGGGATGTCTGGTGTGAACTGCTCTCTTGATGTCATACCACAGCATCTCAATCAGGTTGAGATCAGGACTCTGACTGGGCCACTCCAGAAGGCCTATTTTCTTCTGTTGAAGCCATTCTGTTGTTGATTTACTTCTGTGTTTTAGGTCGTGGTCCTGTTGCATCACCAAACTTCTGTTGAGCTTCAATTGGTGGACAGATAGCCTTACATTCTCCTACAAAATGTATTGATAAACTTGGGAATTCATTTTTCCGTCGATGATTGTAAGCTGTCCAGGCCCTGAGGCAGCAATGCAGCCCCAAACCATGAAGCTCCCTCCACCATACTAGAGGTAGAGGTTTTGATGTTAGTGTGCTGTGCATTTTTTCTCCACACAGTGTTGTGTTCCCTCCAAGCAACTTAACTTCAGTTTAATATGTCCAAATAATATTTTGCCAGTAGCACTGTGAAACATCCAGATGCTATTTTACAAACTTCAGATGTATAGCAATATTTTTTCTGGACAGCAGTGGCTTCTTCAGTGTCCTCCTATGAACACCATTCTTGTTACGTGTTTTAAGTATCGTAAACTCTTCAACAGAGATCTTAGCATGTTCCAGAGATTTCTGTAAGTCTTTAGCTGACACTCTAGGATTCGTCTTAACCTCATTGGGCATTAGGCGCGGTGCTCTTGCAGTCATCTTTGCAGGACGGCCACTCCTAGAGAGAGTAGCAACAGCGCTGAACTTTCTCCATTTATTGACAATTTGTCTTACCGTGATGAACATCAAGGCTTTGAGAGATACTTCTCTAACCCTTTCCAGCTTTATGCAAGTCAACATTTCTTAATATTGGGTCTTCTGAGATCTCTTTTGTTCAAGGCATGTTTCACGTCAGACAATGCTTCTTGTGAATAGTAAACTCACATTTTGTGAATTTTTTAAAGGGCTGGGCAGCTCTAACTAACATCTCCAATGTCGTCTCATTGATGGGACTCCACATTAGCTGACTCCAATTAGGTTTTAGAGAAGTCATTAGCCTAGGGGTTTATTTTTCCAACCTACACTGTGTAAATTATGTATTCAATATAAACAAGAAAAATACGTGTGTGTGTGTGTGTGTGTGTATATATTATTAGTTTAAGCAGACTGTGTTTGTCTGTTGTAATTTAGATGAAGATCAGATCAAATTTTATGACCAATTTATGTAGAAATCCAGATAATTCCAAAAGGGTTCACATACCTTTTCTTGCCACTGTACATATTTGAAGGCACATTGACTGATTAGCCTCTCTCCAAAGTATTGTCCATACTCAAAATATTGATTTGCAGATAATTTAACGATTGTCTACTTCATCCTGGGAGAACATTTATTAAAACTATAAGACCGAGCTACGGTTTCAGCTGTCAAAAAGTTAATTGTGTGGCAGGAGCGCCCATTCCGTAAAGTACTGCAGTACATTTGTTTTCAGTTTGTATATTGGGTTGATACTCTTGAGTTAGTTCATCAAGGTACTAGGATGATATATCTAGAATCAGATGGCGATCGAGAGCAAGTTACAGCTTATTTTCTTCTCCCTTCTGTTCGGTTGTCAAAATGTGATTTACAAGCCAGTTTATGCTTGAAACATGGTCGGAGTCTCCATAAAGACTATAGAGGGTGTATAGAGGGTGTGATGAAATTTCATTCTGAGGCCAAATTGAGCTCCTCCTCCCAAATTTTGTAACAATGCTGGTCAATGAAGTGACTGGTCTGAAGTGGCCATACAGCATTTACTGGGATGCAGCATCCGCAGACAACAGGGCTTTCATACTTTTTGCTCTCAGCAAAGCAGAGCTATTGTTAAGGAAGTTGTAACAGAAGTGAGTTTGTGTTGATACAGGATGTACCGCCCCCACCTACCAATCATGTCAATGCAGAGCTATGGAGCTCTCCACATTGTTCTTTTTTTTTTAGAAGTGCATGGGGATGCAGTACTGAGCTTGATTTGACCTCTGTATGCCACCTGAGGCTCCGCAATTGCATCACACCCTCCATATGAAGCCTACAACCACATTTCAGATCAAGCATAAATTGGCTTTGAGAGCTCCACATAGCTCTGGATTGACATGTTTGGATGATGGTAGATGAGAGTGGAAAGTCCTGTATAAAGACAAATTTGCTTCCTTGACAACTTCTTTCACAATAGCTCTGCTCCGCTAAGCGCAAGAAGTATGAAAGTCCTTTAGTCTGGATGCTGCACCACAGTAAATGCTATATGGTCACTTCAGATGTCAGCTTGACCATGCAGAGCCTTTTATACCTGGAAAAGTAAGGGTAAAATAAAAATTGTGGGTAAAGTACTCACCCTAAGGGACCGTATTAAAAGAACAATCAGCCGATCCTGGTGTTTATAGATTATTTATTTGTATTTTTATGAACTACATCTTAAACCAATTTAGTATTTTCCCACAACATTTATATTAAAAAAGTATCTTGTTTATTACATGTAAAAATATGAACCAAAAACCCCCAAAATAGGTCAATGTCCCATAGGGCAGCGCACAATTGGCCCAGCATCGTCCGGATTTGGCCGAGGTAGGCCGTCATTGTAAATAAGAATTTGTTCTTAACTGACTTGCCTAGTTAAATAAAAGGTTAAATAAAAAAATGTTATTTCTCACTTGTATGCAACCTACTGTAGCCTACTTGAATGACCAATAGAGCTAAAATCACTTGTAGCAACGTCACTGATGTCTCTAATCCATGATACACAGATTAGAATTCACACTTTGAAGTTCCCAGATTATAAATGAATATTTCACTGTCCATGAGCTATAGATCTACGGACAAGTATGATGGGTTTCAAGTGCGATGGATAATGTTTTCAAAATTCCTCCCTTTGATTTTCTACAAATATTTCTCCCATTACAGCTGTGGTTATTCATTCTCGTACAGATCAAATTTTTCAATAGCTTTTACTTCAAATGGCATATAAACTACCAGTCAAACGTTTATAACACCTACTCATTCAAGGGTTTTTCTTTATTTGTACTATTTTCTACATTGTAGAATAATAGTGAAGACATCAAAACTTTGAAATAACGCATATGGAATTATGTAGTAACCAAAAAAATAAGTGTTAAACAAATACAATTTTAGATTATTCAAATAGCCACCCTTTGCACACACTTGTTATTCTGTCAACCAGCTTCACCTGGAATGCTTTTCCAACAGTCTTGAAGTAGTTCCCACATATGCTGAGCACGTTGGCTGCTTTTCCTTCACTCTGCAGTCCGACTCATCCCAAACATCTCAATTTGGTTGAGGTCGGTGGATTGTGGCTCCCAGGTCATCTGACTCCATCACTCTCCTTCTTGGTAAAATAGCTCTTGGTTTCTTTGCAGCAATTCGACCATGAAGGCCTGATGCACACAGCCTATTCTGAAAAGTTGATTTTGAGATGTGTCTGTTACTTTAACTCTGTGAAGCATGTATTTGGGCTGCAATTTCTGAGGCTGCTAACATTAATGAACTTATCCTCTGTAGCAGAAGTAATTCTGGGTCTTCCATTCCCGTGGCGGTCCTCATGAGAGCCAGTTTCATCATATCGCTTGATGGTTTTTGCAACTGCATTTGAAGAAACTTTCAAAGTTCTTGACATTTTCCGCATTGACTGACCTTCATGCCTTAAAATAATGATGACAGTCGTTTCTCTTTGCTTATTTGAGCTGTTCTTGCCATAATATGGATTTGGTCTTATACCAAATAGGGCTATCTTCTGTATACCCCCCTACCTTGTCACAACACAACTGACTGGCTCAAACACATAAAGAAGGAAAGAAATTCCACAAATTAACTTTTAACAAGGCACACAAATAAACAATGTATGACCTAGCCTATTAGATTTCCCTCACGGGAAATCCTCATGAAGCTGGTTGAGAGAATGCCAAGAGTGTGCAATGCTGTCATCAAGGCAAACGTGGCTACTTTTGAAGAATCTCAAACATAAAATATATTTTGATTTGTTTATCACTTTTTTTTGTTACTACATGATTCCATGTGTTATTTCATAGTTTTGATGTCTTCACTATTATTCTGCAATTCATAAAATAGTAAAATACAGAAAAATTCCTGAATGAGTAGGTGTTCTAAAACTTTGAACCAGTAGTGTACATCTAAAACCCTTTGAGTTTTAGTCTTGGACCTCCCCCTGTCCATAGTAATATTTATTTAACTGATTTTACATAAATATTTCCTGTGATAGGTCTAAATTTCAATAGCTTTACACTTTGTCCGTATGGGCTAC
The DNA here is from genome assembly GCF_018296145.1 of Oncorhynchus tshawytscha. NCBI lineage: Eukaryota > Metazoa > Chordata > Actinopteri > Salmoniformes > Salmonidae > Oncorhynchus > Oncorhynchus tshawytscha. The sequence goes on along the minus strand of NC_056450.1, from coordinate 29,389,277 downwards.
AGATCTACAGACAAGTGTTGTGAGTTCCTTGACCTTTCTTATCAAATGTACACTTTTTCCCCCTCCCCTTGGTCCCCTTGGAAATATATATATTTTTTATGTTACTGCTTTGGTTACTAATTCACATACATATCTACTTTTCTATAGCTTTATATCCAGATGGTTTTGAAATCTAACACTGGAAATACTTTCCAATATTGTACATATTTAACATCGTCACCTCCAAAATATTTGGCACCCTTGATAAAGATAAATAAATCATTCAAATAGTGAGATATCACATTATTTTATACTAACACAATTGGTCAGCGAAAGAGATTTTGTTTAACACCCGTTTTCAATACACCAGCACTTTCCCCTTGCAACGATAACGACACAGCCTTTTTCTAAAATGTTTTATGAGATTGGAGAACACATTGGGAGAGATGGGTGTTTTCACATATAGTCCTCTTTAAAATAACCGATCTCAGTCCTCTTTAAAGTGAACTCCGGGGTAAAGAAATTGCAAAATAACTGTTATCTTTGTATTGACACTGCCCTTGCCTTTGAATAAAGACAATTATTTTGCCACTTCACATATTGTGGTCTGAGTCCTCTTTGCATTCACATTGCTGTGTTTAAAAAGGAACCAATATCTTTTTCCAACATTCACGTAATGCACTCTGGGTTTTTACAAAGTGCAGGACAAGCCATTCCATCTGAACGTGCTATCGGACAGCTAGATATACCTACTTACATTTTGTAAGCTAATAGATAGCATTTAGATTTTTTTAAATGAGGCATAATAATTGTAATCAGAAGATACCAATAATATTTGTTAATAGTAACAGAATAAATAGCTAAATAATAACTGCAGATTAAATAATGCTGTATTAAATCATTTAAATTGTACACACAATGTAGGCTACTGCCCTTTAAGAGTGTGTCATGATTATCATCAAATGTTTTCTTCTCACACTATTCAAACCCAACAATCAAATAAAGAGCTATGAAGCTCTCTTAGCCTATAGATAACATATTACGAACAAATAATCTGAACATCATGTCAGTATAAAACTCCACACATATTTTGGTATTTATGTGCATCCTTGAGAATCGCTAATAAATATCCAAAAACAGCGCACGGTTCTCTCTCCCACAAACCTGCACATCATCATCTTATCTCTTTTGTGACACCAACGTGAGCGGTTATGGCAGGAGAAACAGTGTTGCAGTAGTCTAGTGTGTGGTGCGGGAATAATGACACGCTAACCTGGGGAGCTTTGTGTTCACATTGTCCTAAAAAAGGGAACCAGACTGTGGAATTCAAGCGACCCAAACTCAGACCAGAGACTCAATCAAATCTTATTAGTCACATACGCCGAATACAACAGGTGTAGTGAAATGCTTACTTACAAGCCCCTAACCAACAATGCAGTTTAAAAAATACAAATAAGAAATAAAAGGAATTACAGCGCAGCAGTAAAATAACAATAGCGAGACTATATACAGGGGGTACCGGTACAGAGTCAATGTGTGGGGGCACCGGTTAGTCAGGGTAATATGTACATGTAGGTAGAGTTATTAAAGTGACTATTATGCATATAGATAATAGAGTAGCAGCGGTGTAAAAGAGGGGGGCAATGCAAAGAGTCTGGGAAGCAATTTGATAAGATGTTCAGGGGTCTTATTTCTTGGGGGTAGAAGCTGTTTAGAAGCCTCTTGGACCTAGATTTGGCGCTCCGGTATCGCTTGCTGTTTGGTAGCAGAGAGAACAGTCTATGACTAGCGTGGCTGGAGTCTTTGAAAATGTGTAAAATCATTGAGGATAACACACAAAGTCTGGGACTTTTTCCCATTGTGGTCCACTTGGGACAAGATGGATAGGCAAGATCGAACACAATTAAACACAGTATGGCATTTAGATAACAAGACCTAAAAACAAAGAAGAAGAACATCTATCTCATCATTGCAGTTACATTCACAAATCTCTGTTTGTTTGGACCATGATATTTCATTGGTGATGTGGACACAAGGGAATTGAAGCGCTCAACCTGCTCCACTACAGCCCCGTCGATGAGAATGGGTGCATGCTCGGTCCTCCTTTTCCTGTAGTCCACAATCATCTACTTTGTCTTGATCACGTTGAGGGAGAGATTGTTGTCCTGGCACCACACGGCCAGATCTCTAACCTCCTCCCTATAGGCTGTCTCGTGGCTGTCGGTGATCAGCCCTACCACTGTTGTGTCATCGGCAGATTTTATGATGGTGTTGGAGACATGCCTGGCCGTGCAGTCATGAGTGAACAGGGAGTAAAGGAGGGGACTGAGCAAGCACCCCTGAGGGGCCCCCGTGTTGAGGATCAGTGTGGCGGATGTGTTGTTACCTACCCTTACCACCTGCTAGCGGCCCGTCAGGAAGTCCAGGATCCAGTTGCAGAGGGAGGTGTTTAGCCCCAGGGTCCTTAGCTTAGTGATGTGTTGAGGGAACTATGGTGTTGGAACACTGAGCTGTCGTCAATGAATAACATTCTCACATAGGTGTTCCTTTTGTCCAGGTGGGAAAGGGCAGTGTGGAGTGCAATAGAGATTGCATGATCTGTTCAGGCAGTATGCAAATTGGAGTGAGTCTAAGGTTTCTGGGATAATGGTGTTGATGTGAGCCATGACCAGCCTTTCAAAGCACTTCATGGCTACAGATGTGAGTGCCACGGGTCGGTAGTCATTTAGGCACGTTACCTTGGTGTTCTTGGGCACAGGGACCTATGGTGGTCTGCTTAAAACATGTTTGTATTACAGACTCGGACAGGGAGAGGTTGAAAAAGTCAGTGAAGACACTTGCCAGTTGGTCAGTGCATGCTTGCAGTACACATCCTAGTACTCCATTTGGCCCAGCTGCCTTGTGAATATTGACCTGTTTAAAGGTCTTATTCACATCAGCTACGGAGAGCGTGATCACAGTCGTCCAGAATAGCTGGTGCTCTCATGCATGTTTCAATGTTATTTGCCTCGAAGTGAGCAGAGGAGTAGTTTAGCTTGTCTGGTAGGCTCGTGTCACTGGGCAGCTCTCGGCTGTACTTCCCCTTGTTGTCTGTAAAGGTTTGCAAGCCCTGCCACATAAGACGAGCGTCGGAGCCGGTGTAGTACGATTCGATCTTAGTCCTGTATTGGCGCTTTGCCTGTTTGATGGTTTGTCAGAGGGCATAGCGGGATTTCTTATAAACTTCCAGGTTAGAGTCCCGCTCCTTGAAAGTGGCAGCTCTAGCCTTTACCTCAGTGCTGATGTAGCCTGTAATCAATGGCTTCTGGTTGGGGTACGTACAGTCACCGTGGGGACAATGTCATTGATGCAATTATTGATGAAGCCAGTGACTACTGTGGTGTACTCTTCAATGCCATCGGAAGAATCTCGGAACATATTCCATTATGTGCTAGCAAAACAGTCCTGTAGCTTAGCATCTGCTTCATCTGACCACTTTTTTTATTGACAGTCACTGGTGCTTCCTGCTTTCATTTTAGCTTGTAAGCAGGAATCAGGAGAATAGAATTATGGTCAGATTTGCCAAATGGAGGGCGAGGGAGAGCTTTGTACACGTCTCTGTGTGTGGAGTAAAGGTGGTCTAGAGTTTTTTTCCCTCTGGTTGCACATTTAACATGCGGATAGAAATTTGGTAAAACAGATTTAAGTTTCCCTGCATTAAAGTCCCCAGCCACTAGGAGCGCTGCCTCTGGATGAGCTTTTTCCTGTTTGCTTATGGTGGAATACAGCTCATTGAGTGCGGTCTTCGAGCCAGCATTGGTATGTGATGGTATGTAGACCGCTACGAAAAATACAGATAAACTCTCAAGGTGGATAGAGTATCTCATGATAAGCTTCCTTAGATATTGTGCACCAGCTGTTGTTTACAAATATACATAGTCCGCCATCCCTTGTCTTACCAAACGACTCTGTTCCATCCTGCCGATACAGTGTATAACCAGCCAGCTGTATGTTGATAAAGTCGTCGTTCAGCCATGACTCCGTGAAGCATAAGATATTCGTTTTTAATGTCCCGTTGGTAGTTTAATTTTCCTCGTAGGTTGTTGATTTTATTTTCCAATGATTGCATTTTAGCTAGTAGAACGTAAGGCAGTGGGGGTTTATTCGATCGCCTACTAATTCTCAGAAGGCAGCACGACCTCTGTCCTCTTTTCATGCACATGACGGGATTTGGGGAAATAGTATGTCCTTCACGTCAGGCTTGTTAAAGGGAAAAAAAGCTTCTGCCAGTTCATGGTGAGTAATCGCTGTTCTGATGTTCAGAAGTTCTTTTCGGTCATAAGAGACAGTAGCAGCAACATTATGTACAGAATAAGTTAAAAAATAAGTTACAAACAATGCAAAAAAAAACAGTTAGTTAGGAGCATGTAAAACGTCAGCCATCTTCTCCAGCGCCATGATACATGACCGAGATGGCCATTGCAAAATGTTTATTTTTGTGGTCAATTTACCCTATATTTGTGGATTTTTATGTAGCTTGAGGTTATTGTCTTGCTGGAAGATCCACTTCCAGACAAGTTTCAGTCTCCTGGAAGAGGCAACCAGGTTTTTGGCTAAAATGTCCTGGTATGTGGTAAAGTTCATTATGCCGTTGACCTTAAAGTTCCCCAGGACAGGTGGAAGCAAAATAACCCCATAAAATCAAAGATCCACCATTATATTTTACAGTAGGTATGTGGTCATTTTCTGCATATGCCTCCGTTTCTAAACACCAGACTCATCGCTGATGTGCGTGGCCAAAGAGCTCTACTTTCCTCTCATCTGACCATAGCACCGGTTCCAATCCAAGTACCAATGCTATTTAGAAAACTCCAGCCGGTACTATGGCCCAATGACATGAAAATAGAGCTCTTTGGCCACACACACCAGTGGTGGGTTTGGTGTAAAAAAAAAAAGTAAAAAAAGCTTACGCCGATTCTAGATATAGCACCCTAGGAACTTCCGTCAGAGAGTAATTGACGAGAAAAGCCCCCCACGAATAAATCTACTTGTTTTGAATTGAAATTACACGACGTCATCATTCACAGCTGCAGAGAGCACTTCAGATGGCATTTTGAAATTGAATCATTACAGCATCAGGTCTACAAACAAATAATTTATAACGTTGTATAATGTTCAAAAACTCCCACAATGATGTGGGAATTCACACGACAGAGGCTATTATTCTTCAGGTGCAAATACAACTAGTAGATAGGCTAATAATTCAACATAATACATAGACGATGAAATGGAATCACGAGATTACCTGGACTTCCTTCTGCTATTGGTGCATATCCAGGATTGGCGGTGCCATAAGACCCATAGCCGCTATGAAGATATAACAGGTAAAGTTAAAGTAGAAGAGCAATGTGAGATTTAAATTGCTACAGACTATACGTTCTATCAAGATGTGCATTTGATTGTATCATCACAGAGGACTGTATTGGCTCTCATATATTGAAAAAGTATAGTGTATATATATATATGCTAGGCCTAATACCAATCTCCATACATACATGAATTTTACACAAATGACGTTCTCACCTTAAAATCGGGGTGCTCTCCATTTCCACCTAAACTTTCACAACATTCAAAGAAATAATGCAAGTGAGAGTTGGTTCCCTTTAGGTTCCCACCCTTGCATGTGATTTATGTGAGATTATCGTAAATCATAACACACATCCACAAAAATCCCCTTCGTCTGTGGTTCAATGACTCGCAACTCTTCCTCTTTTTTTAAACAAATCTGATGAAACACCAAAAACACAATTTCCGCTTAACAATAACTTTACACAATTTCGATTTAGGCTAAGCTATGACCTATCTCTTCGTTTAGTTTCGTGTTGAGGAAGTTCCGTGGTATTTGGGACACTGATCTTGGATCAGTTTAGGTTTCTTGCTAACAATGATAATGACAATTGTTTGGGTGCTGGAAGCGGATTTCGGATCAGCTTCTTGAGAAACCAGCAACCCGTGACAGTGATGATGCGTGCCTTAAACAGGGAAAGCGTTTATGGGAAACAATTTACAATTACAATGAGTAATTTTGAGGGAGATGTCCTCAATTTGACATACATAAGAACAGCTATTCAGCCTAGTGCCTATACAAATTAAAGTACGTAACTAATCTAATTTAATTCACTACCCATAACACTTTGCGGTCCTTCCGGAAGCCCTTTTCTTCCTTTCCGCCGTTGTCGCCGTCTCCTTAAAATTATACAGGCGGGTGAGTTATCTAAATCTATGTCCATCTACATATTTAGAAGACGTAATAACATATATCTAGCTCATTAATCACGTATGTGAATTCAAGTTCTACAATTTACCGCAACATTATAGGCATTGCACATTTCTAATCCCTCAAATGCCGTGGTTTTGAACGGCTTGCTTTCCCAGTGGCTAGCTAGCTACCTTTCCACACTGGTGTTTCCAATATCATAACTCTAGTTATCTTGCTAGTAGCTACGTCCATACAGTGGGGCCGAGATGTTAAATAAAATATAATTTACACTTTGATTTTGCATGTTTTTTTATAGCCAACGCCAACGTTTTAGACTCGTACTGAAATGCATATCACACAAACTAGTTAGCTACGTAGCTATTTATCATATTGCCATACACAACACAGTCAACTAAGTCGCGCTAGTTAGCCCAAGCTCATGCCTTCCAACAATGTTGATTGCTTTAGAACGCACATGCTGCCTACTTCAATGGGATTGACATGTTACAAATTCATATCTTTACACTTACGGTCATGTGTTTACGCCGTTAAGTTACCTATAACTTGTCATTGTGATACAGGGGAAATCGAAATGGCTTGCATGAGTCAACTACTGGGAGCTAGTTAGCTTGTTTCTAACAAGACGTGTTGGTCGAATTAGCTAGTCATGTTATGGTAACTAACGTTACACAGCAACTGATTGTGGGTGATTTGATATGCTGTAATTGTTGATGTTTTGCCAGTTTTAATTGTTGCCCGTGTGTATTTAATATTAACAAATGACCTTTCCTCCTCAGTTCACGATGGCAGCCCTCAGACCTCTTACCAAACCGAAGATTGTCAAGAAGAGGGTTAAGAAATTCATTCGCCATCAGTCTGACAGATATGTCAAGATCACGGTAAGCGCATTTGCTAAACGCATATCAAAGATGGCACTGCTCCCTTTATTATTGTAAGGTTGCATATCATGTAATTTGTGGCGGAAACTAGGCTTTTCAAACATTGCACTTGCAGGGAGGGAAATGACATTAATCTCTCTCTCTCTCGAGCATAGTTTTTAGAAGGAACATTGATCCTAACTTCCATTCTATGTAACGTCTTTGCCTTTCTGCCTCTAGAAAAGCTGGCGTAAGCCCAGGGGTATTGACAACAGGGTCCGCAGGCGGTTTAAGGGTCAGATGCTGATGCCAAACATTGGTTATGGTAGCAACAAGAAGACCAAGCACATGCTACCCTCTGGCTTCAGGAAGTTCCTGGTGCACAACATCAAGGAGCTCGAGGTCCTCATGATGAGCAACAAGTAAGTTTTGTTGGTTTTTATTTTCAAGTTAACGGTACCTAAAGGGCAATATTATTCCTCATGGGGGTATTTCCAGGTGTCCTATTTTAACTGATACCACCCACAACATGAAGCATACTACATAGGGCATTACGTGCAAAGCTACATGGGGAAGAATATAGAAGAGGGCATAGTCTTAGTGGAAAGAGGATTGCGTCTGTCATGCCTGTCCACAATGGTCAGGAGCAAGTTGCAGCAGAATTTACATGATCTATAATTCACCTCTACTCACCTTATGATGAAAAGCTCAAGTATACACCGTGCCTACCATGGGTAGACTCTTGTAAATCAAGTATATTGCTTTGATTTTCTAATCCTGGGTACCCATAGTTATAGACCTGTACTAATACCCCTGGAAGAAAGCCCCTTCCTGTTTCAGAAAGTTAACTGGGGTGTGTTCAGCAGGACGCAACGTTTTTGAACATTCAAATAGAAATGTTCTATGTAGACCGAACACGCCTCTTACATGTAAAATAAGGAATCACGTCTCACTCCGTTCATGGCATTTTCTATCTTCAACGTTGGAGAACGTTTGGCTACTGCACATGACCTATACATTAATATGTAAATAAACGATACAATTTAAGACAGAGAATAGTATGTTCATTACCCGAGATAAATAACAAAGTGCACGCTCTCATCCACGCGTGCAACAATACTACAGCCAAAATGGGAGTCACCTAGAAAAACTTCAAATTCTAGCTCATTTTTCAAAAAACAAGCCTGAAACACTTTCTAAAGACTGCTATCTACTGGAAGCCTAAGGAACTGCAATCTGGGAGGTATTCCATTGATATTCCCAAAGACAGCCATGTCAATAAGTGGTGAGCTCAAACAAACAAAAAATCTGGATGGATTCTCCTTGGGTTTTTACTTGCTATATCAGTTCTGTTATACTCAGACATTATTTTAACAGTTTTGGAAACCAGTGTTTTCCATCCATTACGACCAATTATATGCATATCCTAGCTTCTGGGCCTGAGTAACAGGCAGTTTACTTTGGGCACCTCAGTCATCCATACTTCTGAATACTGCCCCTTATCCCTAAGAAGTTTTAGTGATAGCCTAGACTAAATACCAGACGAAAATAAACCAATTACAAAGATGCGCAAATCTAGCACGTGAAGTTATATGTATGGGTAGGAGCTACCGGAATGTCATTTTTGCAAGTGAATGTGATCAACAGACATTGTGCAAATGAACAAGTTCTGCTGCATGCAGTGCTTGAACTCCAGCATGTCTGGAGTCTAGTTGCTAGGGCAACAGGTCTGCCTGCTCGGAGAAGAGAGGAGAAAAAAAAGCAAGGAGATCAAGATGGCAGTGGCAGCTATGCAAATAACGAATCCAAATGGCTTTTTTAAATGTTATTTTACCTTTATTTAACTAGGCAAGTCAGTTAACCTCACTAGGGTATGTGGGAAGCTAGTGTCCCACCTGGCCAACATCCAGTGAAATTGCAGAGCGCCAAATTCAAATACAGAAATACTCATTGTAAAAATTCAGAAAACATACAAGTATTTTACATAGGTTTAAAGATAAATTTCTTGGGAATCCAACCACGGTGTCAGATTTATAAAATGCTTTACGGCGAAAGCATATCTCACGATTATTGGAGAACATCGCACAGCAGACAAATCATTACAAACACTAACCAGCCAAGTAGAAGAGTTACACAAGTCAGAAATAGAGATACAATTAATCACTTACCTTTGATCTTCATATGGTTGCACTCAGAAGACATTAATTTACTCAAATGTTTGTTTTGTTCGATAGTCTCTTTATATCCAAAAACCTCCGTTTGCGCGTTTTCTTCAGTAATCCACCGGTTCAAGTGCAGTCACAACAGGCAGACAAAAAAATCCAAATTGTATCCAAAAAGTTCATAGAAACACATTAAAATGATGTTTATATTCAATCCTCGGGTTGTTTTTAGCCTAAATAATCGATAATATTTCAACCGGACAATAACGTCGTCAATATAAAAGATAAACACGAAAGGCACTTTTTAAAATTTTATTTTACCTTTATTTAACTAGGCAAGTCAGTTAGGAACTAATTTGATCTTGCAACTTTTCGGTTACTAACGCTCTAACCACTAGGCTACCTGCCACCGCTTTTTCTTCTCAAACATGGCAGAAAGCAAACACAATGTGATTCTTAAGTCAACCACTTAGCATGTTAAACTAGGGGTCATCTTAGTGCATAATTCTGTTTTTCATGCAGGAAATAAAGGAAACTTATCTTTCTGCTTTTATTTAAACACCGATCTAAAATGCTTTTTATTTATACACTGAACCAAAATATAAACGCAACATGCAACAATTTCAAAGATTTTACTGAGTTAGAGTCCATGAGGAAATAAGTCAATTAAAATAAATTCATTAGACCCTTATCTTATCTATGGATTTCACATGCCTGGCCACAGATGCCCCCAAAAAAAGGTAGGCGCCGTGGGTCAGAGAACCTCTCCTAATCTGCTGTGACCACCATTTACCTCGTGCAGCGTGACACATCTCCTTTGCATAGAGCTGATCAGGCTATTGATTCTGGCCTGTGAAATGTTGTCCCACTTAAATGGCTGTGGGAAATTGCTGGACATTGGCAGGAACTGGAACACGCTGTCGTACACGTCGATCCAGGGCATCCCAAATGTGCTCAATGGGTGACATGTCTGGTGAGTATGCAGGCTATGGATAAACTGGGACATTTTCAGCTTCCAGGAATTGTGTACAGATCCTTGCAACATGGGTCTGTGCATTGTGCTCAAACATGAGGTGATGGTGGCTGATATATGGCATGTCAATGGACCTCAGGATCACGTCACGGGATCTGTGAAGAGCACACTTCTCTAGCATGCCAGTGGCCAATGAAGGTGGGCATTTGCAGTCCAGTCAAGATCCTGGTGAGGACGATGAGCTTCCCTGAGATGATTTCTGACCGTTTGTGCAGAAAGTCATCCGTTGTGCAAATCTACAATTTTATCAGCAGTCTGGGTGGCGAAGAAGTGAAGGGTGAAGAAGCGGGGTGTGGAAGTCCAGGGCTGGCGTGGTTACATGCGGTGGAGGCCGTTGGACGTACTGCCAAACTCTCAAACAATTTTGGAGGTGGCTTATGGTAGAGAAATGAACATTCCATTCTCTGGCAACAGCTGTGGTGGACATTCCTGCTTTCATTCAACATGTCAAATGCAGGCTCCCTCAACCTGTGACATCTGTGGAATTGTGTTGTGACAACTGCACATTTTAGTGGCCTTTTATTGTCCCCAGCAGAAGGTGCACATGTTTAATGAACATGCTGTTTAGTCATCTTCTTGATATGCCACACCTGTCAGGTGGATGGATTATCTTGGCAAAGAATATGCTCAGTAACAGGGATGCATTTAAAAAAATTAAAAAAAATTTTTTAAGCTAAATAAGCTTTGTTTCATCTTTATTTTATTTCAGTTCATGAAACATGGGACCAACACTTTGTTTCATTTATATTTTTCTTCCGTGTATTTTCTGTGACAGAGAACTATAGTTGCATGTCCCTGATAACGCTATTGAAGCAAAAAACACTGTCTTCATATATAAAATGTAACCCCTGTCAATACACAGCTGGACTCACCTGCTCCTGCTTTCTCCTTTTGTGCTATTTACAAACACGTGACTGGCTCAAATTCTGGGGAACTAAGTAAGCTTCATAATGTGACTGGTGTAATAAGAAACCGATAGGATTTATATTCTAACGCATTGCAAAAGTTCACTGCAGGTATTTACTTTAAATAGCTACAAATTATAATATATTGAAAAACCTCCGTTTCTACGGTATTGAAGAAACATTCCGTAGCTTTTTCCAAATGCCCCAGTATATGGTATACCACTGTTTCCCAACCCTAGTCCTCGAGTAACTCTAACAGTAAACATTTTTATTGTAAACCTGGGCAAGCACACCTGATTCAACTTGTAAACTAATCAACAAGCCCTCATTGAGCTGAGTGAGGTGTGTTTGTTCAGGGCTACAATGAATGTGTACTGTTGGGAATTTGAGGGACCATGGTTGGGAAACACTGCGGTATATAGCCTAAGCCTACTTCAGTCTCCAGCACACTGTTTGGTTGTTGTGGTCTCTTTTTTTTTCTCTTTACTTGTCAAATGTAAGAGTGCTTGTGTGGTTGAACATCCAAACGTTGCCCACATATGAAAACGTTACCTAATTGGTACAACAACAAACGTTTGAGGGTAGTCAGCCATGCACAAAGTAAACGGCAACAGTGTGCCACTTTTCGCAACTGTGCTGAAGCACATGGTTAGATTTCTCTGAGATTTTTGTCCTGTAGCTATCACATTGAAGCAACGTGGAGCACACCTCTACACATGCACAGATACTTAGTGTAACTGTGAGGGCAAAGTCTTGCATTGTGCTGCTCATAGCAACATAATGTTGTCTCACTGAAACATTCCTCTCCTTCTTTCCCTGTGCCATTGTCTCCAGTGTGTATGGTATTTGGTAATTATCTCGCCTCTAACCATCCTCTCCCCCTCCGTAGGACACACGCTGCTGAGATCGCCCACAACGTGTCTTCCAAGAACAGGAAGCTGATTGTGGAGAGGGCAGCCCAGCTGGCCATCAAGATCACCAACCCCAATGCCAGACTCCGCAGCGAGGAGAACGAGTGATCCAGACATTATTTTCTTAATAAAACAGATGTTTAAATGTGCTCTTGTCTCAACAATTTCTTACCTATTCCTTTTCCCATAGTGTGTTTGTTTATGCCCCCCTCAAGAATTTGAAAGCAATGGATGAAAGCAAAGGTGGGTGAGATTCATGACACCAAGGCCCTTTAAAATCCATGAGGAGAATTCACACTGGAGCCAAGGGTAGAAAATAGATATGAAGCACTGGTAGCGCCCTGCAGGGGCATTCATTTTAACCCCTACCCATGCGCACTACATTCAGGCCCTACCAAAGCCCGGTTGCTTCAGCCAAATGTAAGGCCCAGACCTGCCCCAAATCAGAAATGACTTTGTCAGTATATCCATGAGCTACTCTGTCATTCAATCCCTGCATGCACTCTGCTCTTGACAGCTCTGAGTAATCATAGTAAGGTCTGCTTGGGCTCCTCAATGAAGAGACATGAGAGCTGTTAGCTACTTTTCATCACTAAACTCCCAACTCAAGGAACATCAATTTCTGTGAAACAATGTCTTCTATATTTGATGAGGTTGAAGCACTTCTGTCACCATGTTATGATCTTAGTCAGATATTGCTGTACTTCACAGCGGAGCAAAGGGCACAGCTTCAAAATGTGATACCCGAGCCCTGCCCGTACCCTAGTTATCGATGGAAAAAACAGGCCCTAACACAATATGTTGGGGCCCGTCGGGTAGCAGAGCTCTTGCTGCTGAAGTACAAGCAGTTAGCCACACTCGCATTAACATCTGCTGCTGGTTCTGAGATTTCTCTGAAACAATTGAAGGTGTAACATTCCAGTGCACCTTTGTGAGAAGGGAGCTATGAAGGTCTTATGATGTTTAGCTCAACATTTTTATTCAGCTAACACTTTCACACCCAATCTTGCATGAAGTCCTACTTGTTAAGAGTCCTATAGATCAGACCTGGTTGTATCTGTATAAAATATGGTAAATCTGGTAAAGTAATGTCTCGGAAGCAGTGGAATCTAGTCTTCTAATACAACCCAATAAGATACTGTAAGACCACATTTGTTTTGTAGAATATTTCAATATCTCACTGGAGTCCAGTAATCTGTGCTGCACAGTGGGCATTTTAGACAAGCGTCTAGACTGTAACTATGGGATAGCACTGTACTTGGCCCAAGCACATGCATCAGTGTGTTTGTCGTACTTCAGCCTGTCATGCTGGCATCCTTGCCAACACCCAGCAATGATCCAGGCTGCTCCTTATTCCGGTTCTGACAACAGGATCTAGAACAAAAACAATGGAGACTTTTTAGAGAATTCTTTACATTGCAACTTCCATCTGATATGCTACCAACAGTGATTTTATTATGAGGATCACAGACGATGGATGGTTGGATCCTCTTTAGGATCTTTGAATATCAAGAAGAACATGTTAATAAATTTGTCATGTCCGGCAATCAAAACAAACTACTCGATCAACATGAATGCGATTTGAATTTAACCAATTTAGCCAATGGTTTAAAGCCCATCTGAAGAGCCCAAAACCAGATTCTTTCCAATCAAGATTCATCTTGATTAAATGGCAATTAATTGAAGATTTAACACAGCTTTGAAGCTTTCTGCTGAATGTATTAGATTAAACCAAACCAGTTCTTCTACACAGAAATTACTTTAATGTATTGTCTGCGTATGACAGCTGTATTGTGGGCCTCATACCCTCAACTGCATACGGTATTGTTAGAATTACAAAAATTGACAATCACGTTTAGATTGTGTAATTCTGAAATGCTATGTTTTGGGTAGCATGAATAAATAGCCAGTGTCATCTGCCGCCAGCCTCCTGGGGTGAAAGTTTCCATTGCGTTCTGGCAGGCAGGCTGTGCCATCTCTGCAGCCTTTAGCTCCCATCCATCTGTTCATGTAAAACAAATTGATCCAAAGCACACACAATAATAGACATTATATTTACGTTATCATACCTGGAATGAATCCGTTTTTTGTTTTCATGTAGTTTTAATGTCACGTGTGTTGCAAGAGAGACAGACACTGATGGGTTCATAAATATGCATAGGTTTATGCAAATTCAATATCTTTTATCTTTCCTAGCATCCCCCTGTGCTCCATCTGGTATTTTAAGGCTGATTCAGACACACCTGAGAATGTTGGAACTGCTCCAGTTAGGGTGGGGATTGTGGAGACATGAGGACAGAGCTAGAAGAAACACTGTGAGGTAAACAGAGAGCAATAGAAAGGAGAAAGATCATTCTGTTTTTCCTTCCAGTGACTAGAGAATGAACATGGCAGGCAGAGTGATATGTGGTAAGGGATGCACGTCCAACCCAAAGCTCTTCACCCCGGCCTTCTCTCAGACAGATTCCATCAGGAAAGGAGGAGGGAAGAGGAGGATGTTCTCCTTTTCACTACGGTGTCGACTCGGAATCATCAGAGGGAGGACCAAAGGTAATGCGATTAGAACACATACATAGTTTCTTCATACTTTTTAATCAAATCCAAACTGCCCGTAGGTCATTGGGTTTTTATCTACTGCTATTGTATTGTGTGTACTGCTTCAGCCTGAGGATGTGGTTGCAAGTTCAAATCCCCGAGCTGACAAGGTACAAATCCGTCGTTCTGCCCCTGAACAGGCAGTTAACCCACTGTTCCTAGGCCGTCATTGAAAATAAGAATTTGTTCTTAACTGACTTGCCTAGTTAAATTAAGGTAAAAAAAAAAAGTGTATTACTGTCCTGAGAGGGTGCACCGGTGCAAGGAGATTTATCAACCTGGCACACCGACTGCTGTACATTAGTCAGTAGTCAGCTCCCATGTGATGGGGTGAAAGGATTGTATTCGCCTAATGTATACCAGTATCTGCTTGTAATGAAAGAGATTAACCTTTTTGAATGACAGTGGGCCAAGTGTGAGAGCTGACCTTCCTCTAAAATGATAGGGGCGAGATCCCGGTAGTTAAGAGTAATAGCAGAATGATCACTTATGAATCACTTGATTAGGGATTTGCATACGAATTTCTCTTCTCATGTTTATTCTGTTTTGTCAAAATCTATTAATAGGATAACCTATTTTAAACATGATATTAAGTGACTTTCCTCAAATAGAGCCATATTTGACCTTTGTTTGACGTTTGGCCTACCTTGCAGGTGAACATTGTACTGTGGTTATGTGATCATGTCTCCATGAATTATGACTGAGTCATGTTCACCGCCCCTGGCCCATGGTGTCAGTAATCCTGTGATCTGTGTGTTGACTCGAGTCTCTTTAATCTCTATTGCATTCAGTTGGTAGATGTATTTGCAACTACAGCTAATAGCCATAAGATGGCAGTATGACCACCTACGTGATATAAAATGTACTGCACTAGCCTTGGTTGGGGAATATTTTATATTATATCTTCACTGTACTTTCAATTCTTATATGAGAGGTTAGTCTTTCACTCGGGTACTTGTCAAGAGAAAATGTTACATCTTATTTGTCTTAGTTCCAAATAAGCATTATATCATAAAGTGTCAAGTATAAGGCATTAGCACTGTTTTATACCCTTTTTAAACAAACAATTGTCTGTTGAATCTAAAATCGATTGCATATTGCTTCCTAGTATAATATATAATATTTAAAAACATATTGACTCCCTATTAAATCAGTTTATTGACATTGAATTTGTTCTCTCTCTCTGGTCTATATGTTGAATTCTTTCAACATTACAGAACTACACTGAGTGGGTGTGCTTCTACTGCTATACATAATTAACCTAATTCTGTTGCCTTGTGTGTTCCCCTGGGTTTTTATTAGACCATCTCACAGCTCTGTGTCTCCTGTTCCTCTTTATTCCGTAATAAATTAATTAGTTTCGCTCTGAATCACCAAAGAGTAAATGGGGTATTAAGGACGAAACTCTCGGAGGAAATGATCTACGCCAAAGAATATTGTGTCCACTGGAAAGAGCCGACTAATTAGGCGACATGCTACAATGAAGAGAAACACGGGAAGCGTTTGTTTGTAATTGTTTGATGTGTCTCTGGTCAGGGCTATGCATCATAGACTCTATAAATCTATGCATTATTGGGCTCAAGGATGTATTTGCACGGCACATAAAGACTTAATTTACTAGCTCGTTTATTTGTACCTGAGCATATCCTCACATCTGTGGACATATTTGTCAGTGTTTTTTTCTAAGATCTGGTTTAGTACTTTTATGTGGTCTTTGATGCCATTTCCCTACTCTCAGACTATGACAAAAGTTCCTTTGGGGGGGATTGTCAGACCATAATACAGGGCAACATATGGGGGGGTGACGGCGTGAGGGTGACAAATGGACAGACAGGTGTGGCTCTCAGTCAGTCAGCGGCCGTGTTAACCCCTCTCTGTATGTGTCTGGGTGGAGGGCAGATGGCAGATGGCAGCAGAGATGCAGTGGGGCAAAGAGCCCTCTCACCCAGAGAAGGGAACATGAGATGTTCAGCACTCCACAGATTCCACCGATTGAAAGAGAGAAAGCATATCGTTGATTCGATTTATATCCATTGCAGCCAAATGGCTGATGTAAAAGACAGAATTCTATGGTCAGCAGTTCAAGCAGTTCAAAGAAAATCACAGTCTCTTTTGGCTTTGTCGCAGCATGAATATACGTTTATTGGTAGTGATGCTCTTGTATAAGCAGATAACAATCATTGTGATGAGCCTATGGAATGTGAGGTAGAATTGAAAGCACACAGGCATTAGCTAGCCAGTGTGTGTGGGTGGGATAACTATGGTGGCACAATAAGATGGTCACTGACTAGTGTGGAAAATGTGTGGCTGATATTTTATGGGCTCAAAGCGACAATGG
Source organism: Oncorhynchus tshawytscha (assembly GCF_018296145.1). Lineage (NCBI taxonomy): Eukaryota > Metazoa > Chordata > Actinopteri > Salmoniformes > Salmonidae > Oncorhynchus > Oncorhynchus tshawytscha. The sequence continues at coordinate 29,372,238 of NC_056450.1, read as the reverse complement.
ATATGGGGGTGGCATTGATTGTGCGCTTGACTGTAGGGAGTGTGTGCGTGTGTGTGCAGGGGGTGTGACTGCTCCATCACACCCCTCTGGCAAAGAGAGGGAGAAAGACCCTCTCCGACACAGTCACTGAGGCTGTGTGAGTGTTTCTGACGGTTTGTATGTGTGTGAGCGGGTATGTGAGTGTGTGAACGAGGGGAGGATTATTCCTCTGGAATAGGAAGCGTGACCAGGAACACCTTTAAAGGAACCTCAGCATGTTGGGAGGAAAAGAAGGAGAGATGATGATTCCTTTGTTGCTTTGATCATTTAGTGTCCCTGCTTTCCGTCTGTCTGTGGGAATGACTTATTACAGCAACAAGCAAATTGTTTGTTATCAAGTTTAAACAGTTCATGGGCAAAAACATGGATCAGGATTTGTTATGTAATTTGCAATAAATAAAGATATGATTTAAGTAGAACAGTGATATGAAGAGAAGAAGACTGGGTTTCTGAGGACGGACAGACAGTATTCCCAGGGGCACCTCGCTGGGTCCGCTGGCCACTACAACAGAACAGCTACTTTCCTCTCAAATCGGATGTTTTGACAGGACTGCAGACATGCTGTGTGGTCTGAGGAGAGAGGCGAAGAATAGCAGCATCGGTAAGACTGCCACTGACTGGAATCATATGAATGAATATCACAGACATGATATAGCTAGCTATATGTACTGTAGCTGTGTAGTTAGTGTGTAATGTCTGTCATATGTGCTACAGTATACAACGGGTGGGTGTAATCCTGAATGCTGATTGGTTAACAGTATACTCTAGTGCTACACCCTAGTAGTGTAATTGTCATAGTAATGGATTTATGACTATCGTTAGCGCCTGTAATAGTATTTACTTATGAATATGAAGTGTGTAGTGATGCATGCTGTTCAACTGAGGAGCATCAACTTCCTGCTTTTGTACCTGTAGTTATACCTGTGGATGTCAGCCTTCTGTCATTAGAAGTTATTTGATCATCTGGGAATGTGATTATCTTTTCCTATATTGCAGTTTATTCAGATTGGTGGATATTTATTCAACTTTTCAAAATGACAGCTCTGTCAAGCACCAGTATATCTATTATTTAGCTAATGAGGCACAGTAGACGTCAATGCCATTTGAATAAAGCCAGACAGTACTGAATACCAGATTGCAGTCTGAAGTGGGGGCTGATATAAAAATGCAAACTGGGTCTACTGGAGCCCAGTTTATTTAAAAAATGTACCTCTGAAAATAGCATTTTGATTTAAAAGCCATTATCAGAGCGGCCCCCACATTTAACCTACATTCTGATTGGTTCTGAGGGAGATAGGTACAGTGCCCTGAATTACATTGAGTTAATTGACTCACCAGAAATACATGGGGCTGACTGTAGTTTTCTGATTACTTTGCACACCACTTTCAGTAATGTTGTAAGTACAGTCCTGTTTGCAGATCTCAAATGTATGGTATTGCAGTTCTGCTCTTGACCCTTGAGCCACAGACAGTAGTTGAGTATTCCCTCTGCCAAGACAGCATGCTTCTACCAGCACAATCATGCCGTGCCATACCCAGTTAATTGTTGTTGCTCAGGTCAGTTTTCTTGTTTGTTTTGGTTGCTAAATTGATTAAGCCAGTTAAATAAGTCCCATATTTCGCCTATGATTGGCCTATCAAGATCACTAATGATGTTTCTAAACTGGTGCATGTGTGTATGTGTACGCGTGAGTGGCCACCGTGCGTGTGTGATCTAAGGCTGTTGAGCAGGATATTTTTGCAAGGAAGTGAATAGAAGGTCGTACATGATCATAGTATGCATATTCCTGCATGCCCTTGAGCTTTGTTTTGGTCAACTCTCACTATGTTGGATTATTATATTATTTCTGCAGATTTTTCATAGTTAACATGTGGCTTTATCAACCTCCACAATGATATGGAGTGCATCTCAGAAGACATATATTCTCCTAGTCTCTTTCCTTCAAATGCACTCATCTGAAAATATAGGAAAGCTGAAAGAAAATGATTGATACATTACCTACCAGTAACAGGTAGTAGTTTTCACTAGATGAAAGAAAACAGGCAAGGAGAATAACCATTTAAGACTAGTGAGATACACCCCATGTTATTTTTTCTTTGTGCAAATTAGTTCAATGCATGCAAATAATGAAAATTCATAATTTTTCCATTTTTGACCAAAGGCTGGCCCCATTGAATATTTCAGAATGTGAGTTTAGTTGGTGATGTAATATTATGGATTAAGAGTCATGATACCAAAGTGGATGAAGGGTTAATTGAGTGCAAAAAACAACACCGAACAGCAATATCACCCACACACATGTCCAGGGTTGTGGAGTACATGTAACAAAAACAAAAAAACTGTAATCTGTTACATGACCAGCAAAAGTATTGTAATCAGATCACAGATACTTTTGAAAATATAGATGATTAGGCTACTTCTACGGTTACTTTTAAATGCAGAAAGGATGTTTGTGAAAAAATACTTTGATACCTTTCTGTTTTCTCAATGACATTCAAATCAGCATTGAAAAAAGGCACACGTTTAAGTTTGTTCTCTCTGCCCTGAGCAAGTCTGACCACAAGCCAGAGACTACTATGGCAGAATTTACACAGGCAGCCCAATTCTGAGAAATATTTCCCGATTTGGTCTTTTGACCAATCAGATCAGCTCTGAAATAGATCTGATGTCAAATGATCTGATGTGATTTGTCAAAAGACCAATAGCGAAAAAAATTATCAAAATTGTGCTGCCTGTGTAAATGCAGCCTATGACGACACACCAAATGTGTTTGATGGATCGCAGGAAAAGAGCAGGAATAGGTTTTTGTAGAGTGCAGTGCAAGCTACAGTATGTCCTCCAATGATCTGACTGCTGTACTATTATTATATTATGACCATCTTGAATAAGTGCTTGGAGGTATTATGACAGCAGTGGTGTAGCCTACGGGCCATACGGATATCACTTAGGCCCATTATTCTACTGATATCAACACAGCAATTAGGAATATGTGAATCACACTGCTGCTCTCTCAATTATTTGCGCCTTACGCATTGTGGTTGTTATGGATGACCGTTCACAAATGTATAGTTCTATTTTACCCCAATAATGGTTGAATTGAAGAAATATAGGCTAAGTTGTCCATCAATCATTGTTAATGGGACCGGTGGACAGACAGCCAGTGAAAAATGCTCTCTTGCAACAGCTGAATAGTGCAGATCCCAGCCTATGGAATAAAAGTTTGAGAGAGTTCCTAACAACTCCGTGGTATAGTGCTCCATACATACTGTCAAAAACGAGTAAGGCTTTTATTGCTCAATCTAGTTTGTGCTGATAGAACAAAAATGTCCAAAGGCATCAACAGCTGCAAATGATTGAGATAAGGAAGTGTCACCCATAGAGATCCTATAAAAGATACCTATTTGCCATATGTGCTTTTGTCTGTGCCTAACAGTGTCCATACCATGTTTGTGCTGCTATGATGTTGTGCTGCTGCCATGTTGTATTGCTACCATGTTGTGTTGTCATGTTGTGATGTTGTCTTAGGTCTCTCTTTATGTAGTGTTATGGTGTCTCTCTTGTCGTGATGTGTGTTTTGTCCTACATTATTATACACTACCGTTCAGAAGTTTGGGGTCACTTAGAAATATCCTTGTTTTTGAAAGAAAAGCACATTTTTTGTCCATTAAAATAACATCAAATTGATCAGAAATACAGTGTAGACATTGTTAATGTTGTAAATGTTTTGCATTTATTTTTATTTAACCTTTATTTAACTAGGCATGTCAGTTAAGAACAAATTCTTATTTACAATGGCAGCCTAGGAACAGTAGGTTAACTGACTTGTTCAGGGGCAGAACGACAGATTTTTACCTTGTCAGCTCGGGGATTCGATCCACCAACCTTTCGGTTACTGGCCCGACACTCTAACCACTAGGCAGCCTAGTGTCGCTGGAAATGACAGATTTTTTAAATGTAATATCAACATAGACATATAGAGGCCCATTATCAGCAACCATCACTCCTGTGTTCTAATGGCACGTTGTGTCAGCTAATCCAATTTTATCATTTTAAAAGGCTAATTGATCATTAGAAAACCCATTTGCAATTATGTTAGCACAGCTGAAAACTGTTGTTAAGTTAAAGAAGTTAAGCCAAAAACTGAAGATCTCAAACAGCACTGTGTACTACTCCTTTCACAGAATAGCGCAAACTGTCTCCAACCAGAATAGAAAGAGGAGTGGCATGCCTCGGTGCACAACTGAGCAAGAGAACAAGTACATTAGAGTGTCTAGTTTGAGAAACAGACGCCTCACAAGTCCTCAACTGCCAGCTTCATTAAATAGTACCTGCAAAACACCAGTCTCAATGCCAACAGTGACAAGGTGACTCCAGGATGCTGGCCTTCTAGGTTGTGCTGACCTTCTAGGCCAGCATCCTGGAGTCGTCTCTTCCCTGTTGACATTGAGCCTGGTGTTTTGCGGGTACTATTTAATGAAGCTGCCAGTTGAGGACTTGTGAGGCATCTGCCAGTGCAGTCAAAAATGTGATTTTCCTGTGTTTTATATATGTTTCCACACTATGAGGTTGGTAAAATACTACGGAATTGTGAAATTATGACAATGCACTTTTAGTGTAACAGCTGTTTGAAAAGACTGCCTGAAATGTCAGCTTTTTTGGCTGGGTGGGGTTTGGTCTGCCTGATATAAGTTAATAGACCAATAACAAGAGTTTGCCCTCCTCTCTGCCAGAAGCAGCTAGTTTTCAGATCACACATCCCTCCCAGTAGGCTCCTCCAATTAGACCCTTCTCTCTGACCACTCCCAGACAGTCCTGGCAAAATTCTTTCTTGAGCTATTTTTGTTTCTTTTTGACCCTTTTAATTATAGTCACAGTAAGGTACTTAATTGGTAACCAGAAATTATTTGATATTGAGATAAAACGGCTGCATTGGACCTTTAAGTGTGTAATGTGCTGTTTAAATCACTTGGTTGAAAAGGTAGTCCTCAGTAGACTGGATTTTAGGAAGTGCAGCGTCAGATTTCTCATCATTGCGAATGTTGACATACCCACGCTGCTGTATCCAGCTTCAAACAGCCAGGCAAAGCAGGGCCACTGCTAATCTGGGCCCGGTGCTGCTGTGGCTCCCACTGTAAAAAGAAGATCCTATAAGAACAGATAGAGCATTCCCTGGTTTCCTCTGTAGCAGCTGTTGTAGATGACTGAAAGTGGTTGTATTCTCCACATGCCTGAACAGTCCATTAACCACAACACGCTCCCTCAAGAGTATTTCCCAGCTCTAACGTATGCTGTATGCACCATCTTGGTGCATAATGTTTCACTGCAGGTAGAAGATGCCTGTGGACAGAACTCTAGGATCAGCTAATCCAAATCTAAAGGCAACATTATCTTCAGATCAGCGTCTATTGGAGAAAATTCCATTTACTCCTAATGTGTCTAACAGGGTTCTCTGTGTGGCTTCTGTCTCACACTAAAACTAGCTGTCTTGATCTCTTGACCCTTCCCACTATGTTACTGTGGAAACAGAGCAGCATGACCTTCCGGGTCACAGATTGACCTGCCAGTATTCTGTTTGAGTTACCTAAGTGCCTGTTGGAGGAGTTTCTTCCTGTTGTACCTCTCTCTAATGTCCACACTCCCTCTAATGGGGATCAAAGGGTTAAACGAGGCCCTGGCAGCTGGCAGCGTATGGATGGGGGATGTGTTGGTGTCAGGTTCCCCCTCCTCCCTCTCCTCTCTCACGAGACACATTCCTTACATACTGTAGTAGTTCTCCAAACATCCAGATTATTCACCAAATGTTCCTTTCATTGTTTCAGATGACGGGCCCTACTCTAAGGGCAACAAGGACTCTGGAGGGACCGACCATGCCTCCAGGAGACGCAGTATTGCAGGTACAGTGGGGTTACACCTTACTGTGACTTTCAGTGATTCCACTGTTTCTCCTCTGTGGTACCATGACCAATATTTACAGCCTTACTCTCTCCAAGATGTAAGGATATCTGAAGGAGTGAATCTTTTCAATGTGATTGTTTGATCACACATGTTCCATCATGTCTTCGCTGCGTTGGTTGATAGGTGTGGCACTGTTATGAATATCTCGTGCTGTAGTGCTTAGATAAGGAGGAAATATGCTTATGTAGCATACCTGTCGTTGGAGACAAAAGGAGTCCTCTCCCCCCATGAATTTAGCATGATCTAACAGCACAGCACATTGTGGCCAGAGCCAGAGACAGAATGGGACCAAGTACATAACCTCCACAAAAAACTACAGCATCTGAAGGCACTACAACTAGATATCCATCAGAGCTAGTGTCAAGCCCAATTTATCCTCAATTCTGTTCAGGAAATTGAATTTACAAATCTGTAATAATTTCCTTTTTTCTGTCAAGATGTACTTTTTCAATTAATTCACGGAATTCCATCCCATTATGGGGAATGTACTGAGTTTAAATGGAGCTGACCCCACCCCACTATCCATCAGTTTATATGGAGCAGACCACATCCCCTATCCATGACATCCATCAGTTTATATGGAGCTGACCCCATCCCCCATCCATCAGTTTATATGGAGCTGACCCCAACCCCAATCCATGACATCTATCAATTTATATGGAGCTGACCTCATCCCCCATCCATCAGTTTATATGGAGCTAACCCCGTACCCTATCCATGACATCCATCAGTTTATATGGAGTTGACCCCATCGCCCATCCATCAGTTTATATGGAGCTGACCCCATCCCCTATCCATGACATCTATCAGTTTATATGGAGCTGACCCCATCCCCCATCCATCAGTTTATATGGAGCTGACCCCATCCCCCATCCATCAGTTTATATGGAGCTGACCCCATCCCCTATCCATGACATCTATCAGTTTATATGGAGCTGACCCCATCCCCTCGCCATGACATCCATCCATTTATATGGAGCTGACCCCATCCCCTATCCATGACATCTATCAGTTTATATGGAGCTGACCACATCCCCCATCCATCAGTTTATATGGAGCTGACCCCATCCCTCATCCATCAGTTTATATGGAGCTGACCCCATCCCCCATCCATCAGTTTATATGGAGCTGACCCCATCCCCTATCCATGACATCCATCAGTTTATATGGAGCTGACCCCATCCCCTTTCCATGACATCCATCAGTTTATATGGAGCTGACCCCACCCCCATCCATCAGTTTATATGGAGCTGACCCCATCCCCTATCCATGACATCTATCAGTTTATATGGAGCTGACCCCATCCCCTATCCATGACATCTATCAGTTTATATGGAGCTGACCCCATCCCCCATCCATCAGTTTATATGGAGCTGACCCCATCCCCCATCCATGACATCCATCAGTTTATATGGAGCTGACCCCATCCCCTATCCATGACATCCATCAGTTTATATGGAGCTGACCCCATCCCCCATCCATCAGTTTATATGGAGCTGACCCCATCCCCCATCCATCAGTTTATATGGAGCTGACCCCATCCCCCATCCATCAGTTTATATGGAGCTGACCCCACCCACCTTCCATCAGTTTATATGGAGCTGACCCCATCCCCATCCATCAGTTTATATGGAGCTGACCCCATCCCCCATCCATCAGTTTATATGGAGCTGACCCCCCATCCCCCATCCATCAGTTTATATGGAGCTGACCCCATCCCCTATCCATTACATCTATCAGTTTATATGGAGCTGACCCCATCCCCTCTCCATGACATCCATCAGTTTATATGGAGCTGATCCCATCCCCTATCCATGACATCTATCAGTTTATATGGAGCTGACCACAACCCCCCATCCATCAGTTTATATGGAGCTGACCCTATCCCCCATCCATCAGTTTATATGGCGCTGACCCCATCACCTATCCATGACGTCCATCAGTTTATATGGAGTAGACTCCATCCCCTATCCATAACATCCATCATCAGAGAGTAGAGGGAGGGGGAGAGAGGAGAGATAGAAAGTGAGTCAGACAGAGAGAGATAATGAGGGGTAGAGAAAGAGACAGAACGTCAGAGGCAGAGACAATCAAGCCGTTTTTGTAACAGTTCAGACAAACAGACTCTGTGTCCCAGATGGATGCTGACTCAGTGACTCTGTCCATCCACTGTTCCTCCTGTGTTTTTTCCCTGTGTCGCTGTGTATCCCTGTGTGTCCCTGTATGTTCCTGTGTGCCCCTGTGTGTTCCTATGTGTCCCTGTTTGTTATTGTGTGTCCTTGTATGTTCCTGTGTGACCCTGTGTGTTCCTATGTGTCCCTGTTTGTTCTTGTGTGTCCCTGTGTGTCTTCCTGTGTGTCCCTGTGTGTGTGTAGAAGACTACCGGGGTGTGACCACCGTGGACCTAATAAAGAGGGAGGGCAGCAGCCTGGGCCTCACCATCTCCGGGGGGTCCGATAAGGACGGCAAGCCCAGAGTGTCCAACCTACGGCCAGGTGGGCTAGCTGCCAGGTGAGATCTCCACTGAGATGACACATCCGTAACCTGGCAACCGCAGCGAGCTGTCTGTATCTGTTACCCACACCATCTACACTGTAACACACCGCCTCACACTAACCTGGGGATCATAAACGCTGCAGGAGACCAGCTGTTTACTGGGTGATGTGGAGCCTGGAACTGATATTCCACCAGAGCATAGTTTAGGAGAGGGTCTCCTATGTTCATAAACAAGATAAATATGGATGTTCCCTATCACACAAACTAAATTAAATGACATCTTACTACAGTGAATTAATTGGTATTAAGTTAATGTGGAGAGAACTGTTTTAAGCGACTACCTGCTTTATTTAATTGCCTCCCAATTCACTTGGTATTCATAGTGATTTAATGTTTATATTTTGGAGTGTGGAGCCATGTTATTTCAGTAAAGATAGTTGAATAAACATTAAATTCATATAATTTGTCCTTATGTCAGCCATAAACGCAGTGGAAAGCTCTCTCACGCTTCAGAGTGACTAAGTGGCATATGACTGCAGCCTCTCATCTTTATTTATTACACACACACTCATATTAAATACTGGAAAATTAAATTATTTCTGCCACCACAAAAGTGTCTCAGTATAGAATGTGGTCAACAGACTAGATATTACAATCGTGATATTACTTAACAGCTTATCTCACTGCTATTATAACCATTACACCACTGGCCTGTTTGCTAGTCGACTCGGTTGATCTCATACACACAATATATCTATGTTAAGATGAAAGCATATGACCGTGTTTGGTAGGCTCATGCTGATGTGTGTGTCCTGAGTCACTGTAGCGATTGGCAGTAGCCCAGAGGTGTAGCAGAGCAGCACATCTATTTAATTAGCATCCAAATGAGCATCGTGTTGACTCACAATGTCACATGGGAGACATCATGTGAAACATGTCTCTCATCTCTATCTGTCTGTCTGTCTGTCTGTCTGAAGAATTCTAGGGTTGCATCTATTTGCATAGCTTGTGTTCTAATTATACAGACTTTCTGCTACAAAGATGCCGAACATTAGTCATGACAGGGCAGTGATGAAGATACACAACAACGTTCTGAAGCCATGAATCAGGAGATAATATGTTGTTTTTTGAGTTTATCATTAGTGGGGCCAGGAGGTTTTCCTAAATATGTGACCCAACCAATCCAGAGATATTCCCTGGCTAAGTGACATGGTCAGGAAAAACTCATCAAGCAACGTCTTCAATGTTCTCTGCTGGGGTTGTGCTCTATTGTAGCTCTATCTCTCCTTGTAGGAGTGACCAGCTGAATGTGGGAGACTACATCAAGTCTGTGAACGGCATCAACCTGTCCAAGCTCCGCCACGAGGAGATCATCAGCCTGCTGAAGAACATCGGGGAACGTGTGGTGCTGGAAGTGGAGTACGAATTACCTCCCTTTGGTATGAGCACTTCTAGTGTGTATCGTCCTGCATCTATTATAGTAGGTCTATAATATCCATATATTTTCAAATAACATATAGAGTAGTGGAGATAAGGTCAACATAGCTTGCCTTTGTTCTTGGTTGAAAAAGCATCCAATTATCTCTGTTGTTGTCTTCTCATGCTGGGACATTATTCCAGTACAGTAGTTGTCAATTTATTTCTGGACTGTGACCCAGCAAGTAAACAAACTAATCAGAATCCCAGTGGAGGCTAGTGTCATTTTCAATCTGAAGACACGTTCATTTGATGGCCCAAATGGAATGAATGGAATGTGTTTGATTTCTTTGATACCTTTCCATTCTAGACATGAGCTGTCCTCCCTCCACTGGATGATCCAGTTTTGACCCATAAGGACCAAAACAGCAACCCAGCAATGGGTCGCAACTCACATTGGCAGTTAACACTAACCCTGAACCCAAGGACCCTGTACAGCAAACGAGAAGGGAAAAATGCTAACATAAAATAATTCAAACTGAGGTTAAAACACTGAATGTGAATCATGAATGTGACAGTTGTTCTCTCTCTCTCTCCCCATTTCTGTTTTCAGTCCAGAATGCTCCCTCGGGTGTCATATCTAAGACCATAGAGGTGTGCCTATACAAAGAGGGTAACAGCTTTGGATTCGTCATGAGAGGTGGGCATCATTCAGTCTGCTAGAATGTACAGTGTGTATAATGAAGGGTGGCAGAGGATGAAAGATTGAACCTGATTGTGTGTGTTCTGCTTCTCTAGGAGGATTCCATGAAGACTGGCACAGGTCTCGTCCTCTGGTAGTGACCTACGTACGGCCCGGGGGTCCTGCTGATAGGTAAAGACATGCATAGGTGTGTGTGTGTGCGCACGTGCGTGCACACACGTGATTATTCCCTCATGGGTAATTTCACATGAGTAAGCAATTAAGAAGCTCTGGAATGCCTTGTTTTCAGTCAGTGTATGTATCTGTGTGCAATCTGTACAGCTTGCTGGACCTGGTTTTCTCTTTGCCATTTGTTTCAATGGCAAATGCTATTGAAAAGATGTAGTGATGCGTGCCCCCCAGACCTATGGAAATGCAGTCATGCATTAATGTTATATCCACATTAACAGTATAAAGAGCAAGCTTCATCCTAAGGCTAGGGACTAGCTAGCTGAATGCTGTACTGCACTGTTTCTGTCCAGGATTTCTCAGAAGATTAAGGGCAACATACATTGTATATACATCAAACAGTGATATGTTGAGTGTACTGTACACCATGAGAGAATATATAGATATTATTTATGCTTATTAATTTATGTTCATTCATTTCCTGAGAGGTCAGAGGTAGAATCTATCTTTTACCAGAGAGAGGACATTGGGAGCTGTTTGGTGGCGAAATATGACTGTACTGCAATGTCCAAAACACCCCCTTCTTCCCTTTTTAATGTTCCTCTATTCCTAGAGACAGCAAACAGAAAGATGGTGACCATGTGATGTGTCTGTGTGGACAGAGTGCCTGCATTCGATGCCCTCTCCTTCATGCACACTTAAGGGTTAGTGTTCTCTCACCTCTCTCTCTGTCTCCCTAAAAGAGAGGGCACACTGAAGGCTGGTGACCGCGTGCTGAGCGTGGATGGGATGCCCTTAAACCGAGAGAAGCACGCTGACACCCTCACTATGCTGATGCAGTGTAGCCAGGAAGCCCTGTTCCTGATTGAGTATGACGTCTCCGTCATGGGTGAGCACACACACGCTGGTCGGAGGGGTATTATGTGAGAATACGGCAGGCAAGGCAACATCGCTCTGAGGGTAAATTATGCGCCCGCTCCACAAGAATGTATTAGAGCGAGTGTTCGTTGCTCACAAGCCGCCACTGGGGATTCACACGACTACAAAACATGTCAACACTTAGTAGGAATGGTACAGCAGGTACATACAATAAATACTCTACTGATTCTAATATAGAAGTCGACTCTATACCATATGTAAGTAAGCCAAACCACCCGGAAGTTTAGGATTATTTTCTTTAATTTTGCATGTTACATAGAACGGTTTTATTCTTCTAAATGAAGCAAAAAAACTAAAACAGAGATCTAGGCTTTTATATACCCTAATTAGAACTAGTGCTTCACAGTCAGTCAGACAGTCAGACAGTCAGTTAGACAGACAGATGTTCCTGCCCCCGAAAGAGCCTCACAGAAGGGTGCAGAATGTTGAGGACCGAGAGCTTGCGTCAGTTTGGCACGGTCAAATGTCAAATAACCCTTCAGTCTGTTCTCCTCCGATTAAAAATAAATAAATACAGAAATACTTCATTTACATAGGTATTCACACACCTGAGTCAATACTTTGTGGAAGCACATTTAGCGGCGAATAAAGCTATGAGTCTGAGAATATAGAGCTGGTGGGATTTTCCATGCACCGGCAGAACAGAGACGCTACCTCTGGTAAGACGAGGGGTGGGGGGGGGTGTATTTATGTCAATAACAGCTGGTGAGAGGTATTAACAGATGTCTCGAGGTATTACTCTCCTGAGGTAGAGAACCTTATGATAAGCTGTCAACCGCACTATTTACCAAGAGAGTTCTCATCTGTATTATTCGTAGCGTCTATTTACTACCACAAAGAGAAGCTGGCATTAAGACCGCTCTCAACCAACTCTATAAGGCTATAAGCAAAGAAGAAAATGCTCACCCAGAAGCGGAGCTCCAAAGTGCCCGGGGACTTTAATGCAGGCAACCTTACATCAGTTTTACCAACATGTTACTAGCATATCAGGTGCAACCAGGGAAAAAAAATCCTAGACCAGATTGAGAAAAGTGTCCAGATTAGTCTCCCGCTCCTTGAAAGAGGCAGCTCTAGCCTTTAGCTCGATGCAGATGTTGCCTGTAATCCATGGCTTCTGGTTGGGATATGTACGTACAGTCACTGTGGGGACGACGTCATCGATGCACTTATTGATAAAGCCGGTGACTGAAGTGGTGTATTCCTCAATGCCATTGGATGAATCCTGGAACATATTCCAGTCTGTGCTAGCAAAACAGTCCTGTAGTGTAGCATCCGCGTCATCTGACCACTTCCGTATTGAGCGAGTCACTGGTACTTCCTGCTTTAGTTTTAGTTTGTAAGCAGGAATCAGGAAGATAGAATTACGGTCAGATTTGCCAAATGTAGGGCGGGGGAGAGCTTTGTATGCATCTCTGTTGGTGTCCACATCACCAACAAACTATCATGGTCCAAACGTACCAAGACAGTCGTGAAGAGGGCACGACAAAACCTTTTCCCCCTCAGGAGACTGAAAAGATTTGGCATGGGTCCCTAGATCCTCAAAAGGTTCTACAGCTGCACCATCGAGAGCATCCTGACCGGTTGCATCACCGCTTGGTATGAAAACTACTCGGCATCTGACCGTAAGACGCTACAGAGGGTAGTGCGAACGGCCAAGCTTCCTGCCAGACTGTCTTCTCTGCTACCGCATGGCAAGCGGTACCGGAGCACCAAGTCTAGGACCAAAAGGCTCCTCAACAGCTTCTACCCCCCTCCCCATGCACTGCTGCTACTCGCTGTTTGTTTGTTTCCTATACATAGTCAGTTCGCCCCCACCTACATGTACAGATTACCTCAACTAGCCTGTACTCCTGCACACTGACTCGGTACCATTGCCCTCTGTATATACTGTAGCTCTGTTATTCTTATTGTGTTACTTTTTATTATTACTTTTTATTTTAGCCTACTTAGTAAATATTTTCTTCTTCTTGAACTGCACTGTTGGTTAAGGGCTTGCAAGTAAGCTTTTCACGGTAGTCTACACTTGTTGTATTCAGCGCATGTGGCAAATAAAGTATGATTTGATTTGATTTGAGTCATCTTGGGTATGTCTGTATCAGCTTTGAACATCTGGATTTGGGGATATCCAATTCTTCCTAGTAGATTTTCCCAAGCACTGTTAAGTAAGATGGGGACCGGCGGTGAACAGCAATCTTCAAGTCATTCCACAGATTTTCAATGGGATTCAAATCTGGGCTTTGGCTGGGCCACTCAAGGACTTTCATTCTTGTTCTAAAGCTATTCCAGCATTTCTTCGGCTATATGCTTGGGGTCATTGTCCTGTTGGAAGGTAAATCTTCGCCCAAGTCTAAGGTCATCCGTTATCACTGGATAGCATGTCTCATACCGTATGTCATCAGCTGAGACAGCTTGACATCTGTGCTGCCGGAGTTAAATGTTAAATGAGGTGGGTTGAGGTGAAGTAAATGGGAATATCCTTGTTTGGAATAAAGTGGGAAAACATCATTAACAAACCAAATGTCCCCTGAAATAAAATAATGGGGTCTTCAATTTAGAGAGAGGAGATAATGAAGACAAAGTAAATGTGGAAATTATAATTATAACATTTCTTAAGTACTCAGACACTGATTTCATCACTGTACTGTAGTGACCTTATTAAACCAACACTAAGCAACCTCATCAATTCACTACAGTACTATGGATATTCCACCCTAATGCCGTGCATGTCTATCTTTCTCTCAGAGTCTGTGCAGCAGGCCTCTGGCCCCCTGCTGGTGGAGATAGTGAAGTGTCCTGCAGCCAGCCTGGGTGTCAGCCTGGCTACTGCAGTGTACAGGAACAAGCAGGTCATCATCATTGACAAAATCAAACAGGCCAGTGTGGTGGAGAGGTGAGCCAAGCCTCCTGTCACATACAATGTAAAACTTTTTTACTTGCATACCAAAGAGATCATACTGCATTTTGCATGAAAATAGCTTTATACTAAATGTAATATGCTTTTCTACTTTCAAACCCCTCTCTGTCTGTCCCTTTCCTACCCCTCTCTCTCTCAGGTGTGGGGCATTGCATTTAGGTGATCTTCTCCTGTGTATAGATGGGACCAGTACTGAGCACTGTTCCCTGATGGAAGCCACGCAGCTGTTGGCCCAAACCTCTGACATTGTTAAATTGGAGATCCTGACAGCCAATCAGAGCAGACTTCCCATGAGACCTCAAGACACAGGTCTTTATATTTTTATTTATTTAACCTTTATTTAACTAGTCAAGTCAGTTCAGAACAAATTCTTATTTACAATGACGGCCTACCAAAAGGCAAAAGGCCTCCTGCGGGGACGGGGGCTGGGAAAAAAAATATATATATAGGCCAAAACACACATAACGACAAGAGAGACAACACAACACATAAAGAGAGACCTAAGATATCAACATAGCATGGCAGCAACACATTACAACAACACAGCTGGGTAGCAACACAACATGACAGCAGCACAACATGGTAGCAGCATAAAACATGGTACAAACATTATTGGGCACAGACAACAGCACAAAGGGCAAGAAGGTAGAGACAACAATACATCACTCAAAGCAGACACAACTGCCAGTAAGAGTCTTTGAGTGAAGAGATAAAAATGCCCAGTTGGAGTGTTTTTTGCAGCTCGTTCCAGTGGCTAGCTGCAGAGAACTGAAAAGAGAAGGGACTCAGAGATGCGTGTGCTTTGGGGACCTTTAACAGAATGTGACTGTCAGAACAGGTGTTGTATGTGGAGGCCTAAGAGGGTTTTAGAAATAAGCATCCACCAGTGGGTCTTGGACAGGTATACAGAGATGACCAGTTTACAGAGGAGTATAGAGTGCAGTGATGTGTCCTATAAGGATCATTGGTGGCAAATCTGATGGCCGAATGGCAAAGAACATCTAGCATGCTGATCTATAAATTACGTCTCATTAATCTAGCATGGGTAGGATGGTCATCTGAATCAGGGTTAGTTTGTCAGCTTGGGTGAAAGAGGAGTGATTACGATAGAGGAAACCAAGTCTAGATTTAACCTTAACCTGTGGCTTTGATATGTGCTGAGAGAAGGACAGTGTACCGTCTAGCCATACTCCCAAGTACTTGTATGAGGTGACTACCTCAAGCTCCAAACCCTCAGAGATAGTAATCACACCGGTGGGGAGAGGGGCAGTATCCCAACACTCTCCAAGGCGTCCTCTCCTCCCCCTTCACAGTCCTTTGTTTATGCAATGTTTAGGTAGTTTTCTGGCTAGTAAGATGGCACCAACAGATATGGCAGCTCTGCTTCTAGCTCCTAAGCAACTTTGCAGTATTTCGTTTTTTTGTGTGATATTTCTTACATTATTAGCCCAGAAATGTTTTTGTGTTATTACATACAGACAAAAATAACTTTTGGATATCAGAGCGGCGGTAACTCACCAGCATTATGGACAGGAATATGACTTTCCAGAATTGGATCCTTTGTTCGTACCACCCAGGGCAATTTAACTTATTCTAGAGACTGCTCCGGCAGAAGAGGAGGTATTCGAAGTGGACTTCTAGTCCGACTCAGGAGGCATGCATACCATTCACCGCTTCCGAGTATATTATTTGCTAATGTTCAGTCTCTGGATAATAAAGTATTTTTTTTTTTATTCATTTTATTTCATCTTTATTTAACTAGGCAATCAGAACAAATTCTTATTTACAATGACGGCCAACACCAGCCAAACCTGGACGATGCTGGGCCAATTGTGCGCCGCCCTATGGGACTCCCAATCATGACCGATTGTGATACAACCTGGAATCAAACCAGGGTGTCTGTAGTGACGCCTCAAGTACTGAGATGCAGTGCCTTAGACCGCTGCGCCACTCGGGAGCCCAGGGCGAGGATCTCCTTCCAGAGAGACATCATGGATTGTAACATACTCTGTTTCACGGAAACATGGCTCTCTTGGGATATACTGTCCCCGTCCATTCAGCCATCTGGGTTCTCAGTACATCACGCAGACAGGAATAAAGAACTCTCCGGAAGAAGAAAGGCAGGGTTGTATGTTTCATGATTAACCCATATGGTGTGATTGTGATAACATACAGAAACTCAAGTCCTCTTGTTCACCCAACCTAGAAAATCTCACAATCAAATGCCGACTGTATTACCTCCCAAGAGAATTCTCTACGATTATAGTCACAGCCGTGTATATTCCCCCTCAAGCCGATACCATGACGGCCCTCAAAGAACTACACTGGACTCTATGCAGACTGGAAACCACATATCTTGAGGCTGCATGTATTGTAGCTGGGGTTTTTAACAAAGCAAATTTGAGGAAAACGCTACCAAAGTTCTAACAACACATTGACTCGCGCTGGTAAAACATTGGACTACTGCTACTCAACTTTTCGAAATCCCTACAAGGCCCCCCCCCGCCCTCTCTTCAGCAAATCTGATCACGACTCCATTTTGCTACTTCCTTCCTATAGGCAGAAACTCAAACAGGAAGTACCCGTGCTAAGGTCTATTCAATGCTGGTCTGACCAATCGGAATCCATGATTCAAGATTGTTTAGATCACGCGGACTGGGATATATTCTGGATATTTTTTTATTTTTATTTTATTTCACCTTTATTTAACCAGGTAGGCTAGTTGAGAACAAGTTCTCATTTGCAACTGCGACCTGGCCAAGATAAAGCATAGCAGTGTGAACAGGCAACACAGAGTTACACATGGAGTAAACAATTAACAAGTCAATAACACAGTAGAAAAAAAGGGGAGTCTATATACATTGTGTGCAAAAGGCATGAGGAGGTAGGCGAATAATTACAATTTTGCAGATTAATAACACTGGAGTGATAAATGATCAGATGGTCATGTACAGGTAGAGATATTGGTGTGCAAAAGAGCAGAAAAGTAAATAAATAAAAACAGTATGGGGATGAGGTAGGTAAAAATGGGTGGGCTATTTACCGATAGACTATGTACAGCTGCAGCGATCGGTTAGCTGCTCAGATAGCAGATGTTTGAAGTTGGTGAGGGAGATAAAAGTCTCCAACTTCAGCGATTTTTGCAATTCGTTCCAGTCACAGGCAGCAGAGAACTGGAACGAAAGGCGGCCAAATGAGGTGTTGGCTTTAGGGATGATCAGTGAGATACACCTGCTGGAGCGCGTGCTACGGATGGGTGTTGCCATCGTGACCAGTGAACTGAGATAAGGCGGAGCTTTACCTAGCATGGACTTGTAGATGACCTGGAGCCAGTGGGTCTGGCGACGAATATGTAGCGAGGGCCAGCCGACTAGAGCATACAAGTCGCAGTGTTGGGTGGTATAAGGTGCTTTAGTGACAAAACGGATGGCACTGTGATAAACTGCATCCAGTAGCCTCTGATAGCCTCTGAGAATAACATCAACGAATACACGGATATGGTGACTGAGTTCATTAGGAAGTGTATAGGAGATGTTGTACCCACTGTGACTATTAAAACCTACCCAAACCAGAAACCGTGGATAGATGCCAGCATTCGCGCAAAACTAAATGCACAATACACCGCATTTAGCGATGGCAAGGTGACTGGGTATATGGCTGAATACAAACAGTGAAGTTATTCCCTCCGTAAGGCAATCAAACAGGCAAAACGTCAGTATAGAGACAAAGTGGGGTTGCAATTCAACGGCTCAGACATGAGACGTATGTGGCAGGGCCTACAGACAATCATGGACTACCACGGTGTACTACTCCAACCTCAGGAGGCTGAAGAAATTTAGCTTGGCCTCTAAAACCCTCACAAACTTTTACAGATGCACAATTGAGAGCATCCTGTTGGGCTGTATCACCTCAACTGCAGGGCTCTCCAGAGTGTGGTGCAGTCTGCCCAACGCATCACCGGGGGCAAACTACCTGCCCTCCAGGACACTTATAGCACCTAATGTCACAGGAAGGCCAAAAAGATCATTAAGGACCACCCTAGCCACGACCTGTTCACCCCGCTATCATCCAGAAGGTGAAGTCAGTACAGGTGCATCAAAGCTGGAACCGATACACTGAAAAACAGCTTCTATCTTAAGGCCATCAGACTGTTAAATAGCCATCACTAGCTGGCTTCTACCGGGTTACGCAACCCTGCACCTTAGAGGCTGCTGCCCTGTATTCAGTGCCTTGCGAAAGTATTCGGCCCCCTTGAACTTTGCGACCTTTTGCCACATTTCAGGCTTCAAACATAAAGATATAAAACTGTATTTTTTTGTGAAGAATCAAAAAGTGGGACACAATCATGAAGTGGAACGACATTTATTGGATATTTCAAACTTTTTTAACAAATAAAAAACTGAAAAATTGGGCGTGCAAAATTATTCAGCCCCCTTAAGTTAATACTTTGTAGCGCCACCTTTTGCTGCAATTACACCTGTAAGTCGCTTGGGGTATGTCTCTATCAGTTTTGCACATCGAGAGACTGACATTTTTTCCCATTCCTCCTTGGATGGAAGGTTGGATGGAGAGCATTTGTGAACAGCAGTTTTCAGTTCTTTCCACAGATTCTCGATTGGATTCAGGTCTGGACTTTGACTTGGCCATTCTAACACCTGGATATGTTTATTTTTGAACCATTCCATTGTAGATTTTGCTTTATGTTTTGGATCATTGTCTTGTTGGAAGACAAATCTCCGTCCCAGTCTCAGGTCTTTTGCAGACTCCATCAGGTTTTCTTCCAGAATGGTCCTGTATTTGGCTCCATCCATCTTCCCATCAATTTGAACCATCTACCCTGTCCCTGCTGAAGAAAAGCAGGCCCAAACCATGATGCTGCCACCACCATGTTTGACAGTGGGGATGGTGTGTTCAGGGTGATGAGCTGTGTTGCTTTTACGCCAAACATAACGTTTTGCATTGTTGCCAAAAAGTTCAATTTTGGTTTTATCTGACCAGAGCACCTTCTTCCACATGTTTGGTGTGTCTCCCAGGTGGCTTGTGGCAAACTTTAAATGACACTTTTTATGGATATCTTTAAGAAATGGCTTTCTTCTTGCCACTCTTCCATAAAGGCCAGATTTATGCAATATACGACTGATTGTTGTCCTATGGACAGAGTCTCCCACCTCAGCTGTAGATCTCTGCAGTTCATCCAGAGTGATCATGGGCCTCTTGGCTGCATCTCTGATCAGTCTTCTCCTTGTATGAGCTGAAAGTTTAGAGGGGCGGCCAGGTCTTGGTAGATTTGCAGTGGCCTGATACTCCTTCCATTTCAATATTATCGCTTGCACAGTGCTCCTTGGGATGTTTAAAGCTTGGGAAATCTTTTTGTAACCAAATCCGGGCTTTAAACTTCTTCACAACAGTATCTCGGACCTGCCTGGTGTGTTCATTGTTCTTCATAATGCTCTCTGCGCTTTTAACGGACCTCTGAGACTATCACAGTGCAGGTGCATTTATACGGAGACTTGATTACACACAGGTGGATTGTATTTATCATCATTAGTCATTTAGGTCAACATTGGATCATTCCGAGATCCTCACTGAACTTCTGGAGAGAGTTTGCTGCACTGAAAGTAAAGGGGCTGAATAATTTTGCACGCCCAATTTTTCAGTTTTTGATTTGTTAAAAAAGTTTGAAATATCCAATAAATGTCGTTCCACTTCATGATTGTGTCCCACTTGTTGTTGATTCTTCACAAAAAAATACAGTTTTATATCTTTATGTTTGAAGCCTGAAATGTGGCAAAAGGTCGCAAAGTTCAAGGGGGCCGAATACTTTCGCAAGGCACTGTACATAGACTTGGAATCACTGGCCACTTTAATAATGGAACACTAATAATGGAATAATGTTTAAATAATGTTTACATACTGCTTTACTCATCTCATACATATATAATGTATTTTATTCTACTGTATGTTAGTCAGTGCCATGCTGACATTGCTCAATCTAATATTTATATAATTCTTAATTCCATTCATTGACTTTTATATTTGTGGGTATTGTTGTGAATCATTTTTAGATGCTACTGCACTGTTAGATACTACTGCACTGTTGAAGCTAGGAACACAAGCATTTCACTACATCTGCAATCACATCTGCTAAATATGTTTATGTGACAAATACAATTTGATTTGATTTGCATATGTAACCCAGTAGAAAAAAATCAGATAAACTGTGTTTTAAGCATATTACCTACATAGTTCCCTCTGCTGCTGTAAAGGGACTGCAGAGGGTGAGCTGCCTCCTCCCGTATGCTGTGAATCACTTAAGTGTGGAGAGGGCTGGAGGTTATGAGCACTGTACCCTGGTGTAGACCGCCGGCCTTTTATGCATCCCGACAAGCTACACACACACACACACACACACACACACACACACACACACACACACACACACACACACACACACACACACATACACACATACACACATACACATACATACATACATACATACATACATACATACATACATACATACATACATACATACATACATACATACATACATACATACATACATACATACATACATACATGTTGTTGTGTGTTTTTGGGCCAACAGTCTGAGGTGGTTTCTTTTTATTTATTATTATATATTTTTTATATTATATATATATATATATATATATATATATATATATATATATATATATATATATATATATGATTAATTTACAAAGCACTGATGTCATGTACATGATAAACAGCTTTAGTTGAAATAGTTTGATCCATGTAAGTATTAACAGGTAGAAAGGAACACCTAACAGTTGATTGACAGAGCCTTTGGTCAGAGGTTGTTTCTTAGTATGTGAGGTTGGGAAAGATTGTGAAACCTGAAGTCTGGTACAACTACGCTGTGTCTTAGTGTCAACTACAGTGGCTTAGTCTTATCTGCGGTGGGCGTCTCAGCATTAGAATATTGATCTTATGGCTAAGTCATTATATTATGGAGACACCCACTACTCAATGGAGTTGAATTACATATTGTTATCTGTCATCGTGAACATGGATTATCATATTGCACTGTATCACACTTATGTATGTACTCAAGATAGTGAAAAGAAAGTGTTTCAGGTAGGTTTTTATTTGTGTCTGTAACATTACTGTAATTTTTCATGTGCTTCTAAGTTGGATTAGATGTAGATTCATTATTGAAATGAAATGCCACAACGATGAGATTATATTTTAATGATACATTCCCTTTGGGTATTAGACATGATCATAAAATGCAATTTGTCTAATCCTCGCTGGGATTTAATAAGACTGATATGGCAACTAAAAGATAAGCTGTTTCTAAACTATTCCTCAGTAAAATGAGGAATTAGAGCTCTACTCTACAGGAGCCAAATGGTTACAGGACCACAGAGTGGGATGGAAGATTTGGAGGAGTGGATAGAAGTTGCCCCTAACTACTGAGAAAGGGTCACATCTTGTCACTCATCCTATGGTTAGGCCTAGGGGATACGAAAGGGTTAATGACAACTTCTGCCTGAGACGAACGTTGTGGACGTTTGAAAAATACTTGCTTTCATAAGACATACTACAATGTCTTGGATTTAACCAGATGACCTGGATCTGTGAGACATCCATGGCTTTCTTGCAAATCCTTCATCCATGTGAGGAGGGAGACTGTCACAGATTAAGACTGTACGAATAGAACACTACGGATTACTGTCGTGTGTAATTCTCCCCGTTAAATATAGCTGTGTGGTTTGGTCACATTCAATTGTTCAGTGTAGCTCCACAGTTTTCCCTTGAATGTTTCATTAATGATTTGGTTTTACTACATTGTTTGTGGGTGTGAGAATAGAATAGCCAATACTGTATCTTTCGGCTACAACCTGCATTTTACAGCATTAAAGAATATAAATAATTTGTAAAGGGGGTAAACATTTGGGGACACAGCCATCACATAGTAAATGCAGTCCAAAGAGTAGAACATTTCAGATCAGTATTTATTCTGTGTCATCTGGCATCTTTTTCTCCAATCCCATTAACTTTTCACACAACTGAATAAGCCTCAGGTTTGACACTGACAGCTCACATGCTCAATTGGTCAATTGGCCTGCCAATCAGGAGAGAGGCAGGACATATCTTATCCATGAGGCGTCATCTACAATTAGCCTTTCGGGTTTCAGCTGTGTTCAATGAAGGCAGATTCACATGGCATGTCCTCACTTCGCAAGGCAGTATTAGCTCAGTGAGTCAGTTCTGGCTGACCTACCAGTGTTTTTACAAACCTAGTTTCTTTTGCTTTCTTCAAAGTGAAATTGTAAAATGTTCTCAAATCTGCATTCAGCTTTGTTGAAGCTTGTTAGTAAAAGTAAGAACATTTCTCAGCCATTCTGTCCTTCTTTGCTCCATTCAATTACATGTGTCTCACTGATTTTCCTGTGTTGACAAAAATGCATTATGCCACAGGATTCAATCTAGTGTACCATGAAGAAAACAAAATATCAATGACTCTGCCTGTTATCCTGCAGGCTCTGGGGTGTAAATGGAGATTAAAGCAGCATTTAATGGGCAGAATTTAGCAGCACATTGCTGTGCCTGAGTAGAGTAATTAACCTTATAAACAACTTTTACATTTTGTTTTGTTTCATTGTGGCTGCAGTGAAAGTGGAGAAGAGCAACCTTCACCATTGGGACCCCACTGTTAACTACAGCCACACCCAACACTGCAAGACATGGAGCAGTCCCAGCCACCCACTCAACCAGCAGGACCACTGCACATGTGAGTTATAATGTGTGAATATGCTGCTGGGTATAGTTCAGTATATATAATTTTCCTTGCTAAGTGTATGTATTTTAAAAGTTGCTGTTGATCATCTGTCTTTTTTCAGTTTATGATCCTCTGATCCCAATGATAATGTTGCGATATCATTAACTGTGTATTAGCATTGCATGTAGCCTAGGTGCAGTGTGGAGTTACAGGTCAAGTGACGAGTTGCATTATTCTACCTTGAAGGGGTTTCTTTTTGCATTGATTTGATGTTGTGAGCATGTGTCCTTTCAGCTCTGGTGTGTGGTGGCTTCTCCCCTTCCTCCACAGCCACCTCAGGGTACAGCAGTAGCCAGGGCAGCAGCACCCTACCCTGCCCCATCCCATCCACCAGCCCCCGTAACACCACACATAAGAGACGCCAGAGGAGGAAGGAGCACAAGAGCTCACGTATGTGGATTGTGTACTGCTTTAAAAACATGTGTATTCATAACCGGCTTTTAGAATAGTTTGAGAATTGACCTACCTCCCCTCATTAAAGGGGTGACTGCTCTGACGACGGATCACTGACATGGACTGATGGAAAGGCTGATAGCTGACTCACACTCCCTCTCCCTCTCTCTCTCCATCTATCCATTCATTCCTCCCCTTTCTCTCAATGTATCACACTATCCACCCTTCCCCCTCACCCAGTGTCCCTAGCATCCAGCTCAGTGGGCCCTGGGGGTCAGGTTGTTCATGTGGAGACCAGCGAGGTCATCGTGAGGGGGGATCCACTCACAGGGTTCGGGGTTCAGCTGCAAGGGGGTGTCTTTGCCACAGAGACCCTGACCGTTCCCGCAGTCATCCGCTTCATCGAGCCTGACAGCCCTGCCGAAAGGTTACACACACACACACAGCCTCCCAGACAGAGAAGTACTGTACAGTGTGGAGTGACCTTGACCTTAGGGCCATGTCTTAGTCACTCATCGGACGGTAGGGTGTCATCAGAGGAATACTAATCTGGGTCTCCTATCCGAAGATGACACTTTTAGCTCCGCTGTGTCCTAGCAGTTCCATTAGGCACCTTGCTTTGAGGTAATGGTAATAACTTCAGTTGTATTAGAATCTGTGAGAAGCAAGTGAATCAATTACATTTTACTACGTTTTATTTATAAAAGTTTATCCTGGCCTTGCTTCTAAAAAGCATTTATCTGTTAATTTATTAAGGAAATGGATAGCCCTGATTAGGCCAATGTGTGCTCTCTGCCCTTGTCTTGTAAGAGTAATGTTTGTGTCTGTATGGACAACAGAAGGCCATGTCCTCTGGGTGGTGTAATACCATTTAAAGTCTCCCTCCGTTGGGAGGGAGTGACTCAAGCAGAACATCCTATTGTGATGTTCGTCTCAGCACTAACGCAAGGTTAATGAATTGCAGTGTTTAGAGAATTAATCCTAGTTGACAGTGCTGCTATGTGTGTGTCCTAATGATGTGATCATGGAAGTAAGTGTGTGTGTGTGTGTGTGTGTGTGTGTGTGTGTGTGTGTGGGGGGGGTCCTTGCCCTTTATTTAAGGTCAAGCAAGGTGAAGAGTAATTTTCTTATCAGAGAAGTGATTGACAATTGTTCAACTTTGGTGCATATTGATCCATTATTCAACAGTCACTGGAGTCAAAGCCATTTTTCTGAGAATAGAATAATCTACTTGAATGTTTCCCATTGCTTCTAGCCAGAACAGGAGGGTCTAGCTTTGTTCAATTTAACAACAAGGGTTGATTGTGGGTAGGATTGTGCCTTTCAGGGTCCTGACTCAGTGGTTTATTGTTATCAGTGAGTTGAGGTCAAAGTGAAGTTGAAATATGTTCACCATAAACCACCTATCTCTGAAATCTAAAGCAGAGTCATGAGAGTAGAGAACCAGACAGCTGTGTATATTTTTATATGCTCCATATAACACTTTCATGGTGGTGGTGGTAGTAATAGTACGGATAAGGTTTCTTATCGTTTTACAGCAGGACTCTCATAGTCTTCAGTTTTTGAGCGGGCTTCATCTGAGAAATGGGATGTAAACGAGAGAAGTATTACGAAAAACTGTTCGTAACAACCGTTCAATTTGGTTAAATGTCTAACTGTATAAAGGCCACATAGAATTATGCCGAATGCCACATAGAATTACACATTGTCCCTCATTGTTCTCTACTATGTATTAAAAAGATTCTCCCTCCATTGTACTCTTCTAACTATTCGCTGTGTCATCAGATGTGGGTTGCTGCAGGTGGGGGACAGACTCCTGTCCATCAACAGAATCCCTACAGAGGATGGAACACTGGAGGAGGCCAATCAGCTACTGCGTGACGCTGCTCTGGCCAATAAGGTCACCCTGGAGATTGAGTTTGATGTAGCAGGTATAGTCTTTTTAATTAGTTTAACCTTCATCCAAGTTGAAATAGCATCTCAAATCAAAATGTATTGGTCACGTGCGCAGATTTGCAGGTGTTACAGCAGGTGCAGTGAAATGCTTATGTTACTTGCTCCAACAGTGCAGTAGAATGTCAAATACACAAGTAATCTAAACAGCAAATCAAGAAATAACAATCCAAAGTAGATATATTAGTGAGCATGTGTGAGAATTGAGAACATGAATATAAATGTGTTCTGTGTAAAGACAGTATATAATTTGGAAAATGGTATGTACAGTTGTGGGCAAAAGTTGAGTGACACAAATATTAATTTTCACAAAGTCTGCTGCTTCAGTTTGTATGATTGCAATTTGCATATACTGCAGAATGTTATGAAGAGTGATCAGATGAATTGCAATTAATTGTAAAGTCCCTCTTTGCCTTGCAAATGAATTGAATCCCCAAAAAAACATTTCCACTGCATTTCAGCCCTGCCACAAAAGGACCAGCTGACATCATGTCAGTGATTCTCTCGTTAACACAGGTGTGAGTGTTGATGAGGACAAGGCTGGAGATCACTCTGTCATGCTGATTGAGTTCAAATAACAGACTGGAAGCTTCAAAAGGGGGGTGGTGCTTGGCAATCATTGTTCTTCCTCTGTCAAACATGGTTACCTGCAAGGAAACATGTGTCGTCATCATTGCTTGGCACAAAAAGGGCTTCACAGGCAAGGATATTGCTGCCAGTAAGATTGCACCTAAATCAACCATTTATCGGATCATCAAGAACTTCAAGGAGAGCGGTTCAATTGTTGTGAAGAAGGCTTCAGGGTGCCCAAGAAAGTCCAGCAAGCTCCAGGACCGTCTCCTAAAGTTGATTCAGCTGCGGGATCGGGGCACCACCAGTACAGAGCTTGCTCAGGAATGGCAACAGGCAGGTGTGGGTGCATCTGCACGCAAAGTGAGGGGAAGACTTTTGGAGGATGGCCTGGTGTCAAGAAGGGCAGCAAAGAAGCCACTTCTCTCCAGGAAAAACATCAGGGACAGACTTATATTCTGCAAAAGGTACAGGGATTGGACTGGTGAGGACTGGGGTAAAGTCATTTTCTCTGATGAATCCCCTTTCCGGTTGTTGGGGGCATCTGGAAAAAAGCTTGTCCGGAGAAGACAAGGTGAGCGCTACCATCAGTCCTGTGTTATGCCAACAGTAAAGCATCCTGAGACCATTCATGTGTGGGGTTGCTTCTCAGCCAAGGGAGTGGGCTCACTCACAATATTGCCTAAGAACACAGCCATGAATAAAGAATGGTACCAACACATCCTCCTAGAGCAACTTCTCCCAACCATCCAGGAACAGTTTAGTGACGAACAATGCCTTTTTCAGCATGATGGAGCACCTTCCCATAAGGCAAAAGTGATAACTAAGTGGCTCGGGGAACAAAACGTCTATTTTGGGTCCATGGCCAGGAAACTCCCCAGACCTTAATCCCATTGAGAACTTGTGGTCAATCCTCAAGAGGCGGGTGGACAAACCAAAACCCACAAATTCTGACAAACTCCAAGCATTGATTATGCAATAATGGGCTGCCATCAGTCAGGATGTGGCCCAGAAGTTAATTGACAGCATGCCAGGGCGAATTGCAGAGATCTTGAAAAAGAGTCAACACGGCAAATATTGACTCTTTGCATCAACTTCATGTAATTGTCAATAAAAGCCTTTAATACTTATGAAATGCTTGTAATTATACTTCAGTATTCCATAGTAACATCTGACAAAAATATCTAAAGACACTGAAGCAGCGAACTTTGTGGAAATTAATATTTGTGTCATTCTCAACTTTTGGCCACGACTGTACAGTAGGTACAATTGAAGTTGGAAGTTTACATACACCTTAGCCAAATACATTTAAAGTTTTTCACAATTCCTGACATTTAATCCAAGTAAAAATTCCCTGTCTCAGGTCAGTTAGGATCACCACTTTATTTTAAGAATGTGAACTGTCAGAATAATAGTAGAGAATGATTTACTTCAGCTTTTATTTCTTTCATCACATTCCCAGTGGGTCAAAAGTTTACATACACTCAATTAGTATTTGATAGCATTGCCTTTAAATTGTTTAAATTACGTCAAACGTAGCCTTCCACAAGCTTCCCACAATAAGTTGGGTGAATTTTGGCCCATTCGTCCTGACAGAGCTGGTGTAACTGAGTCAGGTTTGTAGGCCTCCTTGCTTGCACAAGCTTTTTCATTTCTGCCCACAAATGTTCTATAGGATTGAGGTCAGGGCTTTGTGATGGCCGCTCCAATACCTTGACTTCGTTATCCTTAGGCCCTTTTGCCAGAACTTTGGAAATATGCTTGGGGTCATTATCCATTTGGAAGACCCATTTGCGACCAAGCTGTAACTTCCTGACTGATGTCTTGAGATGTTGCTTCAATATATCCACAGCATTTTTCTTCCGCATTTACCTTCCCCACCGTAGTCTGGCTTTTATATGGCTGATTTGGAGCAGTGGCTTCTTCCTTTCTGAGCGGCCTTTCAGGTTATGTCGATATCGGACTCGTTTTACTGTGGATATAGATACTTTTGTACCCGTTTCCTCCAGCATTTTACACAAGGTCCTTTGCTGTTCGGGGATTGATTTGCACTTTTCGCACAAGTACGTTCATCTCTAGGAGACAGAACGCGTCTCCTTCCTGAGCGGTGTGACGGCTGCGTGGTCCCATGGTGTCAATGCTTGCGTACTATTCTTTGTACAGATAAACGTGGTACCTTCAGGAGTTTGGAAATTGCTCCCAAGGATGAACTAGACTTGTGGAGGTCTACAATATTTTTTCGGGGGTCTTGGCTGATTTCTTTTGAGTTTCTCATGATGTCAAGCAGAGGCACTGAGTTTGAAGGTAGGCCTTAAAATACATCCACAGGTACAGCTCCAATTGACTCATGATGTCAATTAGCCTCTCAGAAGCTTCTAAAGACATCAAATCAAATCAAATCAAATTTTATTTGTCACATACACATGGTTAGCAGATGTTAATGCGAGTGTAGCGAAATGCTTGTGCTTCTAGTTCCGACATGACATCATGTTCTGGAACTTTCCAAGCTGTTTAAAGGCACAGTTAACTGAGTGTTGTGAACTTCTGACCCACTGGAATTGTGATACAGTGAAATAATCTGTCTGAAAACAATTGTTGGGAAAATTACTTGTATCATGCACAAAGTAGATAGTCCTAACCGACTTACCAAAACTATAGTTTGTTAACAAGAAATTTGTGGAGTGGTTGAAAAACTAGTTTTAGTGACGCCAACCTAAGTGTATGTAAACTTCTGACTTCAACTGTATATTAGGATGGGCTACAGTATGTGGAGAACACAGTATATATACACAGTGCGTAAACAACAGTATATAAACCAGAATATGAGGTGACCAGTGTAAAATGACTATCTATATACATGGAGCATTAGTCTCGAGGTGCAGGGCAGAGAACCGGGCAGGTAGCTCGGTAGTGATGGCTGTTCAACAATTGGATGGCCTGGTGATAGAAGCTGTTTTCTCTCTCTTATTTTCTCCCCACCCCCACCCATTAGAATCAGTGGTTCCCAGTAGTGGCACATTCCATGTAAAACTGCCCAAGAGGAGAGGAGTGGAACTTGGCATCACCATCAGTGGTGAGTTACCAGATGCAAACGGCAGGGGGCGACACAACCTAACATAACAACCCTTGGCCTGCATATCTCTCTCTGTGTGGATCAATGCTCTGTGATCCATAACTGTGGCCTAGACTGTCATGAAAGCTACTGCCTCATTAAGTCTGATGAATAATAATGGTCCTCAAGCATTTATCACCTCTTTCACACTTTAATGAACCTGGAAAAGCAATAAAGGACAGTAACTCTCTGTACTACATAGAATATGTTAGTGATGTCACAGATACTGAAGCTAGTAGGGCAGGCCATCAGTTGACTTGTGATACATGCAATGCTTTTGGACTGTGTGCACTAAAGTAGAACATGCAGGGATCCAGAGCAAATAAAAATAATTTGGGCAACAGTCAACTTATTTTTATTCCCTGCCTGTCTGTCTCTGTGCATGTTATTAATGTTTAATTTAATGGTGTCTGTCTGTCTGAACAGCAAGCAAGAGACCTGACAAACCTCTGATCATCTCTGATATCAGGAAAGGAAGCATAGCCCACAGGTATGTCCAGCCTCCCAATCACATGGGGGAGATTCCTCAAACAAATTACTTGCTTTACTGCCACAGGTCTGGGGTTAGTTTCACCTGGTCAGTATGAAATGATACTAGTCATGAGGAGAACCAAGAGTGTTTCCCAACCATGTGACCTTAAAATGATAGTTCATCCAAATGACAAAATAACTTATTGGTTTCCTTACCTTGTAAGCAGTCTATGGACAAGGTATGACTGCAATCCAGGCTTTGGTTTAGTTTCCATGGCACCGTTTCCACAGGCTAAAGTTTGAGGCCCAAATCCCATTCAAGTCATGAGACCGATATTGTAATTTTTCATCTATCATGTTAAAGGCATACTTCGAGATTTTGACAATGAGGCCCTTTATCTACTTCTCCAGAGTCAGATGACCGCATGGGTACCATTTTTATTTCTCTCTGTCCATTATGAAGTTAGAGGTTGTTTGGCAAGCCAATGCTAATTAGCGTTAGCACATGCTAGCAGATACCCATAGACGTCCAGTCAATGCGCTAATACTAGTTAGCATTTGCTCTAGTGCTAGTTAGCAACTTCCTTCAAACTGCACGCAGAGAGACGTTATCCTTGAGTTCATCTGACTCTGAGTAAATACAAATCTCAGTGACTTAGTTGAGCTTCATAATCAATTTAAGATATTTTACAAATGCTTTTATCAGTCCCTTGAAATCAAGTATAAGCAGCTTTGAGATGCAAAGCAAATGTCAGGTACAAACACACACAGTATTATTAGATTTAGTTTAACTCATGTGGTTTAATTTCCTGCCCACCTCTCACCTGCCTGCTAATAGGACGGGTACATTGGAGCCAGGGGACAGGCTGCTGGCCATCGATAACGTGCGTCTGGAGAACTGCACCATGGAGGATGCTATGCACGTGCTTCAGCAGGCAGAGGACATGGTCAAGCTCCGGATCCAGAAGGACGAGGACAACGCTGGTAGGATGAACACCGTCGTGCTTCAAAAATAAACATGCAGTCCTGAAGCTTATTTGCATGGAGAGGTGTCTAGAAGAGACGGACGGCAGGTAGCCAAGTGATTAAGAGCATTGGGCCAGTCCCCGAGATGACTAGGTGAAAAACTTGTCAATGTGCCCTTGATAAAGGCACTTACCCTAATTGCCCCTGTTAGTCGCTCTGGATAAGAGCGTCTGCTAAATGAATTAAATGAAAATGTACAATAACACATTTCTATCCAATTAGGTTGAATACCCCAGTAGAAACATAGACAGAAATGTATAGATATTTAGACTATTTAAATGACCTAATATAAACAGCGTTACATACCATTTGGTATAAGGAAGTTAGAATTTGTGATGGATGATTGTACTGTAATGCCCACTCTTATCAAATATTTTTATGTTCAACACCATCAGAATTTCACCAAGTATTTCTATCTGAAATAACTGCGATTAAATGGTGACTTGGTATATGTCATGTGGCTGCTATATTTGTCCAACAAAATGTCTACTTATACATGTTTTATTTGTGTCTCGTGTTGCGTGGGAGCCGGTTTGGATGTGACACATATTTGAGCTAGACTAGTTCATCCCTTTATGTAATTGTCATATTTTTCATGTGTATGCTCTCTCTGTCCCTGTCAGATGAGCTGGAGATGTCTGGTTCCATTATCTACACGGTGGAGCTGAAGCGTTACAACGGGCCGTTGGGTATCACCATCTCAGGCACGGAGGAACCCTTTGACCCCATCGTCATATCAGGCCTCACCAAGAATGGCCTGGCTGAAAGGTGAGGTGCCAAGGGCATGAGGTTGACTCTCCTATTATAAGAGTGGAAAAAAGGTGATGAGACTACAGACTGGCTCCGTAGGTGGGATTTTGTACACATTTAATTTGTCAAAAGCGCCTGCCTTGTCTGCTCTGCTTCATTGGTACTGATCTGTATGGAGAGGTGAAAGCAATATGGCAGATGCCCACTTACCAGGCATCTGCTTTCACTCTGGGTTTTCTATACAATTATTTAATATCAGTTTAGATAGAGGCCTCTTTAGACTGTTGGACTATTGAGATGCACCTCCACTTTCCTGTTATGTTTGTGATGTATGGCTGAGAGGACGATCCTACAGACCATTGTTATAGTTGTGATGTATGGCTGAGAGGAGGACCCTACAGACTATTGTTATGGTTATGATGTATGGCTGAGAGGAGGACCCTACAGACTATTGTTATGATTGTGATGTATGGCTGAGAGGAGGACCCTAAAGACTATTGTTATGATTGTGATGTATGGCTGAGAGGAGGACCCTACAGACTATTGTTATGGTTGTGATGTATGGCTGAGAGGAGGACCCTTTTTATTTATTTTTATTTATTTCACCTTTATTTCACCAGGTAGGCTAGTTGAGAACAAGTTCTCATTTGCAACTGCGACCTGGCCAAGAGAAAGCATAGCAGTGTGAGCAGACAACACAGAGTTACACATGGAGTAAACAATTAACAAGTCAATAACACAGTAGAAAACAAAGGGGGAGTCTATATACAATGTGTGCAAAAGGCATGAGGAGGTAGGCGAATAATTACAATTTTGCAGATTAACATTGGAGTGATAAATGATCAGATGGTCATGTACAGGTAGAGATATTGGTGTGCAAAAGAGCAGAAAAGTAAATAAATAAAAACAGTATGGGGATGAGGTAGGTGAAAATGGGTGGGCTATTTACCAATAGACTATGTACAGCTGCAGCGATCGGTTAGCTGCTCAGATAGCTGATGTTTGAAGTTGGTGAGGGAGATAAAAGTCTCCAACTTCAGCGATTTTTGCAATTCGTTCCAGTCACAGGCAGCAGAGTACTGGAACGAAAGGCGGCCAAATGAGGTGTTGGCTTTAGGGATGATCAGTGAGATACACCTGCTGGAGCGCGTGCTACGGATGGGTGTTGCCATCGTGACCAGTGAACTGCGATAAGGCGGAGCTTTACCTAGCATGGACTTGTAGATGACCTGGAGCCAGTGGGTCTGGCGACGAATATGTAGCGAGGGCCAGCCGACTAGAGCATACAAGTCACAGTGGTGGGTGGTATAAGGTGCTTTAGTGACAACGGATGGCACTGTGATAGACTGCATCCAGTTTGCTGAGTAGAGTGTTGGAAGCCATTTTGTAGATTACATCGCCGAAGTCGAGGATCGGTAGGATAGTCAGTTTTACTAGGGTAAGCTTGGCGGCGTGAGTGAAGGAGGCTTTGTTGCGGAATAGAAAGCCGACTCTTGATTTGATTTTCGATTGGAGATGTTTGATATGAGTCTGGAAGGAGAGTTTGCAGTCTAGCCAGACACCTAGGTACTTACAGATGTCCACATATTCAAGGTCGGAACCATCCAGGGTGGTGATGCTAGTCGGGCATGCGGGTGCAGGCAGCGATCGGTTGAAAGGCATGCATTTGGTTTTACTAGCGTTTAAGAGCAGTTGGAGGCCACGGAAGGAGTGTTGTATGGCATTGAAGCTTGTTTGGAGGTTAGATAGCACAGTGTCCAATGACGGGCCGAAAGTATATAGAATGGTGTCGTCTGCGTAGAGGTGGATCAGGGAATCGCCCGCAGCAAGAGCAACATCATTGATATATACAGAGAAAAGAGTCGGCCCGAGAATTGAACCCTGTGGCACCCCCATAGAGACTGCCAGAGGACCGGACAGCATGCCCTCCGATTTGACACACTGAACTCTGTCTGCAAAGTAATTGGTGAACCAGGTGACTTGGTTCACCAAGGCTGAGTGGAGGACCCTACAGACTATTGTTATGGTTATGTACGGCTGAGAGGAGGACCCTACAGACCATTGTTATGGTTGTGATGTATGGCTGAGAGGTGGACTCTACAGACTATTGTTATGTTTGATGTATGGCTGAGAGGAGGACCCTACAGACTATTGTTATGGTTATGATGTATGGCTGAGAGGAGGACTCTACAGACTATTGTTATGTTTGTGATGTATGGCTGAGAGGAGGACCCTACAGACTATTGTTATGGTTATGATGTATGGCTGAGAGGAGGACTCTACAGACTATTGTTATGTTTGTGATGTATGGCTGAGAGGAGGACCCTACAGACTATTGTTATGGTTATGTACGGCTGAGAGGAGGACCCTACAGACCATTGTTATGGTTGTGATGTATGGCTGAGAGGAGGACCCTACAGACTATTGTTATGTTTGTGATGTACGGCTGAGAGGAGGACCCTACAGACTATTGTTATGTTTGTGATGTACGGCTGAGAGGAGGACCCTACAGACTATTGTTATGTTTGTGATGTATGGCTGAGAGGAGGACCCTACAGACTATTGTTATGTTTGTGATGTATGGCTGAGAGGAGGACCCTACAGACTATTGTTATGGTTATGATGTATGGCTGAGAGGAGGACTCTACAGACTATTGTTATGGTTGTGATGTACGGCTGAGAGGACGACCCTACAGACTATTGTTATGGTTGTGATGTATGGCTGAGAGGAGGACCCTACAGACTATTGTTATGGTTATGATGTATGGCTGAGAGGAGGACTCTACAGACTATTGTTATGGTTGTGATGTATGGCCGAGTGGAGGACTCTACAGACTATTGTTATGGTTATCTACGGCTGAGAGGAGGACCCTACAGACTATTGTTATGTTTGTGATGTATGGCTGAGAGGAGGACCCTACAGACTATTGTTATGTTTGTGATGTATGGCTGAGAGGACGACCCTACAGACTATTGTTATGATTGTGATGTATGGCTGAGAGGAGGACCCTACAGACTATTGTTATGGTTGTGATGTATGGCTGAGTGGAGGACCCTACAGACAATTGTGATGGTGGGAGTTTGATTCACTGTCAATCATTGGCCTGTGTTGCCCACTAGAGTGGATATCTGTGGAAACCGCAAGCCCTCAAAGCCTCACTGTGATATATAAAATATATCAATAAACAATAGTATGGTCTGTTGTTTGTCAGTCAGCCCTTTATTACTGTCTGGTCAAACTGGACAGCCAGGCAGTTTTAAGGTCACAACCATACAGAAAAACTTATGAAACTGGGGAGATATCAGTACTCTCTAAGATGGGGAGATATCAGCACTCTCTGATAGCCTTCATCACCTTCTCATTACAGCCCAACCAATATATTGTTTCACCAATATTATTGGCCTTGTACCAATATATCGATATCTTCCGATAATTCCACAGATTTTTTTTCAATAAATAGGATGAAAAAGGCAAATGTTACTTTTTAAAACGTTATTATTACAGTTGGTGGGCTCAAACACGAGGTTACCAGAATAGCAGGAAGTTGCTTCCTTAGCAAAACCTCTCACAGACCTAGCCCAGTTTAAATCTGCATGTGCTTCAGGGATGGGAATAGAGCTGTGAAGGAGTGACTGGTCAGCTACAGGGTTTTCCCTGTTAAACCCAGGGTTATCATTTAACTGTGCGTGCATGTTTATGTTGTTTCTAATGTCGTCAGAAACTGTGTGTGGGTTTGGATGTGTGTTCAATCATGTGGTCTTCCTAAGTGTGGATTGACGCTGGCCCAGGAAAATAGTTTTTGATTCATGAAATCCATGACTCTTATTGGCATCGTCACAATGATCGTCAGAGGAGTTTGACTGCAAGTTCCAACAGGATCACCTATATTCACAACAGCCTTATTTCCCTGATCGTGTTTCCCTAGGCAGTATAGGCGTTCCGCATTGTGGCATTAGATATCCTTAGTGTTGGCACACAAAGCAGAAAAGTCTTAGAATGTTCTAACTAGATGTCCATACACGTTGAGGACATTACATCATGTAATAGCATCATGCCATGTGATGACAAGATGTAACATCCATACACGTTGAGGACATGTAGTTACAACATTCTAATACTTTCCTTTTGGTTTTAGGTGGTTTGAACAACCAATTACCGAAGTCATTAAATGTTACGACAATCATTAAATGTGAAGCCTGTATATTATGAAACCAGTTCTCTGTGTAATTTAATTATACGATTAAACTAATAATTTAACTTTAGATTTCTTCACCATTTCAGCGTGGGGATGATCTCAATGTTCTCTGGTCTTGTCCTTTGGTAGAGTTTACCAACCATTTCAGCATGTAGTGACAGCTCCATGTTTTCTGATCTCAATGTACATTTTGTCGGGAGTCCTTTATAAGCACTCGTCTTGGAGAGCGGTTCCATGACGTTTGGGGTATAATGTCTGTCCTCACGGGGGTGTGACCACTGACTAGTTAAGACTTTATATGAAAACCCGTACTCTCTTTAAGAAGGCTAACATCACATTTCATCTTTTCAAAAGTATTCCTATACTCAATCATTTATTTTATACAACATTCAGATCCATAATTGGGAAGTGTATACAAACAAACAGTAATGTGTGTCTTGTCCTTCATGACATCACCAAATGAAACAAACTCTTCATGACTGTTCCTGAAGTGTCCATGGACCACTCCAACTTCTTGGAATACAGAAATTCTGCTCAATTAGTCCACCTTTTGACGTTACCATACTGCAGTCTTTCTTTATGGTGACAAAGGGATTCTCCACCTTCATTTGGGCAGAGTGGGGAAGGGAGTTCCGGTATTTACGTCCGTCATAAACCTGTGGTGAGAGAGGGGGGCTGCTATGATCCTCACCCAAAAAGGGCGCGTCGTGACACCAATTACCGTGTCGCTTTATTATCTATTGTTTATTATATGCTGGATATGTTTGTTGTAGTTTTGTACCCTTGGAAATGACAATGTTTTCAGTGGCATCCTCCTCCTTCAAAGGTATACAAATATTGTCTTCTAATGTTTGTAGGACTGGTGCCATCCATATAGGGGACCGTGTCTTGGCCATTAACTGTGTGAGTCTGAAGGGGAAACCACTGAGTGAGGCCATCCATCTGCTCCAGATGGCCGGAGAGACTGTCACCCTCAAGATAAAAAAACGTCAAGACGGTATGTATCGTTATTGTTAAGTTTATTAATTAAATTGATTTTTTAAAAGCATGCATGGAAGGGGATGTGAAGCCTCCTTTATTGAAGACTCTGATTGGATGGAAGGAAAGACTGCCATCGTTGGATTTGATGTTGACAAACTGAATATTCTCTCGTTAGAAGCATTTCATTGACATAATTAAATAGAGCTGGATCGATATGATTTTTTTGGGGTCCCATACTGATTTAGATATTGGGGGGGACAAAGCTTACCTATACCGATATATCTGCCGATATGCAGTTTTACAGTGGAGAAATTAGTGTCATTTTTCCGTTCCGAGTTCCATCTCCGGCCCCACGCTTGAGGTGGTGTCCATTGCCAAAGCGCTCTGCATGACATTCCAACCTAAAATGGGACAAGCACATCTGCCATTACCACCGAAGGGAACCGGAGGCTCTTCATGATGAACCGTCTTCGCCACGTCACCCTCCCCCTGAAGACCTTCTGGCAGTCTACACCTGCTTTGTCCATCCAGTGCTCGAGTACACCGCTCCGGTATGGCACCCATGTGTCACAACCAATTTGACAACAAAGTGCAACCAAAATCAACATGGGCCCCACCTACACCCCCTACGACTCTGCATGCAATGACCTGGGCTTACAGACCTTGGAATCCTGTGTCACAACCAATTTGACAACGAAGTGCAACCAAAATCAACATGGGCCCCACCTATACCCCCTACGACTCTGCATGCAATGACCTGGGCTTACAGACCTTGGAATCCTGCCGCACCTGCCTCTGCTGACCCTTTGGCCCAGACGCTTGTATAATCCCAGGATTACAGTATATGGCTGCCTCCGACGAGAGGCCATGTCATTAGCCGATCTACCTGATCCAGTCACAAACTGAACTTTGACAGATGCTACAACAGCCTTATGCCTTACATTGAGAGGTTGCTTAATGCTGCTTGACTGTGATGTTGTATACGAGATCTTCATTTGTATTTGATTTACTTACATAGGTCTATGTATGCTGCAATTCAGCTTTTAGCTGCAAACGTGTACAATTCAAATAACTTTAAATATATGTTTTTATTTATTTAACCAGGCAAATCAGTTAAGAACATTCTTATTGACAATGACGGCCAACCAAAAGGCCTTCTGCGGGGACGGGGGCCTGGAATTATACAAATAAATACATTATAAATATAAATGTAGGACACAACACTACATGAAGAGAGACCTAAGACGACAACATAATGCGGCAAAACATGACAACATAATGCGGCAAAACATGACAACACAGCATGGTAGCAACACATGACAACCACATGGTAGCAACACAACATGGTAGTAGCACAAAAACATGGTACAAACATTATTGGGCAAAGTCAACAGCACAAAGGTCAAGAAGGTAGAGACAACAGCCACAACTGTCAGTAAGAGTGTCCACGATTGAATCTTTGAATTAAGAGATTTGAGATTAAACTGTCCAGTTTGAGTGTTTGTTGCAATAGCGAACTGAAAAGTGGAGCGACCTAAGAATGTGTGCTCTTTGGGGACCTTTAACAGAATGTGACTGGCAGAATGGGTGTTGTATGTGGAGAATGAGGGCTGCAGTAGATATCTCAGAAAGGGAGGAGTTAGGCCTAAGAGGGTTCAACCAGTGAGTCTTGGAACAAGTATACAGAGATGACCAGTTTACAGAGGATTATAGAGTGCAGTGATGTGTCCTATAAGGAGCATTGGTGGCAAATCTGATGGCCGAATGGTAAAGAACATCTAGCCGCTCGAGAGCACCCTTAACTGCCGATCTATAAATTACATCTCATTAATCTAGCATGGGTAGGATGGTCATCTGAATCAGGGTTAGTTTGTCAGCTTGGGTGAAAGAGGAATGATTACGATAGAGGAAATCAAGTCTAGATTTAACTTTAGCCTGCAGCTTTGATATGTGCTGAGAGAAGGACAGTGTACTGTCTAGCCATACTCCAAAGTACTTGTATGAGGTTACTAGCACAAGCTCCAAACCCTCAGGGATAGTAATCACACCGGTGGGGAGAGGGGCATTCTTCTCACCAAACCACAAGACCTTTGTTTTGGAGGTGTTCAGAACAAGGTTAAGGGCAGAGAAAGCTTGTTGGACACTAAGAAAGCTTTGTTGTAGAGTGTTTACCACAAAATCCGGGGAGGAACCAGCTGAGTATAAAACTATCATCTGCATATACAGTTGAAGTCGGAAGTTTCATACACTTAGATTGGAGTCAATAAAACTTGTTTTCTCAACCACTCCACAAATTCCTTGTTAACAAACTATAGTTTTGGCAAGTCGGTTAGGACATCTACTTTGTGCATGACACAAGTAAAGTTTACATACACCTTAGCCAAATATATTTAAATTCAGTTTTTCACAATTCCTGATATTTAATCCTAGTAAATATTCCCTGTTTTAGGTCAGTTAGGCTCAACACCTTATTTTAAGAATGTGAAATGTCAGAATAATAGTGGAGAGATTTATTTCAGCTTTTATTTCTTTCATTACGTTGTCAGTGGGTCAGAAGTTTACATAGATTAGTATTTGGTAGCATTGTGTTTTAAATTGTTCAATTTGGGTCAAACATTTCGGTAGCCTTCCACAAGCTTCCAACAATAAGTTGGGTGAATTTTTGGCCCATTCCTCCTGACAGAGCTGGTGTTACTGAGTGAGGTTTGCAGGCATTCTTGCTCGCACAAGCTGTTTCAGTTCTGCCCACAAATGTTCTATTGGATTGAGGTCAGGGCTTTTTGATGGCCACAACAATACTTTGTTGTCCTTAAGCCATTTTGCCACAACTTTAGAAGTATGCTTGGGGTCATTGTCCATTTGGAAGACCCATTTGCGACCAAGCTTTAACTTCCTGACTGATGTCTTGAGATTTTGCTTCAATATATCCACATCATTTTCCTACCTCATGATGCCATCTATTTTGTGAAGTGCACCAGTCCCTCCTGCAGCAAAGCACCCCCACAACATGATGCTGCCACCCCTGTGCTTCGGAGTTTGGGATGGTGTTCTTTGGTTTGCTAGCCTCCCCCTTTTTCCTCCAAACATAACGATGGTCATTATGGCCAAACAGTTCTATATTTGTTTCATCAGACCAGAGGACATTTCTCCAAAAAGTACGATCTTTGTCCCCATGTGCAGTTGCAAACCGTAGTCTGGCTTTTTTCATGGCAGTTTGGAGCAGTGGCTTCTTCCTTGCTGAGCGGCCTTTCAGGTTATGTCGATATAGGACACGTTTTACTGTGGATATAGATACCTTTGTACCTGTTTCCTCTATCATCTTAACAAGGTCCTTTGCTGCTGTTCTGGGATTAATTTGAGCTTTTTGCACCGAAGTATGTTCATCTCCAGAAGACCGAACGTGTCTCCTTCCTGAGCGGTATGACTGCTGCGTGGTCCCATGGTGTTTATACATGCGTACTAT
Source organism: Oncorhynchus tshawytscha (assembly GCF_018296145.1). Classification (NCBI taxonomy): domain Eukaryota; kingdom Metazoa; phylum Chordata; class Actinopteri; order Salmoniformes; family Salmonidae; genus Oncorhynchus; species Oncorhynchus tshawytscha. Next base: position 29,331,862 of record NC_056450.1, on the reverse strand, counting down.
TGGAGGTCTACAATTTGGAGGTCTACAATTGTGTTTATACATGTGTATTATTGGAGGTCTACAAAAAAATGTCTGACGTCTTGGCTGATTTCTTTTGATTTTCCCATGAGGTCAAGCAAAGAGGCACTGAGTTTGAAGGTAGGCCTTGAAATACATTCACAGGTACACATCCAATTGACTCAAATGAGGTCAATTAGCCTATCAGAAGCTTCTAAAACCATGACATAATTTTCTGGAATTTTACAAGCTGTTTAAAGGCACAGTCAACTTAGTGTATGTAAACTTCTGACCCACTGGAATTGTGATACAGTGAATTTTAAGTGAAATAATCTGTCTGTAAACAATTGTTGGAAAAATTACATGTCATGCACACAGTAGATGTCCTAACCGACTTGCCAAAACTATAGTTTGTTAACAAGGAATTTGTGGAGTGGTTGAGAAAACAAGTTTTATTGACTCCAACCTAAGTGTATGTAAACTTCCGACTTCAACTGTCTGTGTATTTATTTAGTACACCAAACATTAGGAATACCTTCCTAATATTGTGTTGCACCCCCACTTTTGTCCTCAGAACAGCCTCAATTCATCAGGTTATAGACTTTACAAGGTGTCAAAATCGTTCCACAGGGATTCTGGTCCAGGTTGACTCCAATGCTTCCCACAGTTGTGTCAAGTTGGCTGGATGTCCTTTGGGTGGTGGACCATTATTGAAACACACAGGAAACTGTTAAGCTTAAACCTCAGCAGCGTTGCTGTTCTTGACACAAACCGATGTACCTGGCACCTGCTACCATACCCCGTTCAAAGGCACTTCAATCTTTTGTCTTGCCCATTCCCTCTCTAAATGGCACACATACACAATCCATGTCTCAATTGTCTCAAGGCTTTAAAAATCCTCCTTTAGCCTGTCTCCTCTTCATCTGCACTGATTGAAGTGGGTTTATCAAGTGACATCAATAAGGAATCATAGCTTTCACCTGGTCTGTCTGTCATGGAAGGAGCAGGTTTTCTAGATGTTTTGTACCCTCAGTGTATTTTATTACATAATTGAGTTATGATTCTCACTTAACTCTCCACTGACTTTGTTCCCATGCAGAGTCAGATGTGCAGCAGATGTCGGAGCAGGCAGGGTTCCTGAGCGACACAGAGGATGAGCTGACTGACTCTCAGAAGACCAGTAAACGTTCAGGGGTGTACTCTGCCACCGTGCCCAGCATGGACTCTGCCATGAGCTCCTGGGACGGCTCCGGGATCGACGCTGACTACGGCAGCCATGGTGAGGACAGAACATGGACGTGTAGTCATTACCAGTTTAGACAACCAGTTTAGGTCACTTTAGATTGATATGCTCACATGACTCTCCTGAAATCAGTTGTTGGGTGTGTAGAAAGTTATCATGTTTATTTAAAAAAAAATTGTCGCTTGTGTGCAGGAACGTATCTCCACAGAGCTGCAGATTTGACTTTCCAGCCTAATGAGTGGAGACGCACCAAACCACCCAGGACCCAACCCAACTCCATCTCCACTGGCCTTACCGGCCTTACCCACCTCTACGATGGGAGATACACTGAGGATGACTGGGATACGGCTGCTGGGTGAGTGCCTACTTTAGGCTAACAGGATACAGCAAGTATAAGACAAGACAGTGAAATTATTACTTGCAAGCTCTTGCAAACAGCAGTATTCAGTATCAAAGTGAGAGGACATTATATAAAGGAAGGAGACACACGAGAAATATGAAGAGAAAGAACACGAGAATGCATGCTATATACAGTGTCCGTGCCAGTACCATGATTACAATGAGCATGGGGTACTGCTGCCTGGTTCCGGGGCTGTTTGTGCTTTTTCCAAGTCATAAAGCACATAATACAGATCTGGCTAATGGATTTGATAGTTGTAATAATTTGTTTCATTCTGTGGCTTTCAGTGTTGTTCTTTTTTCCTTTGAATCTATGTGTATGCCTTCTGTATGCCTCCATGTATGTAAGCAATGATCATAAATGTTGAAGTGAGGTACAAAAAATCTGTCTTTCAAGTCTGGTTTAGTCTAAAACTCTATGTATTGATTCACTGAGAGCTATTGATTTGGAAAGTGAATCCAATAAATCTGCAATGTCACTCAAATATTTGGCTTTAGAATGTTTTTCTAAATCACCACAGTTTCATTCCTCCATTTTATCTGCTCCTATCTGTGCTTTTTCTCCCTTTCTCAGGTACTCTCTCTCTCATCTGCTTTACTAACTGCACGTGAGGCTCCTGGTGTTTCACATAAACGTGTATTTTTCTGTCGCTTTTGTCTTCACCAAACTTGCCCCTCTAAAACACCCAAAGGCCCCATGGACACACCTCTGCCTTGTCTGTTGCCTCACTCTTAACTCTTCACTTGATTTTTTTCCTCAACTTTTGTGTCCCTCACTGCCACAAACTGTCTACACCCTAAGGCTTTTTGAGTGGCTTAACTTTTAAACGATGAACTATCTGCATGAAGACTCTTTCTATTCTAAGGGACTACACTGTTCTGTGTTAGAGAGAGTGTTTACTCTTGCCCTCACTGAGGCCTGAAAGGTTTTTAAAGGACCTCTCAACGTCATGCAGTCCATTGCCTGCATTACCCACGCTGCTACCAGTCTCAAAACACCCCAGTCTCCGGACAGCAAGACTCCTCATGTTCTGGTTCCTGCATTGTCATAGATACGCCAGCCCCCCTAGTTACCATGGCACCCGGAAACAGGAGGATAGCTTCTGGTCCCAGGCACTGCAGGACCTAGAGACCTGCGGCCAATCAGAGATACTCAGGGAGCTGGAGGTAAGCTCCCTCTATCTGTCCCAATCTGCTACTAAAATAACCAATTGGGGCGGCAGGTAGCCTAGTGGTTAGAGCGTTGGTCCAGTAACTGAAAGGTTGCTTAATCGAATCCCCGAGCTGACAATGTAAAAATCTGTCGTACTGCCCCTGAACAAGGCAGTTAATCCACTGCTCCTGGGCCGTCATTGTAAATAAGAATTTATTCTTAACTGACTTGCCTAGTTAAATAAAATACAAATAAATAAAACCCTGATTGTCTAGACCATCCATACTCCTGCTGCCACTTTGATCATTGGAGACATTGGCACAAAGCCTCCCTATTAAATCAAGCTGTGAGTGTGCATGTCTTCAGTTATACATGTATATCATGTTATTTTATTCACACACCTGTAATTTAACAATCCTCTTGTCTTCTCCCAGGCGTCCATGACTGGCAGCACTCTCAGCCTGTATCTGGAGGAAACGAGGTCCCAGGATGACTCAGTGCTACAGAGCAGAATCAGTCCTGTGAAGAGGGGTCCCATTCATGACGAGCCCAAAACCAAAAGCAACCTGCAGAGATCAAACAGGACCAGGGACACACCACCCAGGGGGAGAGGGGAGCCCCAGGAGACCAGCTCCCCTACAACCCTGGAACTACTTAAGGTACATGGCAGGATTGGAGGCAGCATCTCAATTCCGTTAATTTAGGAAGTGCATTGAAGTTCCTATTCAAGAACTGAAAAATAATCTGAATTTCAGACTTGTACAAAAGGCCAGCCTTCTCAATCTGATTGGCCTGCAGCCCTGTCAATCACTCTTCATACCTCTGTTCACCTCTGTCGCTTGGACACATTCCAGGGCTCCAGCCCCACATACCTTGTGTTAGATTGTGTTCACTTGCCGTCTCAAGAAGAAACAAGTATTTTGTAATGACGGACTTCAACATGCTGTTTGCCTATCTTCAAGTGTTGTGCATCCATCGAACATGTAAGTGTTGTGAAATATGTATAGATGAGCAATGTCTGACCCAGGACGAGGCCTATTTGTTAGGCTTTGATTGTTTCAGAGTGAAGTTTGTTATGGTTAGCTTGTAGCTAATGCTAGCGCTATTGTTATTCATGCATGTCTTTGTATTGCCATATTATAAGTAGCCTATTGCATTTCTACATGTGTTGCTATAACTTTGCATTCATTCATGTTTATATTATGCCACAATTTTATCTTTGGATTATTGTATTGCATGTACAGTTCCAGTCAAAAGTTTGGACACCTACTCATTCAAGGGTTTTTCTTTATTTTTACTATTTTCTACATTGTAGAAATAATAGTGAAGACATCAAAACTGAGATTCTTCAAAGTAGCCACCGTTTGCCTTGATGACAGCTTTGAACACTCTTGGCATACTCTCAACTCGCTTCACCTAGAATGCTTTTCCAACCGTCTTGAAGTAGTTCCCACATATGCTGAGCACTTGTTGGCTGCTTTTCCTTCACTGTGCAGTCCAACTCCTCCCAAACCATCTCAATTGGGTTGAGGTCGGTTGATTGTGGAGGCCAGGTCTTCTGTTGCAGCACTCCATCACTCTCCTTTTTGATCAAATAACCCTTACACAGCCTGGAGGTGTGTTCGGTCATTGTCCTGTTGAAAAACAAATGAGTCCCACTAAGCACTGTAGCAGCCATGCTGGTTTGCCTTGAATTCTTAATGAATCACTGGCAGTGTCCATGCGTCACGGTAGGAACCACACATGCGAAGATCATCAGTTCACCTACTTTGCGTCACAAAGACACGGCGGTTGAAACCAAAAATCTCAAATTTGGACTCATCAGACCAAAGGACAGATTTCCACAGGTCTAATGTACATTGCGCATGTTTCTTGGCCCAAGCAAGTCTCTTCTTCTTATTGGTGTCCTTAAGTAGAGGTTTCTTTGCAGCAATTCGACTATGAAGGCCTGATTCATTCAGTCTCCTCTGAACAGTTGATGTTGAAATGCGTCTGTTACTTGCGTCTGTTACTCTGTGAAGCATTTATTTGTGCTGAAATTTGATGCTGGTAACTGAAGAAATGAATTTATCCTCTGCAGCAGAGGTAACTTTGGGTCTTCCTTTCCTGTGGTGGTGCTCATGAGAACCCGTTTCATCATCAGTGCTTGGTGGTTTTTGCAACTGCACTTGAAGAAACTTTCAAAGTTCTTGACATTTTTCGCCTTGACTGAACTTCCTGTCTTAAGGTAATGATGGACTGTCATTTCTCTTTGCTTATTTGAGCTTTTCTTGCCATAATATGGGCTTGGTATTTTACCAAATAGGGCTATCTTCTGTATACCACCCCTACCTTGTCACAACAAAACTGATTGGCTGAAACAGATTAAGAATTTAAGAAATTCCACAAATTAACTTGAAATGCATTCCAGGTGACTACCTCATGAAGCTGGTTGAGAGAATGCCAAGAGTGTGCAAAGCTGTCATCAAGGCAAAGGGTGGCTACTTTGAATAATCTCAAATATAACATCTATTTTTGGTTAACATTTTTTTGGTTACTACATGATTCCATATGTGTTATTTCATAGTTATGTCTCCACAATTATTTTACAATGTACAAAAACCTTGGAATGAGTAGGTGTCCAAACTTTTGACTGGTACTGTGTTTCTATTTCTTAGTCTCTTCAGTGGATCCTAATGCTTGTATTGTTTCTCCATTTTTAGAACCACACAACAATATAAAGAACATTAATGGAATCAACTGTGTCGGTGTGCGCGCGTGGTGGTGACCAAATGTTCAGTATGGGCCTCAGCATGGACAACACTGTAGTGAGAAGAACCTAAGCAATCAGCATAAGTTACTAGCGGGTGAGGGCATTCACAGCCGAGCTCCTGTTAGCCAATTTTTAATTTAGCTACCAATAGTTTAAAAAAAAATCGAGACAGATTCTATCCTGCTACAGTTAAGATGTTGAGATAACCAAAGAGGAGTTTGTGCATCTCACCACGAGACAACCATCACCACCCACCTCAGCCCACCCCCGCCATACGAAGCAGTCACGCACCTGAGCCTTCCTCACTTTTTCATCCAAGAGACTACTACAAGCCCTGCTCCAGGCCTTCTCAGTGGTTAGGTGGTTAGGAGCTGCAGAGGGACTACTGATCTATGAGCAGGAAGAGCTCAGGAGGGCGTACTCTAGGTCCTCCCGGCCTGAGTCACCACCACGGGAGCACCATTACTGCCGTTATTCTCCTGACCGCAACCGCTCTAGGCCCCCCTGGCTAGAAACATCGTCATGGCCTCAGAAGCACCACCACTGCTGATACTTCCATAGTCAGCCCAGCTGCTTACCTGAGAGACTCTACTCCAGGCCTCCCCGGGCCAGAGTGTTCACCACCTCAATGGGAGCATTGGGACTTCTACTACGTTCCGAAGTGGCCCACAAGGCGTAGTCGCTCCAGTCCCTACCCGGCTGGAGCCTACGTATCTTAAAAAAATAAAAAAATAATATATATATTTTTTTACATCCCTTTTTCTCCCCAATTTTGTGGTATCCAATTAGTAGTTAGTCTTGTCCCATCGCTGCAACTACCGTACGGACTTGGGAGAGGCGAAGGTCGAGAGCCGTGCGTCCTCCTAAACACAACCCAACCAAGCCGCGCTACTTCTTGACACAATGCCCATTTACCCACAAGCAAGCCGCACCAATGTGTCGGAGGAAACACCGTACACCTAGTGACCGTGTCAGCGTGCACTGCACCCGGCCCACCACAGGAGTTGCTAGTGTGCAATGGGACAAGTACATCCCTGCCGGCCAAACCCTCCCCTAACCCGGACAATGCTGGGCCAATTGTGCGCCGCCCCATGGGTCTCCCGGTCGGGGCCGGCTGCGACAGAGCCTGGACTCGAACCCAGAATCTCTAGTGCACACCACTTAGACCACTGTGCCACTCGGGAGGCCCCGCCTATGTTGTATCTACCAGTGCGCTGGGAACGCCTCCTGGTCCAGATCCCAAGCCAAGCTGTGGATGCTATGCCTGCTCCTAGTATGTAACCACAGCCTGCAGCTACTGGCAAGGTTAAGTGCAGGCTTATCCACCCCGGGTTGCCAGCACCATGCTAATTCCAGCCCCAAGGGTCCTGCTACTGCCAGACCTACCAGATGTCGCTTCGGGACTCGACACACAACACTTCCAGTGTCCCACCAGAAGTCACCCCTGGTGTCCCCCCTGACCAAGATGTCCAGTTCCCTTCCCTCCTGGTAGGGTCAGAGATTCAGTTTCCTGCCTACCTGGAAGGTGTTAAGTGTTCAGGCTTAGAGCCTCCTACCCTGCAAGGCCCCAAGTGCTGCTGCACTCGGCTCACTGTCTCCAGACTGTCAGCTCTCGGTCCCTAGCACTATATCATCAGTCTCCCGCCATGCTAGGTCTGTCTCCCCAGCATAAGTCTGCCCTCAGTACCTAGCCCAGGTGCGTCATCAGGCTTTTACCCGGTTAGGCTCAGAGTTACCAGTTCCTCTAGTAGGCCCAGAGCTCCACTGCTCTCCTAGCTATTAGTCGTTCTCCCTGGCAGGTCCAGAGTCAGTGTGAGAGTCTCCCTGTCAGGTCCAGAGTGGGTTTTCCTTCTTAGATCCAGAGCTACTTTACCTGTCAGGCCCAAGTTATTGGCACTAGGCTCCCAGCCATAAGATTTTTTAGTTTCAAAGTCTACAGCTCTAGTCAACCCTCAGTCCACTGCTCCACCAGGCTAAAGGTTCTTTGCCACACTAGGTCTGCAGCTTCTGCCCTCAGTTAGTCCTCAGCCCCCAGTCTCAGTTGACAAGCAGTCCGATCCCTCAGTGCTACATGCCAAACCTCCTGCCCGTCTTCAGGGCCCAGTCTGCCCCTGCCTCCAGATCCCTGATGAGCCTCGCCCAGGGGTCCTCACCTGCTCCACCATGGGTGCCATTGCTTTCAGCAGTGGTGAGGCAGTCACCAACCTCAGCAGCAACAGCCAATGAGCTGCTAACGACAGTTGTGGCCGGCATGCCACAATCCTCCGCAGCAGTAGGCAAGCCACCACCTCCAGCCATGACCAGCCTCTGGCATTTTACTCAGCGCCAACAGATGGACTAGAGTTAGAGGGTCCTTTGCAACACTTGTGGTGTTCCATGGGGCTGCCCAAAGCTGTCTCTGCGCCTCTGTGCACCTCCCTTCCCTAAGCCACTTATGTATACCAGTGCCGGCACCCTCCTGGCCCCTATGGTCCCCTAATTGGATACCCTTCACTGCCCTGGTCCCTTCACTTTCCTGCCTATCCTGCAGGATAGGACTAGGCCCTTTCAGGACTTAACCCCCAAAGAAATCCAGGTGCGGCTATACAAAAGGCTGCCCCTCTCAAACTGATTGGCCTGCAGCCCTGTCAATCACCCATTCACACCTCTGTTCATCCAACCAATCAGGGCACTTGGACGCACTCCAGGGCTCCGCCCTGCACACCTCTTGGTAGAGCTTGTTCACCGACCGTCTCGAGAAGAATAAGTATTGTGTAATGACTGACTTCAACATGCTGTTTTCTTTTCTTGAACATGTGAAATATGTGTAGGTGTGTGCAATGTCTGACTCAGGACAAGGCCTATTTGTTAGTCTGAGTGTTTCTGAGTGAAGTTTTATGGTTAGCTTGTAGCTAATGCATGTATTTGTATTGCCATATTATAAGTAGCCTATTGCATTTCAACAGTGTTGCTATACCTTTGCATTCGTTTATGTTCATATTATGCCACAATTTTGTCTTTTTATTATTGTATATCTATTTCTTAGTGTTTAGTGGGTCCTAATGCTTGTATTGTTCCTTCCTTTTTAGAACCACACAACAATATAAAGAACGTTAATGGAATCAGCTGTGTGCGTGTGGTGGTGACCAAGTGTTCAGTATGGGCCTCAACATGGTGTTTTAACACGCAGTGCGTGGGTAAAGCCACCACAAGACCATATTACAACCTACACTGTATGTGTTCTGATAATTGCGTTGTTTGCTGTCAGTTCATATGCCTTGCCACTGTGATATATAGGCCTACAGGCCAAGACAATAAGACAATGGCAGAACAAATTCAACCACACCTTTGTTTTGTAACAAAACCGGATAGCAACCTCTGTCCGGTGAAGTCTGAGACGCATATTACATGTAACAGAAAGTTACATGACCTACAGCATGGTTAAGTAAATTAATATTTCCAACATTTTCAGACAGAAATCAAAACCATGGACAGCCACATCATATTTAGCTTATGTTGGACTAAATTAAAATAAAATAAATGAAAACAACAAAAACTATGGATTTAGAACCAGAGTTACCACAAGTCGCAAAATAACAGGAGTTGCCTCCACTATTCCAGCACCATCTCAACTTCATTTCAACATCAAATCACCTCTGTTTAGTCTAAAACAGTGACAACTAAAAGATACCAGAATTGTTTTCATTTATCTTATTTTAATTTAGTCCAACATAAGCAAAATATGTGGCTGTCCATGGTTCTGAGTAGAAAAACATGTTGAGTCACCCAACTTGCAGAGAAATGCCAATGCCATCCTCTCTTTCATGTTGACGAAACGGTCTATCACGCTGTCATACAGTACAGGCTTTAATTTTTTGTTGTCCTAGACTACCTGGCTAAAATGCTTGCTCGCCTAACTTCCATTCATGGGCAACGTTAGCTCGTTAATATTACCCTTCCACCTCTAGCTGCATAATGAACTTCCATCTCAGGCCAGGGGCACAACAATGTATGAATTAATGGTTGGATCAGAATCGCCATTATAATCATTGGCCAGTACAGAGAATTAAGTAAAACCACAACTCCAAATTCCCATCTCTATCCATGGCTAATTTAGGAAAGAGAGAATTTTAGCTAGCTAGCCACTGGAGGACGACAACACGAGATGCTGTTTAATGACCTATGCTCTCAAAGTAATTTGATAGGAGAGATGCCAAATCCAAACTAGCTTCCCTTGACACTATTTCTTTGATTTCTTTCACCAGGACCATTCATAGTTGAGCTGTGAATGTCAAGGGAGACCAAATGCTCACTGGCTTCCCTTGCATTTAACGCTACAGGTGGCAACAATGTCATACTTGTTTGGACCGGACAGTATCAGATAATGTGCTTAATGTAGAGAGACAGAAGGAAGCTGTTTCACTCCATCGGATGCTTTCTCCTGTGAGATATATTCAGCCTCTTGCGAATTGAACAACATTTTTTGTGGAAGCCTGGCTTCCCTTCGCACCCATGAAACCATGCCACTGCACACAACTCTGCCCATGACTGGGGTCTAACTGGACCCAGTGGATGCCAGGCCAGTCAGGACTTGTAAAGTGTGGGGTAATAGATAAAGACATAAAACCGCACGCTGAGCCAGATGCTTTGACTCCTGACTCTTTTCTGATGGCTCAGACTGCTGCTTGGAAATGGCAGACGTGACCTAAACGCTATATGTATAGAAGTCTGTTCTGTTGTGCTGTAATGTACTGTTGGCTTGGGTGGTAGGTTGAGTAAAGGGCACAAGCACTTTGAAACTGAACGCCCTTAAAAACAAACATTCATTGAAGATTGAATACATAATTGTTGATATTGGTTTAATTACCCTTGACAGTCATAATCCCACATTAATCTTAGGTTCTGCATCATTTACATTGCAAAAAAAACATATGAGTGACTGAGCCTGTAGATGCGTAACCTGTAAAGCTCAATTCACATGACTTGTGCAAGAATAGCATTGTACTGAGAGAGCCATTGTTTTTCCACGGAGGAGGCATTGTGCTCCGCAAGAGGGTTGCGGCGAGCAAGGTCCTTTGGGGTCAGAGTCGTTGCACTCCGACTTTAAGTAAATTTACACCCCACACTGTGCCGGACCCAATGGAGAGCTTGGCGACTTGCACGAGTCAAGTGAATGGGCCTTACTGTCTGTCCTTTAGGTGACCCTGAGGAAGGACCCAGACTGTGGAGACTTCGGCTTCAGTGTGTCAGACGGCCTCCTGGAGAAGGGTGCCTATGTCAACATGATCCGACCAGATGGTCCTGCCGACCAGGCCGGATTGAAACCCTATGACCGCATTCTGCAGGTACACATCTTTGTTCAACTAATGTAATTTGTTCCCCTTCTACAGTATCTACACCTGTGTGATATGTTACCTGACCTCTCCTGTTCCAGGTGAACCGAGTAAGGACCAGAGACTTTGACTGCTGCCTGACCGTCCCCCTCATCACTGAAGCAGGAGACCGCTTGGACCTGGTAATCAGAAGGAACCCCCTGGCACAGGCAGATAATGGGCCGCTACAGGACTGCGAGGACCCGTCTGATTCACTGTTGGACTTCCCATATTACAGGACCAACAGTATCGCCCTGTGACCAAGGTCCAGGTGGGAGATTATGTATTAATAGGCACTGCACATTACACACACTGATTTAGTTTCATATCTCTTGTACAGACACACACACACACACACACACACACAACCACCACATTCACACATGAGCATACATTTGTATGTGAATATTCACACAGACACACTGTCATTCACACTGTGTGACCAGTGTTAGTCAGTCTAATCATGTGATCTAGAGCAGAGCAGAGGAGACTCTGTCAGGCTCCTAGGGCTGTTCTGGAAAAAACACATGTCATCACGTAACAGCTTCTGGATGACAACACTAGCGTTGCTCAGTTCTGCAGAAATCCTAGAGAAACACTTCCATCCCATAGAAGCAGGTGTGTTTGGCACACCACCTCAGCATTTATTTTTTATTTTATTTATTGTGTGTTTAATTGACGCTCTGTGACCTTTTGCTGGGTATTGGTGCAGTTACATGTACACACACACTTGACACACGAACGTGGGCACATGCTGTGCTGGACTATTATTTAAGCCATGGGTTGGCTGGCTGCCTTCTCTTTCCCCTCCTGGCCCACATTGCCAACCCCAAGCAAAAAACAGCTAACTAGCACCTCCAAATAGATAGAATGCTGAACTGTCACTCACTGTTTACTTGCCAAGTATTGCATATATTTCTATTTTAGATCCCCCACTCTATCCTGAAGTCTAAAATGTTTGTGAAGATGGACTTGGTGACTCAGGTCCAGGCTTTATCCCTGTTATTAAATGGCCATCATATGAAGGACAAATACTTACAAACGACTGTTTTATCACACCTTCTACTTTGTCCACAACAAAAGTTAGATTTCAGAATGTTTCTTTTTCTCATTACATTTCTCACACTGTTAATAGCTACTGGATAGACAGGGCAGAAGTGTGTAATTCATACTTTTGGGATCAGTGTTTTTGTTTCGCAAGGTTCTTGTCAACGGTTTTATGTAATCAAGTTCTCTATTTATTTTACCAAGCCACACTTTTGTTGCTAGCATGCACTAGTAGTTCACCTAAATGAGATCCATGCACTAGTAGTTCACCTAAATGAGATCCATGCACTAGTAGTTCACCTAAATGAGATCCATGCACTGGTAGTTCACCCATATCAGATCCATGCACTGGTAGTTCACCCAAATCAGATCCATGCACTGGTAGTTCACCCAAATCAGATCCATGCACTGGTAGTTCACCCAAATCAGAAATGCACTGGTAGTTCACCCAAATCAGATGCACTGGTAGTTCACCCAAATCAGATCCGTGCACTGGTAGTTCACCCAAATCAGATCCGTGCACTGGTAGTTCACCCAAATCAGATCCATGCTGGTAGTTCAGTTCAGATCCGTGCACTGGTAGTTCACCCAAATCAGATCCGTGCACTGGTAGTTCACCCAAATCAGATCCGTGCACTGGTAGTTCACCCAAATCAGATCCGTGCACTGGTAGTTCACCCAAATCAGATCCGTGCACTGGTAGTTCACCCAAATCAGATCCGTGCACTGGTAGTTCACCCAAATCAGATCCGTGCACTGGTAGTTCACCCAAATCAGATCCGTGCACTGGTAGTTCACCCAAATCAGATCCGTGCACTGGTAGTTCACCCAAATCAGATCCGTGCACTGGTAGTTCACCCAAATCAGATCCGTGCACTGGTAGTTCACCCAAATCAGATCCGTGCACTAGATTATATTGTACCACGATTGGTGATAGTCACATTATTTTGAAAAGCTTTGTCACCCACTAAAGGAGTGTTCCTTATCATAAACACACTACTTGATTGTGTTGTTCTGGTCACATCTCTTTAGATTTCACCCTCAATATCAGCATCTCCCATGTGAGGCCAGGAGTTTGTCCTGACTAGGAAAAGCTCCTGGCTCTAGTCCTATGTATACACGTTTCAGAAGGCATTATACCAGACTATCAACTCTCAGGAGTCCAGGGTGTGGTTTCCCCACAAACAGACTCTTAAGTGGATCACGTCCCCTGCCAAATGTGGAATAAAATACATTTCAATTGAGATGAGTGATTTCCTTTAAAACCATTTTCATGTATCCGTTAAGGCCCCAACTCAATAAGGTGTGGCCTTGGATTAGAGTATTTTTCTGAACCTCCATGGCTGTTACTCCCACCCATGTTGGTAAGCATGTAGTTATAGGATTTAATGCCCCACCTAGTAGAAAGCTCACATTGTTCACAAGGGGGAATTGTGGAACATTTCTGCGCTGTACAATTGCCATCGCTTTCCTACTCTGTCAGACAGAATGTTCCCCGGAGATGTTTCCGTTTTATCATGACATTGTATGGTTTTATAAAGCTCTTACATAACATGTCTAGCCCTGGCCTGCTTACCAAGCTGCCTCAGTGGAAATAAGATGATTTGTTTAATTTAATGTAACGGCTGGTGTAGAGATGTAGTGAGACTGCAGTCATGCTGTCCCGTTCAGGGCTCAACTATCTGCTTTTTAATCCTCAGGAAGGAAACCATGTTTTTAGATTATTTCATCACACATGAAAAATGTCCCATTTGATACAGAGGACTATTTTGTTTTTATACATTTTATTTGAGGTGCTTCTGAATATTATTCAGTACACGGTCTGTACATGGTCTCCCTATGTATAATGTTTTTATTTGTAATGACATTCTGCGTGTGGTTTCTGTATCTAAGATGTGACTGAGTGCAGTATCTGTTCTCTGTACAGTTCTTCTGTTTACATGGTCCCCCAGCTGCAGCCAATCATTGCTATTTAAGTAGGGGGGGGTGGAGTGAGCCAATTTGAAGGAATTTGTTTTGTGAGATGTACATGAAATGGATGATTTTATTCTTTAATGAGATATTTCCTGCTTTTTCTGAAAATAAAGATATGACTGATGGGATGTATTTTTTTTTCTTTCTTGAATTCTTCTAGCTGAGCCGTGATCTTTGCTAGTTTAGGTATTGAGCAAACACTACATGGATCCTCATTGGACATCAAGTGAAGGAACGTTTGCAGAAGGAACATAATGTCCTGAATAGTTTGGTTAATTAAGGATTTCATTACTATATCTAGAAAGAAAGACCTTACTCCAACCATGTTTGGCCAGCCTCCCCCACACTGTTGATGCCTGGTAACAAGCTGAACATCAATCTGCAATGGTCTCAGACCTGCCACACTCCCACTTCTCTGTAGATGTGAACGTCACGTCTTTGTGGGTGAGGTGTAGTTGTCACATGATTTCCACCGGTCAGTGGATTTATGGCAGAGAGGACAACTAGGATCGTTTACCAGAAGTGTCAATGAGCTGTCACACTGGCTGCCGTAGGGCCAACCCAAGGGGACAAAGTAGGACTCAAGTTCAAATAAATATAGTTGGCTATTTTGGGGAGTTGGGTGCAAGATGTGTTGTGATTTGTTGAAGCAGCACTTGCTGAACAAAACAGTATTGATCAGCAAGGTGGAGATGAAGTCATATTATTCCTTTCGGTATTAATCAGGTATTACATTACTCATCACATGAGCGTAGTGCACTGAACCACTTCTGCTACACCCATATGTTTCTGTCACTGGCAACAGGGTCAGAGTTTTCCACAACACCAGAGGGACTTCTCAACTGTACTACGCCACTGTCTGCCATTCTAAGGTTTCACCTACCTTTTAATAACCATTTTGGCTAAAACTAGCTACATTAGAGGCCCAGTGCAATCAAAATGTTTCTGTGTTTTACATACTCAGTGGACAGTTTATTACGTACACCACCCAGTTCACAGAGATGGTTTGATTCATGTGACTGTGGTTTGCTATGTAAACCAGGTAGACAGACATCGAGGCATTCAGTTACTGTTTGATTAAATGTTAGAATGGGCCAAACAAGTAGCCTAAGCGACTTTGAGCATGGTCTGATTGTCAGTGACGGGTGCCCCGGTTCCAGTATCTCAGAAACAGCTGGCCTCCTGGGATTTTCACGCATGGCAGTGTCTAGGGTTTACTGAGAATGATGCAACAAACAAAAAACATCCAATCAGCGGCAGTCCTGCTTGTGATGAGAGGTCGAAGGAGAATGGCAAGAATCATGCAAGCTAAAAGGCAGGCCACAAACAGGCAAATAACGGGGCAGTACAACAGTGGTATGCAGAACGGCATTTCGGAACGCACAACCAGTTGGTCCTTGTCACGGATGGGTTATTGCAGCAGACGACGACACCGGGTTCCACTCCTCTCAGCTAAAAACAAGAAGAAGAAACTCCAGTGGGCACATGATCAGCAACACTGGAGGGGGAAAACATTGTCTGGTCCAACGAATCCCGGTTCCTGTTGCGTCATGCTGATGACAGAGTCAGGATTTGGCTTATGCAGAAAGAGTCCATGGCCCCATCCTCCCTGGTGTCAACGGTACAGGCTGGTGGCGGTGGTGTAATAGTCTGGGGAATGTTTTCCTGGCAACGTTAGATCCCTTGAGACCATTTGCGCAAAGTTAGCATGCCCCAAAGAAATCAGGCTGTTCTGGAGGCAAAGGGGGGGTCCGACCCAGTAGTAGATATACCTAAAAATTGTTTGTATATTTCCACACAATGAGGTTGGAATAATACTGTGAACGTGATGATAATGCCCTTTTAGTGTAAGAGCGAGTGTAAGAACTGAAAATCTGCCAGAAATCTCTGCCTGTTTTGGTGGGATGGAGTTTTCGCCTACATGGTGACATCACCAGGCATTAGTTAATAGATCATCAAGAGAGTTCCAAACCTCTCTGCTAATAACAGTTACTTTTATTTGGTCCCCTCCCCACTCAAACCACTCTGACAGTCCTAGGACAATTTTTGCTTGAGAAACTGCTCTTTGCTAAGAACCTTTTTTTTTTACCATTTGAATTGAAAACAATTACAGTAAGGTGCTTTTAATTGTTACACATAATGGATTTGATACTGAGATAAAAACAGCTGCATTGGACCTGATGTTGAAAGTGAAGTAATTCTGAGAGGAACGTATAGGATGTGTCTATCAAGGTCATCTGAGGGGTCAGAGCTGCCACATCCTATAGCGCATCAGTAACTTTCACTGTTGTGACCAAGCATAAGTGGTCTGTGAGTGGTCATTTTGACAGGGTGTGTGATTACAGGAAAAAGTCTTAAAATAGAAGCCCAGGCACTCAATTCCTGCAGGGTGTCTGTCAGCACCATAACAACAGTACAATTGTATTTGTTTAATTAAATATGAGTCTACTCTATTAACACCAACATAATTCGATAATTACACAAGATACAATTTTTATTGCGTGGTTATTAAAGCCTCCTTATTTGAATGCATTTGTTTTAAGTCCTTTTCAATATATAAATGTAGGATATGAATATGGAATATGAATATGGAAGAATGTAGAATAATATCCTCATGTTAGAAGTGAATGTGTGTAGTATTTCCATAGCAGTCTGTATGAGAGAGAAGATGAGAGAGAAGCAGGCCAGTAGACCCTAGGGAAAGTTACTTAAATGCACTTCACAGAACAAATGAATAATTCACTCAAAGACGTGTAAAGAAAAATAAGTTTATTTTCAATCTAGGAAGAGATGATGCAATGAGCATCTTAAAGAAGGACAGACGTTAGACAAAAATACTTTGGTACACTTGATTTTCCAACAGGGTTTATTTATCGCCCTCTGGACTAGTAATCTTTCTGACCAAGCACTGTACTGTGGATGTTCATGTACATGCATTGGGTAAAATAATCTCACTTGAACTTTAAACATTCATATTTTTTAGGTTGGTCACATATCAATTTTTGTATTTTTACATCTGTTTTCAAATTGAAATCAAATAATTTGAGTGGTAAAGGCCATTTCTTTGATGAATATTACACGCTGCAAATATTAATTCAGGCTCATAACATTTAACATTAAAATACAAATTGCTGACTGTATTCAGAAAACATCAGTCCTCATCAGTGACAATGTTCATATGATGTACAGTATAAAATGGTTAATACAAAAAGGCATATGTGATTTACAAACAAGTAAAATACTAAAATACAAACAAGTAAAATACTAAAATACAATTGCCTAAAATGAACATGATAAAATCCAGAGTCTGGTAGTAGATTCATATGATACAGATATTTAGTGACCATTGCTGCTATATTAAAATGAGTGCACTGGAGAGAAAAAAACGATTATTTCACATTTTTAGAAAAAACATTTTGATATTTAAGGTTACATTTTTTACTCCAATCAAGTTATGGTTCTCACAACTCTCACAGGTTTATTCCTAAAGAAACAGAATGTTTGATGGAAATGTTCCACCTTTTATTTGATATATTTATAGCAAGTGAGTGAGAGTCTAATGCTCCTGTTTGTACCGATAGATAATAAAGTGAACAATACCAAAAAGGTTTGAAGCTATATACTTTCCTTTTGAAATGGTGCAAATGTAACTGTAGGTTCTTGCAACCATTACAGAGGAGGTTGGTGGCACCTTAATGGGGGTGACAGGCTCATAGTAATGGCTGGAACCGAATCAATGGAATGGTATCAAATATATTAACAGCATGGTTTCCATTTGGTTGATACCATTCCATTCCAACCATTATTATGAGCCGTCCTCCCCTCAGCAGCCTCCTGTGGACCATTATCATAAGAGATCACTACAATAAAGGTGAAACTCAACGTATAAAGTGCAAAGAGAGGTTTCAATAAATGCACTGGGGCAGACTGTAGGCAATGTACAAATACTCTTAAAATGCTTCTTCCCTTTTATCCTTCATTTCCTCCTTATTTTCCCCACCTCCTTTCCTGCCTCCCTCCTAAGGACATGTGATCCTTCCGGGAACATTTTGTACAGTATTTGGGCATGGCCATAGTTAACCTTAAGGACGTATGAACTTCTATATTTACACTGCATGTTGTCACTATACATTCAGGTGGTGTGGATGTCTACTCTACTAGCAGATGTGACTGGCTGGTGTCCACGAGCGCAACTAAAAAAAATTCGGTTGAATCTCAAAACAAACAACAACGACAACAGATAAAAAATGACCTCAGACAAGGATACTGCCACAATAATGTGAGGAAATTATCTTAATAGTTTGCTACCTAACATGTTACACGTTTAGTTTACTCTATTTGTGATAAGTGAAAATTACTTTTTTCTAGTATTTCCGAACAAACACCTTCTCAATTCTCAACAATCAATAGAAAGTTAATTAACATAGAACAACATGTTCTATCTCAAAATATTGCCTGAACTGAGATCACCACCCACTACAGCAACGACAACAACGGTGACAACAACGGTAACAACAACATAAAAAAAATACAGAGAGAAAAAACTACAACAACTCAACGACAATATATATAATGTAGCTCTCTTCACCATCATCATCATCATCATCATCGTCATAGAAACCAAACCAGAATATTCCTAGTGCGGATATATAGAACAATGTAAACCTGGTTCTACCACTATCAAAGTTAGCAAATATATGATAAAAACATAGAAAGCACGTCAATCAGCATGTCCTCTCACAGAGAGTGCTCACATCATTGTTTCTACAATGGTGTGGGTGGGATTGATCAGGCCGTCGTTCCCATTGGGGTCCAGAGGCTGGGTCAGCTCGCTGCCCTTCATGCTGTACTCTTTGGGGCGAGAACTCGCACCTCCCTTTACTGGGGCCGCCACTGCCTTAATCCTCTGTGAGGAGGAGAGGGAAAATCATCCTTATATCATGCCATAAAATCATATTACATGGTATACTGTATCATGTGAATATCTTATATCTTGTGTGCCATATAATACAAGTTATGCAATTGCATACCGCATGCCATTCCCACAATTGCTACACCCTTTATCAATGACTTGGGACATCTTCTAGGTTATCTAGCATCATCTTTGTATTGGCGTACCTCGATGAGCGGGCCATCGGACTGGAGGATCTTGATGACCATTACCATGGGGATGCAGATCATGGAGGCCAGGGCAAGAGACCAGCCCAGGCCGATGGACCAGTCTGGGTACTCATACACCTTGTTATAGGTCAGTGGCTTGTACTTCACCAATGAGAAGATAAAACAACCCTGGGAACAACAAGAAAAATGGTTTAGGACATGGTCCCTCACGGAGACATTCTACAGTACATCATCACTCTGATCAAAGAGGTTCCTCATGTTTTCAGAACCACAACACAACAGTGTCGGGCTGTTGAACACTTTGTAACAGAGTTGGGCTGTTGATCACACTGTAACAATGTCGGGCTGTTGAACACATTGTAACAGCGCTGGGCTGTTGATCGCACTGTAACAATGTCGGGCTGTTGAACACATTGTAACAGTGTCGGGCTGTTGAACACATTGTAACAGCGCTGGGCTGTTGAACACATTGTAACAGTGCTGGGCTGTTGAACACATTGTAACAGTGTCGGGCTGTTGAACACATTGTAACAGTGTCGGGCTGTTGAACACATTGTAACAGGGTTGGGCTGTTGATCACACTGTAACAATGTCGGGCTGTTGAACACATTGTAACAATGTCGGGCTGTTGAACACATTGTAACAATGTCGGGCTGTTGAACACATTGTAACAGCGCTGGGCTGTTGATCGCACTGTAACAGTGTCGGGCTGTTGAACACATTGTAACAGGGTTGGGCTGTTGAACACATTGTAACAGGGTTGGGCTGTTGAACACATTGTCACAGTGTCGGGCTGTGAACACATTGTAACAGTGTCGGGCTGTTGAACACATTGTAACAGTGTCGGGCTGTTGAACACATTGTAACAGGGTTGGGCTGTTGAACACATTGTAACAGTGTCGGGCTGTTGAACACATTGTAACAGTGTCGGGCTGTTGAACACATTGTAACAGTGTCGGGCTGTTGATCGCACTGTAACAATGTCGGGCTGTTGAACACATTGTAACAGTGCTGGGCTGTTGAACACATTGTAACAGTGTCGGGCTGTTGAACACATTGTAACAGGGTTGGGCTGTTGATCGCACTGTAACAGTGTCGGGCTGTTGAACACATTGTAACAGTGTCGGGCTGTTGAACACATTGTAACAGGGTTGGGCTGTTGAACACATTGTAACAGGGTTGGGCTGTTGAACACATTGTAACAGCGTTGGGCTGTTGAACACATTGTAACAGTGTCGGGCTGTTGAACAATTGTAACATTGGGCTAACACATTGTAACAGCGCTGGGCTGTTGATCGCACTGTAACAGTGTCGGGCTGTTGAACACATTGTAACAGCGCTGGGCTGTTGATCGCACTGTAACAGTGTCGGGCTGTTGAACACATTGTAACAGCGCTGGGCTGTTGATCGCACTGTAACAGTGTCGGGCTGTTGAACACATTGTAACAGTGTCGGGCTGTTGATCGCACTGTAACAGTGTCGGGCTGTTGAACACATTGTAACAGCGCTGGGCTGTTGATCGCACTGTAACAGTGTCGGGCTGTTGAACACATTGTAACAATGTCGGGCTGTTGAACACATTGTAACAATGTCGGGCTGTTGAACACATTGTAACAGCGCTGGGCTGTTGATCGCACTGTAACAGTGTCGGGCTGTTGAACACATTGTAACAGCGCTGGGCTGTTGATCGCACTGTAACAGTGTCGGGCTGTTGAACACACTGTAACAGTGTCGGGCTGTTGAACACTTTGTAACAGCGTTGGGCTGTTGATCGCACTGTAACAATGTCGGGCTGTTGAACACTTTGTAACAGGGTTGGGCTGTTGAACACTTTGTAACAGGGTTGGGCTGTTGATCACACTGTAACAGTGTCGGGCTGTTGAACACTTTGTAACAGGGTTGGGCTGTTGATCACACTGTAACAGTGTCGGGCTGTTGAACACTCACCGCACAGAGGACGGGAGTGATAAAGGTCCAGCTCCATTTCATCCACGGGTTTGGTCGGTAGCCAATCATGTCTTCAATTGCATCATAGAAATTATCAGCGCCTGTCAACCATACAGAAGAACAGACTTGTTGTAAGAGACACACTCCTAGTCTCCTATACAATAAAGGTAACCATCATATTAAACGTGCATTTTCTCGAGGTAAAACATCAGGGTGATGTATTAACTTAAAACAGAATCAGTATCTCTTCATCTCTAGACCAATGACAAAAGCTACAGTACAGGATGTGGCGCCATCATAGCCTCTATAAACACCCTAATCTACCTGTCGGCTTTTCCATGAAGTCACATATTATGGCATAAACAATCTCTCTGTAGGGGCTGGATTCAATCCGTATTGCAGAAGTTTCAAGGAAGAGCCACACTTTTGCTCGATTTAAATTTAAGGGCAATGTTCCCACGTTAGCAGAGACTGCATTCACGGTAAACGCTGCATATGTCAGCTCAATAGGAAATGACCTTTACATTTTAACACAGATACTCCGATACTTCCGTGATACAGATTGAATCCAGCCCTAGTTTACTGTTAACCGTTACAAAACTAGGAACAGGTTCTACTCAGCAATGACAGACAACCCCTGTTATGGCCTATGTGCCATTGCATGATAAGCTATTCTTAGCAATACCGGCATGCTTGCTCTCTTAATAAGGGCTATAACAGCGTAACTAAAAACACCTCTAGGAATGGCAGCTGGGTCATTGTGCTCCTGTTCACCTCTTCATTATAAAGGTCATTGTGATGAGGCGGCATAGTTCTTAGTAATTTGCCTTCAATAGAAGCCAATGGGCCATGCGTAAAAGCCAATTCAAGTGATTTACAATTGGCGTGAAAGGAAACAAGGTTATTGTTTACCCCAAGCAAGGTCATAACTCATGTGTTATTGTTTTTGTTTAACACTTTAAAAACACAGTATCTTAACATGTGTTTCCTAAATGTAGGCTACACACTTTATTTGGCAAAAAGGGCAACAAAAAAAACTTACCATATACCCAGGCTACAGCAATACATTCAAAGAATGCAACCCACAAAAGGCACACACCACTGGCTGCATAGTAGTCAAAGAGTTGAAACACATACATGCCACCCTGAAAAGAAAGCACATAGCAAAAAGAGAGTGAGAGAGAAATACAGAAAGGGAGAGCGATGGGGTGGGCATGGGTAGGGAAAAGTGGAGGAGGTTGATACATCAGAATGCGGGCGCTGGGCCAATGAAAGGAGAGTTCAACAGGTGGTGAGATATGAGATATAATTGAAGTAAAGTTAACTGGAACATAGCATTCCAAATTGTTCCATTCGTGATGTCAAGCACACAGGATGTGATATGAGAGGTCGTTAGTAGAAACCCCATATTGGGTCGCAAAATTGTGACAACGGCAAAGTATGTGGAAAAACTGTGGTGATCTTATCTTATATGTTAACCTGAACTGTGTGTAGTAGAAACGACAGTGTGTATCGTTAGCTTATATTGAAGAGATGTTTCTGTATGTGAACATAATTTAATTACAACGGTCCCAGAAGTGATTTAAAAAAAATTGTATTTAACTAGGCAAGTCAGTTAAGAACAAATTCTTATTTACAATGACAGTCTATCAGGGAACATTGGGTAAACTGCCTTGTTCCGTGGCAGAACAACAGATTTTTACCTTGTCAGCTCCGGGATTTAGATCCAGCAACCTTTCGGTTACCGGCCCAATGCTCTTACCACTAGGCTACCTGCCACTAGTCGTAGTATGTCAATGTGTCTTACAAGTAAGGTAAAAACAACATGTCTTAGAGATATAGAGATACAGTGCCTTGCGAAAGTATTCGGCCCCCTTGAACTTTGCGACCTTTTGCCACATTTCAGGCTTCAAACATAAAGATATAAAACTGTATTTTTTTGTGAAGAATCAACAACAAGTGGGACACAATCATGAAGTGGAACGACATTTATTGGATATTTCAAACTTTTTTAACAAATCAAAAACTGAAAAATTGGGCGTGCAAAATTATTCAGCCCCTTTACTTTCAGTGCAGCAAACTCTCTCCAGAAGTTCAGTGAGGATCTCTGAATGATCCAATGTTGACCTAAATGACTAATGATGATAAATACAATCCACCTGTGTGTAATCAAGTCTCCGTATAAATGCACCTGCACTGTGATAGTCTCAGAGGTCCGTTAAAAGCGCAGAGAGCATCATGAAGAACAAGGAACACACCAGGCAGGTCCGAGATACTGTTGTGAAGAAGTTTAAAGCTGGATTTGGTTACAAAAAGATTTCCCAAGCTTTAAACATCCCAAGGAGCACTGTGCAAGCGATACTATTAAAATGGAAGGAGTATCAGACCACTGCAAATCTACCAAGACCTGGTCGTCCCTCTAAACTTTCAGCTCATACAAGGAGAAGACTGATCAGAGATGCAGCCAAGAGGCCCATGATCACTCTGGATGAACTGCAGAGATCTACAGCTGAGGTGGGAGACTCTGTCCATAGGACAACAATCAGTCGTATATTGCACAAATCTGGCCTTTATGGAAGAGTGGCAAGAAGAAAGCCATTTCTTAAAGATATCCATAAAAAGTGTCGTTTAAAGTTTGCCACAAGCCACCTGGGAGACACACCAAACATGTGGAAGAAGGTGCTCTGGTCAGATGAAACCAAAATTGAACTTTTTGGCAACAATGCAAAACGTTATGTTTGGCGTAAAAGCAACATAGCTCATCACCCTGAACACACCATCCCCACTGTCAAACATGGTGGTGGCAGCATCATGGTTTGGGCCTGCTTTTCTTCAGCAGGGACAGGGAAGATGGTTAAAATTGATGGGAAGATGGATGGAGCCAAATACAGGACCATTCTGGAAGAAAACCTGATGGAGTCTGCAAAAGACCTGAGACTGGGACGGAGATGTGTCTTCCAACAAGACAATGATCCAAAACATAAAGAAAAATCTACAATGGAATGGTTCAAAAATAAACATATCCAGGTGTTAGAATGGCCAAAGTCAAAGTCCAGACCTGAATCCAATCGAGAATCTGTGGAAAGAACTGAAAACTGCTGTTCACAAATGCTCTCCATCCAACCTCACTGAGCTTGAGCTGTTTTGCAAGGAGGAATGGGAAAAAATTTCAGTCTCTCGATGTGCAAAACTGATAGAGACATACCCCAAGCGACTTACAGCTGTAATCGCAGCAAAAGGTGGCGCTACAAAGTATTAACTTAAGGGGGCTGAATAATTTTGCACGCCCCATTTTTCAGTTTTTGATTTGTTAAAAAAGTTTGACATATCCAATAAATGTCGTTCCACTTCATGATTGTGTCCCACTTGTTGTTGATTCTTCACAAAAAAATACAGTTTTATATCTTTATGTTTGAAGCATGAAATGTGGCAAAAGGTCGCAAAGTTCAAGGGGCCGAATACTTTCGCAAGGCACTGTATGTTAAAGTGCTGTTGGTGTACTTACCTTCGTTACCATGGTAAGTCCCAAAAGATAGCTTATGCAGCACATTACAGCTATAAAGATCTCGCGGCGGTAACCTGTCCTTAGGGCGGCTGGATACAGATCGACCAGGGAGGTGATCTGTCCTTCCACCTCCACAAACTGGGGAGACAGAAAGCAACATATCAACCTTAATGTCCCACCAGAACTCGGACATCCATTACCACTATAATTGATATTGCTTTTAGGCCTCATTACAAAAACATGAATACTAAATAAATACATTATAAAGTAACAACCTATATTTATAGCCCTGGATCTCATATGAGCAAATACCCTGAGAAATTGTTGAGCATGAAAAATCCAGCAGCTGTTCTTGACCCACTCAAACCGGTCCACGTGGCACCTACTACCATACCCCGTGCAAAGGCACTTAACTCTTTGGTCTTGCCCATTCACACTCCCCTTAATCTACACCGATTGAAGTGGATTTAACAAGTGACATCAATAAGGGACAATAGCTTTCATCTGGTCATGTTTTGTACAGTCAGCGTACAGGAATATGGAAACATTTTAAAAATGTGGAGCCTGGAACCAATTTAATTTCTCAGTGGTCTGTCAAAAGCTTAACAAAAAGTAATGTCTGCCTCTCTATATGTTCACTTTTCTTTCTTCTCAAATCACTGATTAGACTGGACTAGAGAATGACTGCTGTCTTTGTTGTGCAGTAATGAGACATTCTAAACAAGTCTTCTCTTGGGAAGGCCTCCTATTGGTTTGTTGATGCAAAACAACACTGACTGTCTCCCAGTCTCTACCTCTCTCTCGCCCTCCACCTCCCTCCCTCTCTTTCTCTAGTCTATTCTTCATGGAAACCCTCTCCACTTCAAGCTACTCCAGTTGTCTTGTCATGGGCTGAATTATTTAATAGGCAGTACTGCTGTCGTCACGGTAAATGTATCTGGAGTCACACTACTCTGATTTAGTGAAATAGACTTGGTTATTCAGCATACACTGAAAACAGTTTTCCCCACATCTTACAACAAGCCCACTCCTCATAACTATGGCATACAAGGAATGAAACAATACTTTATTCAGCACCTCTAATCTGCATAAAATGTATGGCCAAGAATGACGGCCACTCTCCTACTGCTCAGTTTGCCTATGGAAATAGTAGTGCTAGAAGCACAAGTATTTATTTCAAGTTTGGACCATCATCCTGATCTCCTGTTTGGCTGAGATATATCATTGGCCATGAGGAGGGCTGACTTAGCACAGAGTAAAATTACACTTGGAAGCTGGAAATGTGATAGTGAGAGAACCCCACTGATGCCACTCCTGTGTTGTCTCCCTGGCCTTGCCTCCGTTCATCTTAATCAACGCCCCGGGACTCTGGGCTGCAGGGACACCTCAGAGGAAGGCTATAGGACTAGATTGTTTGGTTCTACCTACTAAATTACTATGCGTTCAGAGATTCATTTAATTTCACACACTTTTACAAAAACTGTTTACTATTTGCGTTCAAGCCTTCAAGATGTAACAGCTGTTTTTAACAGTAGAGTCCACTCTGGGAAAACACTGGTTAAAAATACTGCCTGCTGTGAAACGTGTTGGGTCGCCTTTCTTGTCTGGAAGTTATTTTGAAACCAGGGGTCGTTGATGTTGATCTCTTTTATACCCATGTCTGACCTGACTGCAGCCCTGTGCTCCATTTGGAGCACAACTGAATACTGTACTGGGTACTCAAAGGAACTATACCAATCGAAAAGATACCACATTACACATCTGTATGTGTACCTACTTCCTATATATTTACATGGTACTGTAAATACATAGGCCTATTGTAATTAGAGTTTAAATACACTAACAACATACTGTAATTACAGTGTAGATACTCTAACGACATATTGTAATTACAGTGTGGATACACTATATTGTAAATACAGTGTAGATACACTAAATTGTAATTACAGTGTAGATACACTAACCACATATTGTAATTACAGTGTAGATATACTAACATATTGTAATTACAGTGTAGATACACTAACAACGTATTGTAATTACAGTGTAGATATACATTGTTACAAGGTCCTTATATCTAGGGACATGTACTGTCACGTACTGTGGTACGTACCACCAGCAATAGTAATGTATGCTAGCTATTGGTTTAGTACTGACCTGACTGTCGAGGCCCAGTAGCAGAAGCATGATGAAGAATAGGATGGCCCAGAACGTGGGATAGGGCATCATGGACACAGCCTTAGGGTAGGCAATAAAGGCCAGGCCAGGACCTAGAAGGAGGAGAAGAGAGGGGAAGGGGGAGAAGGGGGAACGAGAGGGGAAGGGGGAGGAGGGGAAGAGAAGAGGGGAGGGGAAGGGGGTGAAGGGGAGAAAGAGAGGGAAGAGAATTAACCAACCCATCTAATTTGAGCTTGGACGGTATGAGGGGGGATAAAAACATTAAACTAAAGACATTCAAAGTATCTGGAATGCTAATGTTACAGTACTGGAAGAGACTAAGTGATAAACCTTTGGTATATGCTATGCGTTTCTGTTCTGTAAGGACTGGATAGGTTGAGGAACTATCCACTAAATATCTGCTACCGTTCATATGCTGTGTGACTCTAGCATCCTGCATTAGTTTACTTGCTAAACAAATACTGACAAAGCAGATAGCGATTTGCTCAAAAGCATAAGCTAATTCAACAGGATTCTGAAAGGCACTTGAACATATACAAACAGACAGGAAACTGAACTCAACCAACTATATATCATTAACTCTTGCAAGTCCATCCAACACAATAAAGTATTGCACAGCTTTAGTTAGACCTCACATTTGTCATTATTTACTGTTATCCACAATAATTTACATTTACTGTAACCTTAAGAAAATAAGACCTATTTTTCAAGTTAATCATTTTCCAATAAATATGCATGAATTATAGCAACAATAAAAAAACAATCAGACATGGATTTTCAATCATTCCAATTGACAAACACAGCAGACACAGCTATAACAGTCACAGTACAATATAATTATCTCCTCTTACTAATTCAAGTTAAAGTACATGGAAACAGTTTCTCTCTGAACCAGGTTGTTGTCAAGGAAGGAACAATAGCAACACTGAACTGGACAGAGCGAGCATGCTGAAAGAAGATGCATCTCCTTCGGAATCCACATAAAATACAATATCAAGGTGGGCAGAAACAGAACCGCTTAGTTAAAGCCACCTCAGGGATCCACAGCTCACTGCAGTACAGTACTTAACATTACAGTTACATAGCAATACTTGGCACTGTCATTTTCCACAACTATTTCACTGGTTGTGAGCAGTCTACTGTATTACCCAACATAAATGATAACAATTTAATTGGAACAGAATTGTCTTATTTTATTTTGGCTTATTGCACATTATAGTGACTGTAAACAATTTCTTAATTAAATAAATTCAATCCACACTTTCCAAACTTATGGATGACCCCTCACCATAAGATGTAATGATTTTTTAAATAAACATAAATATTGTAAATAGATTAAAAACCCTAGAGTGGAACATTGGTGCACCTGGTGCCTTTGAGCCCAGGTGACTGTGAATGGTAGAGTATAGCTGTGATTATGAGTGTGGTTTTATAGAGTGGCTCTTTATTTAACCCAGCTTTACATGGTAGCTCAGACACACGGCACAGTGCTCAACCAGAGCCAAATTCGCTGTGGAAAACACAGCATAGAAAAAGCAACAATTCTGTTTCTTTCAGGCCTTTATTCAAGGAGTGTCCAATTGCCGATACCTCTACATTTCAGCATTGTCGTTTCCAAAACTTATCTTTTCAAATGGCGCATTTTAGTTTTTTCCCTCTTTCAAATCTGGGTGTCTTTTTGGCTAAATCGTTTAAAAAAAACTTTCCAATCATCTGTTTTGTTCGTTAGCAGTGCCCACCATCACTACTACGTTCACCGTTGACCTTTGACCCTCATACCTGACTCTGCCACATCGGCAATGTCCACCCCTTGCTCTTGTGCCATGAAGCCCAGGACGGAAAATATTGCGAAGCCAGACACAAAACTGGTACCGCTGTTCAGGCCTCCCAGCAGCAAACAGTCCCTATGTCACACATATGTCATGGAGGATGTTAATTTACACAGACGGAACCGAAGTTCCCATTTTTTTCTTACGCAACCGCCTTTGACACGAGTTGCTCTCTCTACTACTACAGCAGTCCCCCGTCACCATGACAATGAAGCTCACCTGTAGCAGTTGTATTTGTACTTGTTGTAGCTCCCTAGTGATGTCATAGCCCCCAGACAGATGGCGTAGGAGAAGAATATCTGGGTTCCTGCGTCGATCCACACCTGAGACAACAACAACATGATACCAGGCGGCTCAGTTCGCCATTCATCATACACTTCTGGTCACATGGCCAGCAACCCTTTTCATCTTTGTTGGGACATAATTGGGTTAGATTAACCTAATAAGCAATGAGATTTGGCAATTAAGGCATTTTACTATGACCTTTTCCTTCTGCGTCTGATCAAACTTACAAGTAACTAAGCTACTGAGGCTAAGACACATAACTACTTGATTAAACATGTTGCGAGCTCAAATCAAATTGAGGGCACTGAATTGCTCTTCAGTGCACTCTCAAAATTGGGGGATAAAAAGAAACATTTCCATCAAAACTCAACATCTTAACTCCAGCAGTGAGCTAATTGAATTACATACACAAAAGTATGTATCTAATTAGTAGATTTAGCTATTTCAGCCATAACTGTTGCTGACAGGTGTATAAAATCGAGCACAAAACCATGCAATCTCCATAGACAAACATTGTCAGTAGAATGACCTTACTGAAGAGCTCAGTGACTTTCAACGTAGCACTGTCATAGGATGCCACCTTTCCAACAAGTCAGTTATCAAATTTCTGCCCTTCTAGAGCTACCCTGGTCAACTTTGTTATTGTGAAGTGGAAATGTCTAGGAACAACACCGACTCACCCGCAAAGTTGTGGGCCACAAAAGCTCACAGAACTAACTGAACCTCTAAGTGTCAAAGCGCGTAATTATCATCTGTCCTCGATGCAACACTCACTACCAAATTCCAAACTGCCTCTGGAATCAAGTTCAGCACAACTCTTCTCCAGGAGCTTCATGAAATGTTTTTTCATGGCCGAGCAGCCGCACACAAGTCTAAGATCACCATGCGCAATGCCAAGCGTCGGCTAGAGTGGTGTAAAGCTCGCCGCCATTGGACTGGACTGATGAATCACGCTTCACCATCTGGCAGTTCGATGGACGAATCTGGGTTTGGAGGATGCCAGGAGAACGCCACCTGCCTGAATGCATAATTCCTACTGTAAAGTTTGGTGGAGGAGGAATAATGGTCTGGGGCTGATTTCAAGGATCGGGCTAGGCCCCTTAGTTCCAGTGAAGAGAAATCTTAACGCCACAGCATACAATGGAATTCTAGATGATTCTGTGCTTCCAACTTCATGGCAACAGTTTTGGGAAGGCCCTTTCCTGTTTCAGCATGACAATTCCCCCGTGCACAAAGCGAGGTCCACACAGAAATGGTTTGTCAAGATCGGTGTGGAAGAACTTGACTGGGATGAATTGGAACGCTGACTGCGAGCCAGGCCTAATCACCCAACATCAGTGCCTGACCTCACTAATGCTCTTGTGGCTGAATGGAAGCAAGTCCCCACAGCAATGTTCCAACATCTAGTGGAAAGCCTTCCCAAAGGAGAGGAGGTTGTTAGAGCAGCAAAAGGGGGACCAACTCCACATTAATGCCCATGTTTTTTGAATGAGATGTTCGACGAGTCAGGTGGTGCATGTCATAAACCTGGATGGTTGGAGAGTTCTAGCGAGTCTTGCATTGTGAGCGAGCACATGTTCTCTCATTGATTATAGTGTCACTAATAATTCAACCAGCCCTAACCAAGGCTGTGTACCGGTTCCTTTTCCGCAGTCTAGATTACTTTATGATGTAGAGATGTCAGTGAGAGGCCCTGATAGACGTGTAAGTAAACAGATATGCATTGATGCTGAAAGGGGATATGTGCAGTCATGTCATTGGGGGCAGGCAGAGGGGATTGCACAGAGTCAGGGAAGATGTGTAGAGGGGTGGGGGTGAGGGTTTGGGTAAGAGTTATGGCTCCTACCTCTGGGTCCTGTAGGCGGGTCAGGTTGGGGTAGAGATAGAATTTGATCCCTTCAGATGCCCCTGGCAGAGTCACTCCACGCACCAGCAGCACAATAAGCATGACGAAAGGGAAAGTTGCTGTGATATACACCACCTAGAGAAAACAGATAAGAGGCTATTATAGATTTATGAGCTGATTTAAGGTTTCATAACATAATGGAACTTGGAGAGGATGCTTGAAGTAGAAGTTACCCCCAACTACAGATCTAGGATTCGATTACCATATCCCCAATTCAAATCAAATCAAATCAAATTTTATTTGTCACATACACATGGTTAGCAGATGTTAATGCGAGTGTAGCGAAATGCTTGTGCTTCTAGTTCCGACAATGCAGTAATAACCAACAAGTAATCTAACTAACAATTCCAAAACTACTGTCTTATACACAGTGTAGGGGGATAAAGAATATGTACATAAGGATATATGAATGAGTGATGGTACAGAGCAGCATAGGCAAGATACAGCAGATGGTATCGAGTACAGTATATACATATGAGATGAGTATGTAAACAAAGTGGCATAGTTAAAGTGGCTAGTGATACATGTATTACATAAGGATGCAGTCGATGATATAGAGTACAGTATATACGTATGCATATGAGATGAATAATGTAGGGTAAGTAACATTATATAAGGTAGCATTGTTTAAAGTGGCTAGTGATATATTTACATTTCCCATCAATTCCCATTATTAAAGTGGCTGGAGTTGTGTCAGTGTGTTGGCAGCAGCCACTCAATGTTAGTGGTGGCTGTTTAACAGTCTGATGGCCTTGAGATAGAAGCTGTTTTTCAGTCTCTCGGTCCCAGCTTTGATGCACCTGTACTGACCTCGCCTTCTGGATGATAGCGGGGTGAACAGGCAGTGGCTCGGGTGGTTGATGTCCTTGATGATCTTTATGGCCTTCCTGTAACATTGGGTGGTGTAGGTGTCCTGGAGGGCAGGTAGTTTGCCCCCGGTGATGCGTTGTGCAGACCTCACTACCCTCTGGAGAGCCTTACGGTTGTGGGCGGAGCAGTTGCCGTACCAGGCGGTGATACAGCCCGCCAGG
The DNA here is from genome assembly GCF_018296145.1 of Oncorhynchus tshawytscha. Taxonomy (NCBI): domain Eukaryota; kingdom Metazoa; phylum Chordata; class Actinopteri; order Salmoniformes; family Salmonidae; genus Oncorhynchus; species Oncorhynchus tshawytscha. The sequence goes on along the minus strand of NC_056450.1, from coordinate 29,300,144 downwards.
ATGCACTCGATTGTGCATCTGTAGAAGTTTGTGAATGCTTTTGGTGACAAGCCGAATTTCTTCAGCCTCCTGAGGTTGAAGAGGCGCTGCTGCGCCTTCTTCACGATGCTGTCTGTGTGAGTGGACCAATTCAGTTTGTCTGTGATGTGTATGCCGAGGAACTTAAAACTTGCTACCCTCTCCACTACTGTTCCATCGATGTGAATAGGGGGGTGTTCCCTCTGCTGTTTCCTGAAGTCCACAATCATCTCCTTAGTTTTGTTGACGTTGAGTGTGAGGTTATTTTCCTGACACCACACTCCGAGGGCCCTCACCTCCTCCCTGTAGGCCATCTCGTCGTTGTTGGTAATCAAGCCTACCACTGTTGTGTCGTCCGCAAACTTGATGATTGAGTTGGAGGCGTGCGTGGCCACACAGTCGTGGGTGAACAGGGAGTACAGGAGAGGGCTCAGAACGCACCCTTGTGGGGCCCCAGTGTTGAGGATCAGCGGGGTGGAGATGTTGTTGCCTACCCTCACCACCTGGGGGCGGCCCGTCAGGAAGTCCAGTACCCAGTTGCACAGGGCGGGGTCGAGACCCAGGGTCTCGAGCTTGATGACGAGCTTGGAGGGTACTATGGTGTTGAATGCCGAGCTGTAGTCGATGAACAGCATTCTCACATAGGTATTCCTCTTGTCCAGATGGGTTAGGGCAGTGTGCAGTGTGGTTGAGATTGCATCGTCTGTGGACCTATTTGGGCGGTAAGCAAATTGGAGTGGGTCTAGGGTGTCAGGTAGGGTGGAGGTGATATGGTCCTTGACTAGTCTCTCAAAGCACTTCATGATGACGGAAGTGAGTGGTAGTCGTTTAGCTCAGTTACCTTAGCTTTCTTGGGAACAGGAACAATGGTGGCCCTCTTGAAGCATGTGGGAACAGCAGACTGGTATAGGGATTGATTGAATATGTCCGTAAACACACCGGCCAGCTGGTCTGCGCATGCTCTGAGGGCGCGGCTGGGGATGCCGTCTGGGCCTGCAGCCTTGCAAGGGTTAACACGTTTAAATGTCTTACTCACCTCGGCTTCAGTGAAGGAGAGTCCGCATGTTTTCGTTGCAGGCCGTGTCAGTGGCACTGTATTGTCCTCAAAGCGGGCAAAAAAGTTATTTAGTCTGCCTGGGAGCAAGACATCCTGGTCCGTGACTGGGCTGGATTTCTTCTTGTAGTCCGTGATTGACTGTAGACCCTGCCACATACCTCTTTTGTCTGAGCCGTTGAATTGAGATTCTACTTTGTCTCTGTACTGACGCTTAGCTTGTTTGATAGACTTGCGGAGGGAATAGCTGCACTGTTTGTATTCGGTCATGTTACCAGTCACCTTGCCCTGATTAAAAGCAGTGGTTCGCGCTTTCAGTTTCACACGAATGCTGCCATCAATCCACGGTTTCTGGTTAGGGAATGTTTTAATCGTTGCTATGGGAACGACATCTTCAACGCACGTTCTAATGAACTCGCACACCGAATCAGCGTATTCATCAATGTTGTTATCTGACGCAATACGAAACATCTCCCAGTCCACGTGATGGAAGCAGTCTTGGAGTGTGGAGTCAGCTTGGTCGGACCAACGTTGGACAGACCTCAGCGTGGGAGCTTCTTGTTTTAGTTTCTGTCTGTAGGCAGGGATCAACAAAATGGAGTCGTGGTCAGCTTTTCCGAAAGGAGGGCGGGGCAGGGCCTTATATGCATCGCGGAAGTTAGAGTAACAATGATCCAAGGTTTTTCCACCCCTGGTTGCGCAATTGATATGCTGATAAAATTTAGGGAGTCTTGTTTTCAGATTAGCCTTGTTAAAATCCCCAGCTACAATGAATGCAGCCTCCGGATAAATGGATTCCAGTTTGCAAAGAGTCAAATAAAGTTCGTTCAGAGCCATCGATGTGTCTGCTTGGGGGGGGATATATACGGCTGTGATTATAATCTAAGAGAATTCTCTTGGTAGATAATGCGGTCTACATTTGATTGTGAGGAATTCTAAATCAGGTGAACAGAAGGATTTGAGTTCCTGTATGTTTCTTTCATCACACCATGTCTAGTTAGCCATAAGGCATACGCCCCCGCCCCTCTTCTTACCAGAAAGATGTTTGTTTCTGTCGGCGCGATGCGTGGAGAAACCCGCTGGCTGCACCGCCTCCGATAGCGTCTCTCCAGTGAGCCATGTTTCCGTGAAGCAAAGAACGTTACAGTCTCTGATGTCCCTCTGGAATGCTACCCTTGCTCGGATTTCATCAACCTTGTTGTCAAGAGACTGGACATTGGCGAGAAGTATGCTAGGGAGTGGTGCACGATGTGCCCATCTCCGGAGTCTGACCAGAAGACCGCCTCGTTTCCCTCTTTTTCGGAGTCGTTTTTTTGGGTCGCTGCATGGGAACCATTCCGTTGTCCTGTTTGAAAGGCAGAACACAGGATCCGCGTCGCGAAAAACATATTCTTGGTCGTACTGATGGTGAGTTGACGCTGATCTTATATTCAGTAGTTCTTCTCGACTTTATGTAATGAAACCTAAGATGACCTGGGGTACTAATGTAAGAAATAACACGTAAAAAAACAAAACACTGCATAGTTTCCTAGGAACGCGAAGCGAGGCGGCCATCTCTGTCGCCGCCGGAAGTAACGGGAAAAGGATGAAGAAATATCTGATCCTGTGTCAATGGTTAATTCCTTAGGGCTCCAGAGATAGCCCATCAACTGAGGCCAAGGTTTCAAAATATAAAAGGTGGCGCAGTTGGCCATTTTACAGAATGGAATGTTTTTTGCTAGGAAATAAATTGGTTTAAACAAATAGGAAAGGGAGCATGGAATATACAGAAGGACACAACTGCACAAAGATAGTTGACTGTTGTGGATGGCATTGTGTGAGGTGTTTTCAGTTTGGGTGGGAAGCTGGAGTGAGTGCATGGATATATACTTTACAATACCCTTTTAATTGAAGTAACAGCTGCCGTCTTATAAGTAGTGGCCTCCATAACATAACCTGGTGACCTGTAGAGCTCTGTGTTTGCTCTAGGTGCGTGGGGATAAGAATATGTATTACATGGTAATAATGGCAGCCTTTTACAGTGTAGATTTAAGCCACTCCCTTGTTAAGATATGGTAATGAACAATTCAAGATGGCGCAGACAGAGATGGTTGCCTCGCTTCGAGTCCTTATGAAACAACCCAGTATTTAGTTTTTTTATGTATTATTTCTTACATTGTTACCCCAGGAAATCTTAAGTCTTATTACATATAGCCGGGAAGAACTATTGAATGTAAGAGCGACATCAACTTACCAACATTACGACCAGGAATACGACTTTCCCGAAGAGGATCCTCTATTTGGACCACCACTCAGGACAATGGGTCTAACCCCAGAAGCCGACCCAAAACAACAGCGCCACAGAAGGGGCAGACGGAGCGACCTCCTGGTCAGGCTCCGTAGACGTGCACATCGCCCACCACTCCCAAGTATACTATTCGCCAATGTCCAGTCTCTTGACAACAAGGTAGATGAAATTCAAGCAAGTGTTGCCTTCCAGAAAGACATCAAAGATTGTAACATTCTCTGTTTCACAGAAACATGGCTCTCTCTGGATATTTTGTAGGAATCGGTTCAGCCACCGTGCCTCTCCATGCATCCCGCCGACAGAGATAAACACATCTCTGGGAAGCGGAAGGGCGGGGGTGTATGCTTCATGACTAACAACTCATGGTGTAACCATAAAGGCATACAGGAACTCAAGTCCTTCTGCTCACCCAACCTAGAATTCCTTACAATCAAATGCCGGCCATATTACCTCCCAAGAGAATTGTCATCAGTTATCGTCACAGCTGTATACATTCCCCCTCAAGCAGACACCAAGACGGCCCTCAAGGAACTTCACTAGACTCTATGTAAACTGGAAACCATATATCCTGAGATTGCATTTATTGTAGCTAGGGATTTTAACAAAGCAAATTTGAGAACAAGGCTGCCTAAATTCTATCAGCATATTGATTTCACTACACGCGGAGGTAATACACACGCGGAGGTAATACACTCGACCACTGCTACCACTGATACAAAGCCCTCCCCCGCCCTCCCTTCGGCAAATCAATCAAGATGTACCAGTGACTAGAACCATTCAACGCTGGTCTGACCAATCGGAATCCACGCTCCGGTCAGCCTCAGAAAACAACATCGGTCTACATGCTGGCTCGGTGAGTGAGTTTAGAAAGAAGTGCATTGGAGATGTTGTACCCACTGTGACTATTAAAACCTACCATAACCAGACACCGTGCATGGATGGCAGCATTTGCACAAAACTGAAAGTGCTGAACACCTCATTTAACCATTGAAAGAGGTCTGGGAATATGGCTAAATATAAGCAGTGTAGTTATTCCCTCTGCAAGGCAATCAAAAGAGCGAAATGCAGGTATAGGGACAAAGTGGAGTCGCAATTCAACGGCGCAGACACGAGACGTATGTGGCAGGGTCTACAGGAAATCACGGACTACAAAAAGAAAACCAGCCACGTCGTGGACACCGACGGCATGCTTCCAGACAAACTAAACACCTTTGCCCGCTTTGAGGATAATACAGTGACACGGTCGCGGCCCGCTAACAAGGACTGCGCCCCCACCCTCCTTCTCCTAACCCTCACAAGGCTGCTGGCCCAGGCGGCATCGCTAGCTGCGTCCTCAGAGCATGTGCAGACCAGCTGGCTGGTGTGTTTATGGACATATTCAATGGCTCCCTATCCCAGTCTGCTGTCCACACATGCTTCAAGATGTCCACCATTGTTCCTGTACCCAAGAAGGCAAAGATAACTGAACTAAATTACTACCGTCCTGTAGCACTCACTTCTGTCATCATGAAGTGCTTTGAGAGACTAATCAAGGATCATATCACCTCCACCTTAATGGTCACCCTAGACCCACTTCAGTTTGCATACCACCCCAACAGGTCCACAGACAATACAATCTCCATCACACTGCACAGTTCCCTATCCCATCTGGACAAGAGGAATACCTATGTAAGAATGTTAATCATTGACTACAGCTCAGCATTCAACACCATACTACCCTCCAAGCTCATCAAGCTGGAGGCCCTGGGTCTCAACACCGCCCTGTGCAATTGGGTCCTGGACTTTCTAATGGGCCGCCCCCAGGTAGTGAAGGTAGGAAACAACATCTCCACTTCGCTGACCCTCAACACTGGGGCCCCACAAGGGTGCTTGCTCAGGCCCCTCCTGTACTCCCTGTTCACCCATAACTACGTGGCCATGCACACCTCCAACTCAATCATCAAGTTTGCAGACGACACAACAGTAGTGGGCTTGATTACGAACAACGACAAGACAGCCTACACAGAGGAGGTGAGGGCACTCTGAGTGTGGTGTCAGAAAAACAACCTCTAACTCAACGTCAACAAAACAAAGGAGATCATGGACTTCAGGAAACAGCAGAGGGAGCACCCTCCTATGCACATCGAAGGGACAGCAGTGGAGAAGGTGGAAAGTTTTAAGTTCCTCTGAGTACACATCACAGACAAACTGCAATGGTCCACCCACACAGACAGTGAGGTGAAGAAGGCACAACAGCGCCTTCTCAACCTCAGGAGGCTGAAGAAATGTGGCTCGTCACCCAAAAACCTGATAAACTTTTACAGATGCACAATCGAGATTATCCTGTTGGGCTATATCACAGCCTGGTATGGCAACTGCACCGCCCTCAACCGCACGGCTCTCCAGAGGGGGGTGCGGACTGCACAACGCATCCATGAACACTACAGCACCCGATGTCACAGGAAGGCCAAAAAGATCATCAAGGACAACAACCACCTGAGCCACTGCCTGTTTACACCGCTACCATCCAGAAGGCGAGGTCAGTACAGGTGCATCAAAGCTGGGACTGAGAGACTGAAAACAGCTTCAATCTCAAGGCCATCAGACTGTTAAACAGCAATCCCTAACTCAGAGAGGCTGCTGCCTACATTCAGACCCAATCACTAGACACTTTAATAAATGGATCACTAGTCACTTTAAACAATTCCACTTTAAATAATGCCACTTTAATAAGGTTTACAATTGCATATCCAGCATTAAATCAAATCAAATTGTATTGGTCACATACAAATGGTTAGCAGATGTTAATGCGAGTGTAGCGAAATGCTTGTGCCTCTAGTTCCAACAGTGCAGTAATATCTAACAAGTAATATCTAACAATTCCCAACAACTACCTACTACACACAAATCTAACAAGTAATCTAACAATTCACCACCAACTACCTAATACACACAAATCTAAAGGGGTGAATGAAAATATGTACATATAAATATATGGATGAGCGATGGCCGAACGGCATAGGCAAGACTGTATGTTATACCATTTTGCACCTTGCCTATGCCGCTTGGCCATCGCTCATCCATATATTTATATGTACAGATTCTCATTTACTTTAGATTTGTGTGTATTAGGTAGTTGTTGGGAAATTGTTAGATTACTTGTTAGATTTGTGTGCAGTAAGTAGTTGTTGGGAATTGTTAGATATTACTTGTTAGATATTACTGCACTGTTGGAACTAGAGGCACAAGCATTTCGCTACACTCGCATTAACATCTGCTAACCATTTGTATGTGACCTATACACTTTGATTTGATTTAATGCTGGATATGCAACTGTTTACCATAATGGAAGTGGCTCATTCTGTGTTCTGTACAGAGCTGAAACCACAAATTAGGTATTTCCGTAATAGTTCGCCAAATAGACAGTTGATCGGTATCCCAACAAGCCACAGTGGTCCTTTAAGTGGTTCAGTAATCAGTGTTGGACACAGCCCAGTGACTGTCCCGCTCCATTGACAGACAGACAGAGCTCTGAGAGGATCTGCTGTACTGTACTGCACACTAACACACTGTCAGCATTGAGTCTGGCCAAAACCTAATGTACAGTACAGTAACTCACGGTCCTTAATCAAACAAACCAACCTGCCTGTTTCTGCAATCATCAACAGACCGTTACTGCTTTGTTAGTGACAGAGACAAGTTGGCTACAACAGAAAACACCTAGCACCCAGGTTAATGCCCTTAGGGAGCAGACAATACATATTAAGTCATTCCCTTTTTTGGGTGTATACATACACATGTAGGATACTAACTTGAGCCAGTTTGCACCAGGAAAATAATTCTGCAGCAACAGGAAATGTGAAATATTATGTGGATTATAATTAATGGACATTTTTGTAGGGGTTGATACATTTTTCGTGATAAAGTTGTCCTGCAACAGGGTTGATCAAATTAAGATCCGACATCTGCAAACACTTTTTAAGAGACCACAAACAAGCCTGATAACAACCACATCGTGCTACTACTCACCTTCCCAGTGGACTTGACTCCCTTCCAAATGCAGAAGAAGCAGACAATCCACACTGCCAGGAGACACAGGGCTAGGTCCCACTTCAGTGGCCCGATGTCATCAATTCCAGAGGAGATGCTCAGCACATTGCGTCTTAGCAGAGAGGGGGCAGACAGCATCCAGGTTATTGACTGTTCTGATGGGACAGAACTGTAGGCTTATGTAGACCCCTGAACGATACAGTACAGTACATTTTCCACTCTATAAAAACATTTTAAAAAGTAGGGCAAGTGTGACATGTCATAATTCATGTGGGTCCATTCCAAGGTTTTATGCCAACAGAGGTTACATCACAGCAGCGAAAAGCAAACATCCACATGATGTGACGGTAATAGTGTGTCTGCGATGTCTAGTTTTCACCAACCCTCCTCTGCTCTAGCTCACCTTGGACCTGAATGAACTGTGCCGTGAGACAATTTTAAAAGAATATGACAGAATGTTATTTTCATTCTATGTGTTCGATTTCTGTGGAACAGCCTCAATACGTCGAGGCATGGAGTGTACAAGGTGACGAAAAGTGTTCCACAAGGATGCTGGCCCATGTTGACGCCAATGCTTCCCATAGTTGTGTCAAGTTGGCTGAATGTCCTTTGGGTGGTGGACTATTATTGATACACACAGGAAACTGTTGAGAATTAAAACCCAGCCACGTTGCAGTTCTTGACACAAACCGGTGAGACTACCATACTCCGTTCAAAGGCACTTAAATATTTTGTCTTGCCCATTCACCCTCTGAATGGCACATATACACAATCCATGGCTCAATAGTCTCAAGGCTTAACCTGTTTCCTCCCCTTCATCTACACTGATTGAAGAGGATTTAAAAAATTAATCCAAATATAGTACAGTGAAATTATCCAATTTAAAGATAGAATGAACCTCATGATAGAGGGGGGATTTCTTGGAAATGTTGCCCATTCAAATATAAGTTTACAGCAAACAAGGAAGAGGCACAGTATCTGCACTGCTTATATTTGAGTTTGTTTTTGGCATTGTAAACCTGTCTGTGTTCACGTGTGTGTGTATGCATGAAAGGTGTGTGTGTGTGTGTGTGTGTGTGTGTGTGTGTGTGTGTGTGTGTGTGTGTGTGTGTGTGTGTGTGTGTGTGTGTGTGTGTGTGTGTGTGTGTGTGTGTGTGTGTGTGTGTGTGTGTGTGTGTGTGTGTGTGTGTGTGTGTGTGTGTGTGTGTGTGTGTGTGTGTGTGTGTGTGTGTGTGTGCGTGTGTGTGTGTGCAAGTGTTTGTGTTTGTCTGTCAGTACAGAGTCAACCCAGCTGTCAGACAGTGAGTACTCACTCCCAGAACTCAGTGACGGGGGAGGTGAAGTTGGTGATATTGGCAGCCAGCATCAAGGTCTTGTTCTTGCGGATTGTGTCCTCCACACACCGGTCTGTGTTCCACGGCTGATTGCATTTGGCCCAGGGCAGCTCCGGTTGAAAGCACTGGAATAGGTAGTAGAGTCCCCAGGCTAGAATCACTATGTAGTAGATGTTCAGGAGAGAGACGATCACGATAGAGGCATAGCCAATACCTACAGAGAAGAGAAATGATTCATTAAAACCAATACTGGATTGATTCTTTGTTATATCAGTAAACCAGTGCAGAAGCTTGGGAGTAAACAGAGAACTAGTGTTCTTTGAATAAGTCACAGCCATGATGAAATCACCATGAAAATGGGGGTTTAAACAATTAGGGAAAAGAGGATACCTAGTCAGTTGTACAACTGAATGCATCTTCTGCATTTAACCCAACCTCTCTGAATCAGAGAGGTGGCTGCCTTAATCAGCATCCACATCATCAGCACCAGGGGAACAGTGGGTTAACTACCTTGCTCAGGGGAAGAATGACAGATTTTTACCTTGTCAGCTCAGGGATTTGATCCAGCAACCATTTGGTTACTAACCAAAAGCTCTAAACCGGCAGGCTACCTGCCGCCCTCCACATGTAATAAAGTATCGATACATAAATAAACACATATTAAAATAATTAATTTGTTTAAACTATATTACGCAAATACCCTATCTCATATCCAATTTATTGTATCCAGAGAGTGAACAATGTATGGAAAGTACGTTTTCTTTTTGGACATTTAAGCAACTTTTGGAACAATTTTATAGGGTTTTTACAGGTTTGTTTCGTGAGGATAAATCAAGGGAAGATTTTGAGTTTGATTATATACACTTCATAATAATGTACATATAATAGTATCATATAATAACTTACGACTGAACAGACAAATATAATGATAATGATTGTTCAGCAGTAAAAACAGTTTGGAAGGTTCAGCACATCTGGACAGTGGATTTAGCCAGAGCCATATATTTAGAGAGTTGGGCTAACTTTTTGCATTTTTAAAAATAATTCTAGACATTCAGTTAGGCTACATAGCATTTTTTTTCTTCACAATTCCTTGCGTAATGTTAATGGCGTGCTAACATGGAATAAAATGTTGTAGTGTCATGTAAATACATCATAATGCAGAAACACCAATGTCCCTGCTCTCTAAACACGGCTCTGGATATAACACGTTTTCGTATGAAACAAGAGTGTCGGATATTTTGTAATGCAAAAAAATATATATTCTAAAGCAAATGTTTTGAAAGTATGATAACAACCATAATTGATACACAGAAAAAAGGACCATTCATTTCAATTGCCGTTTATCGTATATTGGAATCAAACCCTTCAATGCATTTATTGTAGCAGAACAGTGCCATAGGGGCTTCAATATGTGTCACTGAATCCTCTTGCACACTAAACTAAGTAAAGCCAACATTGGAGCTGAAGCACTTTAGTGAACAGCACTGACCTAGTGCCATTTGACTGCATTTATGTCTATAAAATCATTAGAAACCAATCCACTGACTCGGATGTTCACAACTCCACACTCCTATTTCAAAGAGAGGATGTTTCCCTGGCTTGAGTGTACTAACTCTGGTAATAATGACTTTAGTCGCAGAAATCCCCTGTAGACTTCCACTCCTCTGATCTATTTGTAAAGTGGCGTTACCTCCGCCAGTCAGGGTTGTGTGTGTGGTGGGTGAGGCAGGGCAGGCCTTCTGACGGTGTGATAAAACACTAAGAGGGACAATGGCAGCCGGCCTATAGGCCACCTGTGGGCATCTGTCACTCTCTAGTCTATATGTGGGTAAGCAAACGTGTGCGTGCGCATGCGCGTGTGTGTGCGGACGTGTGAGTGTATGTGTGTGTGCGCAAGTGAGTGTGTGTGTGCGTGCATGCACACGTGCATGTGTGTGCCAGTTCACACAACCCGTCAGTCAATTAGGCAGCTGCCTCAGCACTCCTTGATTATTCAAGCTCATCAACAGATGCTGACGATTGGCTGCACGCCCAGTCTTCAGCTGTCTGTTTTTACCTGCCGCTCCTGGCTTCATGGAATAGCAGTTTATGGCTGGGAACTGTTTCTCTACCTACTGGTCTACATGTTAGAACTGGTCTGCCAGTAGCATATCACAGTGTAAACCTATTGCAGGACACTGATAAGGAGATACGTTACATTGCCAAACCATGACGCCAGGATGGTAATAACGACATCATGCCACAGTAATATCCGATAACATATCCGTGGTGCTGAGAAACAAAACAGGTGGCCCCCTGCTGCCAAGATCTACACCGTCCATCATTTCATGAAAAAAAATGTGTTTCTTTGCTGATCCACTGCATGAGATATTTATCATTTTGGGGCAGATCCCATTGCTAGGCAACTCGCTCTAACCTTCTCTGTTGCCATGGTAACACAGAACTCAGCACTACTTTACACAACCAAGGCTGAAAATACATGTGCGTGTGCATGTATGTACATAGCTGCCACCATTACAAAAAAATAGGCCAGTCTAAAAGCCAATTTATGCTTGATCCGATGTGGTCGAAGGCTCCGTATGGAGGGTGTGCAATTGCGGAGGGTGTGGCAATTGTGGAGCCTCCAGAGGCAAGCAGAGGCCAAATTGAGCTCCGTACTACATCGCCGTGTGCCTCCCAAATGTTGTAACAATACTGGGGGCTCCGTATAACTCTGTATACCTCCTCATTGACATGATTGGTTGACGGTAGGTGGGGGCGGGAGGTCCTGTATAAACACAAACTCACTTCCTTGACTACTTCCTTCACAACAGCTCTTCTCCGCGAAGCGCAAGAAGTATGAATGCCCTGACTTCTGCAGAGGCAGTATCACCGTAAATGCTGCACGGCCAATGAAGACATCGGATTGACCATGCAGCGCCTTTTAGAGTGTTCAATGTTTGGTGTTTGATTATGTCCACTCTAGGCTCCAATGCAAATGAGGCAATCCACAACTAACCTGTTCGTAGATCAGCAGCACTGTGTGCTTTAGCTAAATCCTTATGCATGTCAAAAACACAGTCAGAGAAAGTTGGCTGAAGCACATCCATATGTGAAGTAACTATGGTCCAATTACCCATCAGAACACAGGGAGGGAGACCTCAGCAGAACTCAATGTCTGTGTACTGAGTCTAGCAACCCACAGACCAACAGCACAATCAGTGCTGTTGGACGCTGCTAGGGAGTTTCGTAAGAGCAGTCAGAAAAACAGAACTACTGCAGTAGTTGTCACTGGAATACGTTTATTTTAACATTTTAAAGCAGGACGTGAATAACATCGAGGCTAGATCAAGGTCTGGTAACATCATTATTTTCAGTAGGGATTTTTTTCTGCAATGTGACAAGGCACTAAGCAGCCACAAAGCAGGTTTGGCGCCTCGCCTGAGTAACGCTAATGGAAACTGTGTTTAGGCTCTTCGCTAATCCCTCTGTCAGTCGCTGACGTTACCACCTACAGTACATGTCCAAGAAGGCTTACACAACCTCCTTTCCCTGCCTACTTTCCCGGATGACGACCGGCCTTAATGGCAATAGGGGAGAATGGTATTAGGATAATGGGAAGCAGTGTAGTGACTCACCAGTGAAGATGGGGCAGAGTTTTTCCCAGCAGGTGATGCCTCCCTCAGAGGTATACTGGCCCAGAGCCACCTCCAGGAAGAACACCGGCAGGCCTCCACCAAACAGGAAGATGGTGTAGGGGATGAGAAACGCACCTGGGTGGAGGAGAGGAAGAGAGAGAGAGGGAAAGGGAACAGACAGTTAGCCTACAAATGTCAGGGTCTACAGTATGTGCTCACCCACAGACATTTCACAAACAAATCAAAATCCTGTAATTGCAGTCTCCGACTTGAGTTTTTTTTATAGGTTCCTGAAAACTATTATCAAACTTGAGTGATCCCCAACTTTAAGACCTGTCTGTATGGAGAAAGGGCCCATGTTCATTTGAATGCCTACCTCCACCATTCTTATAGCAGAGGTACGGGAAGCGCCACACGTTCCCTAAACCAACAAAGCCTCCGGCCACGGACAAGATAAAGTCTAGCTTGCTGGCCCACTTCTCCCTCTGGATGGGCTTGCCCTCTGCCTCGTCCTCCGGCCGCGTGCCCGGGCTCTTCCCTGGCGAAGGCTTCAGCGTGTCTTTGTGGAAATCCTTCAGACATTGGAGTTTCTCTTTCTGTGCCATGCTATAGAGGTTGAGAGGAGAGAGGACAAGGACAAGGAAAGCGAGAGAGAATTAGAGAAAGTGAGAGAGAGAGAGAGAGAGAGAGAGAGAGAGAGAGAGAGATGAACAGGAAGAGAGAGAGACGTGAGCCGGATAAGGCAGAGATAGGACGTCGCATTAGCAAGATGAGGGTCTCTCACGTGCTGTATCGTCAGCCATGGCGTGATACAGTGATACAGCTATGTGTCAGTATAGAGCCTGCAATGAGAACTGCTACAGGAGTTACTGTATCGCTTCCTCCTCGCCACAGTTCTCTTTTATTTACTCTACATTAGATATACATTCCATCTTGCATTGCAAATCTCTCTGGGTTGAATAATCTCTTCACTTGCACTGTACAAATATAATTTCTATGTGCATAATATAAGAAATCTTGATTATGTATAATTTTGTATCCATTAATTAACCAGGGACATCATATTGAGACATGTCCTGGTAATCAGACCTGGGTTCAAATAATATGTCAAATAGCTCAATTGCTTTCACATACTTTCAAAGTAAGTATTCAGATATATTTTATTTGAAAAGTAGTTTAATATTTTAATATATTTGAAAATACACTTGGAAAGTATATGAAAAACGAATTTACACTGACTCAAATACACTCCCATGCATTTAACCCAGGTATTTGAAAACGGTATTTGAAATAAGCATTGAACATACTGCCAAATAACATTTGGCACACTATTTTACAAATAACCATTAAAATACTCAAATAAAAGTACTTATTTTTGGTTGTGTATTTGAAAATACTCAAATACACAGAAATAGTATTTTAAGTACCACTCAAACACACAGGTCTGCTGGTACTGCAGCTCGAACAATACATGACGAACACAAATACAAGGAGAAGCAACAGCCTACCCTTCCCACAATCCATCCTCACTGTTCTCCTATCACAGCCATTAAACTCTGTAACTGCTTAAAAGTCACCATTTACCTCAAGGTGAAATCCCTGAGTAGTTTCCTTCCTTTCCAGCAACTGAGTTAAGAAGGATTCCTGTATCTTTGTAGTGACTGGGTGTATTGATACCGTACAGAGTGTAATTAATAACCGCACCATGCACCAAGGGATATTCAATGTCTGCTTTTTTTTACCCATCTACCAATAGGTGCCCTTCTTTGCGAGGCGTTGGAAAACCTCCCTGGTCTTTGTGGTTGAATCTGTGTTTGAAATTCACTGCTCGACTGAGGGACCTTCCAGATAATTGTATGTGTGGGGTACAGAGATGAAGTAGTCATTAAAAAATAATATTAACCACCGTTAATGCAACTTATTATGAGACTTGTTAAGCACATTTTTACAAAATGAACAAATTATTATTTACAATGACAGCCTCTTGGGGAACAATGGGTTAACTGCCTTGTTCAGGGGCAGATTTTTACCTTGTCAGCTTGGGGATTTGAATCAGCATCCTTTCGGTTACTGATCCAATGCTCTAATCACTAGGCTACCTGCCGCCCCAAACGTATTAAGCCTTGCCATAAGAAAGTGGTTAAATACTTATTGGCTCAGGACATTTCAGCTTTTCATTTTTTTGTCATTTGTAAACATTTCTAAAAACATAATTCTACTTTGATGTTGTGGGGTATTGCGCATCCATTTTAAATTCAGGCTGTAACACATCAAAATGTGGAAAATTCAAGGGGTGTGAATACTTTCTGAAGGCCGTTTCTATATCCGTGTCCATTCTGAAAGCTTGGACGGGTTCTGGAAGATCCCACAGCTTAAGTTCACTGAATGTTTATACTGTAAACAGCCTTTCCAAGAAAGACAGGATTTGGAATTACTGTCTCAGGTATCCCGTTTCCCTGCCTGTGCCAAAGGGCTGTAAAACAATCAAAGCATGGCAGGGCAGGAGAAATTCCTTGGACATGGTAAGACACAAATGGATTTAAGCTTCCTGCAGGAATACAATGAATGGTGTCGTATAAAACAGGAAGAATGAAAAAAGCAGCTCTGATTAATTGTAAGTCTGATAATACCAGTGTAACAGAGTAAGGTTTCCTGTCCTTTTGAGGCAGGCTCAGACTGAAATGCAGTTGGCAGAAACACAGAAACTGAGAACATTAAAGGCTGGCTCCAATGGAAATCTGTCATTGAAGATTGTGTGCCTCACAAAAGCTTACGAGTCAGTGGACTAGGTGCTTTGTTTCCAAAAGATTCACAGAACAATAGCTAGAGAACAAATCTTTCTCCAATAAGTAAACATTTCTCTTTAAGCCTCTGAAAGTAACAGTATAATTCAAAGTTGATTTATAGTTGGATCTCTCAACAATACATAGTGTTGTCAGACACCCTGATGAAATGTAAGCCTATACGCATTGGTGTATTTGAATAATATCAGCCCATACATTAAAGGCTTTTTAACTTTCAAACCTACACGAGCGCATGGACTTGCCACTTAACACTTAGTACCATTTGTGGTTATAATTTTTGCTTTTGCTTTTCAAGTACATACATCTATTACCAGTTTACAGAACAATCTATCCAAACTACTCTCAGTTGAAAGGCAGCCATAGGTCTTTAAACCATAAGGTATCTTCATTCATCTTGTCGTGTGACTTGCACTCCAGAAAGTTACATCCTGTAGCCACTGTACAGGCAGACTAAGAAATAGAACACACACATTGTAGCTACTCACAGACAAATACCACATTGTGAAAATCTAATGCAAAGCTGCACTCATTGACCAGTGACCGCTCTGTGCTTCTGTTTTTCAGAGTCTGATAAAAAAGTTAACTTGTTATGCAGTCTTAAATAACTACTTATTAGTTCATTAAATGATTAAAAGGGAAATTTCATTTTAACTTCATATTCATAATCTCCAGCACCACCCCAACATCAACGTATGTGAAAGTGGATCATTTCTATGTTTTGTATTAAAAAAGATATGCAGATTAGTGTCTCCAATGACATCATCAACTAATTAGTAGACAATTAGTGGGCAATGCCTACTCATAATTGGTAAAAAATCACACGATGCACACTGATGATGTCACTGGAAACACTTATCTTCCTCTATCTTTTTTTACGACAACACATAGAAATGCAAAATTTCCACATAAGTTGATGTTGGGGTGGTGCTGAATATGAAGTTGACAAAATGTGAAATTGCCCTTTAAATGGCTGTTTGAGCTACAACCACACAGCCCCTCATTACTAAATCAAGTTCCAGTTAAGGTCCTCTCCATCGCTCTGCTAATTCCGCTGTCATTTTCCAGGTTCTCTCTGTCTCTGTTATGCATGACAAGTCAACTTGAATTGCTTTCCACTCTCAAACCTCATTACATAACCGTATCAGCTCTCACGCACTCTATTTTTCTTCCTCTCTCTATCACTCTCTTGCTCTATGTGCTTTCACCTGCTGGGTGCTGGGAGGCTGTCTGCCGTCAGACTTAAGGCAAACCGTCCGTGGGATCTGCCACATGACTCACCCAGACACCCTTGACCAGACATTCTCAAACCCTTCTAAAACATCACACTGTCATTATCTGAAAACACCGCATTAGACACATCACCAACTTAGCATTCAATCAAACATAAAGAAAGATTCTGTAACAAACATGCATTGCAAAAGATAAAAGGCAAATGGAAATAAAGGACTGAATGCAATCCTTAGTCTTTGTGAAGTAGCTCCCCCTTTTCACACTCAAACAAAGCATTAACAAAGCCGTTTAAAATGTGCTAATTCGAGGGTTTCTAAGTACTTACATGAAATTGTCCATTCAGATTAAACAAAAAGCATCCAAAAACAGAACTTAATAATCACTTGACATAAAGATTTAGATAAGGCTATGTTATTATTTCAGTTGAGTATTTCCAAAAGACTTACATTTCCTTCATGGCTGTGGATATATGTAGTATGCTTCTCTCTCAGCTGTCACCATTCCTCTGTACTGAATGTCTTTATGCCAACACTGCTCACAAGAAGTGAAGCTGACAGCGAGTCCCGCCCTCAGCTAAAGACAATTAAATCCTATGTGGAGATTGGGCACAGCCTCGCAGTCGCGGACCAACTCTCCAGATACTGATTCGGGACTGTAAATTTCCACTTCCCACTTACAACACCCTCCCACAACACACACACACAGTGAGGGACTGGGGCTGAATGCTTTGCCCTGCATGTGTCACAGGCACCTCTTATTCATGTAACTGAAACAGATGACAGGATAGGAAGAGGGAGGGAGGGTGTGAGCGGAGTAGTAGGCCATGAGCATGCAGAGGAAATCAAGCCTCATGGGACAGCTTCCAGGCAGGAGAAAGAAGCCCTCTTAAAACATTATGTGAGTAAGGGGTGGTGGCTGGACAGGGACTGAAGGAAGGGACTGATGACTGGCTTGGCTGACCATGCTAAGTTTTCATGTAATACTGTCTTAATGTCCCACTTCCACATAGCATTGGAAATGTGGGACATTTCCTATTATAACTGCTTATGACTGTGTCATTTCACATCACAGCAAAAACGTTCAAATATCTCTATGGGAACTGTTTGTGAATATAAATATAGTTTTCTTAAAATTGGGGGCAGGATATAATCAGGGAAGTTTCTCTGTGGTGTATTTGGGAGCCTTCTGCTCCATTTCGACATGACGTGTGCCAGGTTATCTCTGAAACGTAAACCAGGTACAGCACACTCTATAACAACACCTAATAAGGTGATGGTTCCTGTATTCTTCCCTGTTCTGTTTAGACACCATAATATACTCATAAAGGATCTCACGTGTACAATAGCTGGCACGGTAATTAAAAAACAGTGTTAAACTTGACTACAGGATTTACACACACACACACACACACACACACACACACACACACACACACACACAGACAGAAGTAGTTACTTCAGATGATATTTCCAAACTGCAAATATCCTTGCCACTTCTGGAAAAATACAACAACTCACATTATTTTGCATAGTGCAAAGAAACTTTCTGTTACATAATGTTAAAACTTCTTAAGGACTGGGGGGCAGTATTGAGTAGCTTAGATGAATAAAGTGCCCAGAATAAACTGCCTGCTACTCAGGCCCAGTTGATAATATATGCATATGTTTAGTAGATTTGGATAGAATACACTCTGAAGTTTCTAAAACTGTTTGAATGATGTCTGTGAGTATAACAGAACTCATATGGCAGGCAAAAACTTGAGAAAAAATCCAACCAGGAAGTGGGAAATCTGAGGTTTGTAGTTTTTCAAATCATTGCCTATCGAATATACAGTGTCTATGGGG
Source organism: Oncorhynchus tshawytscha (assembly GCF_018296145.1). Lineage (NCBI taxonomy): Eukaryota > Metazoa > Chordata > Actinopteri > Salmoniformes > Salmonidae > Oncorhynchus > Oncorhynchus tshawytscha. Next base: position 29,281,924 of record NC_056450.1, on the reverse strand, counting down.
TCATATTGCACTTCCTACGGCTTCCACTAGATGTCAACAGTCTTTAGAACATTGTTTGAGGCTTCTACTGTGAAGTGGGGGCTAATGAGAGCTGAATGAGCCAGGTGTGGCAGAGCTCTGGCAGAGTGCCATGAGCTGATCACACGCACTCACGTGAGAGTTAGCTGCGTTCCATCGCATTTCTACAGACAACGGAATTCTCCGGTTGAAACATTATTGAATATTTATGATAAAAACATCCTAAAGATTGATTCTATACTTCGTTTGACATGTTTCTACAAACTGTAATATGACTTTGTCTGAACATTCGTCTGGACTTGCCCGCGCCTCGTGTGTTTGTATTGTGTACTAAACGCATGAACAAAAAGGAGATATTTGGACATAAATGGATTTTATCGAACAAATCAAACATTTATTGTGGAATTTGGATTCATGGGAGTGCATTCTGATGAAGATCATCAAAGGTAAGTGAATATTTATAATGCTATTTCTGACTTCTGTTGACTACACAACATGGTGGATATCTGTATGGTTTGTTTTGTTGTCTGAGCGCTGTACTCAGATTATTGCATGGTGTGCTTTTTCCGCAAAGTTTAAAAAAAATCTGACACAGCAGTTGCATTAAGGAGAAGTGGATCTAAAATTCCATGCATAACCATTGTATCTTTTATCAATGTTGATTATGAGCATTTCTGTAAATTGATGTGGCTCTCACCGGATGTTTTGGAACTACTGAACATAACTCGCCAATGTCAACTGAGATTTTTGGATATAAATATGAACTTTATCGAACAAAACATATATGTATTGTGTGATATGAAGTTCTATGAGTGTCATCTCATGAAGATCAAAGATTAGTGATACATTTTATCTGTATTTCTGCTTTTTGTGACTCCTCTCTTTGGCAGGAAAAATGGCTGTGTTTTTCTGTGACTAGGTACTGACCTAACATAATCATTTGGTGTGCTTTCGTCGTAAAGCCTTTTTGAAATCGGACACTGTGGCTGGATTTACAACAAGTTTATCTATAAAACGGTGTAAAATACTTGTATGTTTGAGGAATTTTAATTATGGGATTTCTGTTGTTTTGAATTTGGCGCCCCGCAATTTCACTGGCTGTTGACGAGGTGGGAGGCTACCGTCCCACATATCCCAGAGAGGTTAAAGAAACCAAAGTTATACTGTGAATGAGTTTCCTTGAGATTTGTATTGTGTTCCGTTACAAATTGGCAGACAAGAGAGGAGGAGGAGTGTGACAGAGCTCCTGTTTCATACAGTTGCTTTAAATTGTCAGTCAATGTAAAGTCAAGCAACATTTTTATATGAAACTGCAGACCCTTAACTTTTCTTGATATCATTAGAGGATGAAGGATTTTTGTTTATTTTACTTTATTCCACTGCATTGTGTTCTTAGACTGTTGACATTATCTTCTGAGACTGAAGCATTAAAGACAGAATCAAAGACTGTAAAATATCAAATTATTTGATAAGACCTTTAGTCAAAGGTATATCTTCTGTTTATGACAAATCATGCGCCCCTCATGCGCTGGGCATGGTTGAAAAAAAAGAAGACTTGTCTGCATGTTTTATAACAGCCAAACCATTCCTCAAATACATAGAGTGGAGTATTAAACGTTGTCCAAACCAATTAATATGTAGGCTCACTTGTAGCTTTGCTTCTATAATTTCTACTCACACCACCCCATACCACCCTTATTTGGATATACAGTGGACCGCACACAATCGTTATTATGTAATATAATAGATTTATGGAGTTGGAATGCTTGTCCTGGCTTCGAATTCTGGGATGGCTCTAAGAAGATCAAATGTAACTGACGCAGCTTGCCTGGAGACAAGAGTCCAAGGGGAGGTTGTTTTTTTACTCTTTACATTCAGCAGATAAAGTTCAAATCAAGTTAATCTGTGAGGGCGGACCCTCTATATCAACATGACAGGATGTTACCGTGTAGCATGGTATTATAGAAAAGAGAAACATTCATCAAATAACAGCCAAGCATCCCAAAGCAGCTCTCCGGTTCCCATTGGAAACAACTGGGGTTTTGTCTTGCACAACATTTGTATTTAAGCAAATGGAATACATTAAAAGGGTGGCAGGGTAGCCTAGTGGTTAGAGCGTTGGACTAGTAACCGAAAGGTTTCATGTTCAAATCCCCAAGCTGACAAGGTACAAATCTGTCGTTCTGCCCCTGAACAGGCAGTTAACCCACTATTCCTAGGCCGTCATTGAAAATAAGAATTTGTTCTTAACTGACTTGCCTAGTTAAATAAAGGTTAAAAAAAATCCAATAACAAATGTCCATTTTACATATCAGGAGGGAGAGCTACAGCGCATTCGGAAAGTATTCGGACCCCTTGACTTTTTCCACATTTTGTTACATTTAGCCTTGTTTTAAAATGTATTAAATACTGTTTTTTCTCATCAATCTACACACAATACTCCATAATGACAAAATGACAACAGGTTTAAGTTTTTTTTGCAAATGCATTAAAAATAGAAAAACAGAAATACCTTATTTACATAAGTATTCAGACCCTTTGCTATGAGACTCGAAATTGAGCTCAGGTGCATCCTGTTTCCAATGATCATCCTTGAGATCTTTCTACAACTTGATTGGAGTCCACCTGTGGTAAATGCAATTGATTGGACATGATTTGGAAAGGCACACACCTGTCTATATAAAGTCCAACAGTTGACAGTGCATGTCAGAGCAAAAACCAAGACATGAGGTCGAAGGAATTGTCCGTAGAGCTCCGAGACAGGACTGTGTCAAGGCACAGATCTGGGGAAGGGTACCAAAACATTTCTGCAGCATTGAAGGTCCCCAATAATTCAGTGGCCTCCATTATTCTTAAATGGAAGAAGTCTGGAACCACAAAGACTCTTCCTAGAGCTGGCCACCCGGCCAAACTGAGTGGGGGAGAAGGGCATTGGTCAGGGAGGCGACCAAGAACCCGATAGAGTGGCCAGACGGAAAACACTTCTCAGTAAAAGGCACATGACATCCCGCTTGGAGTTTGCCAAAAGGCACCTAACGACTCTCAGACCATGAGAAGTAAGATTCTCTTGTCTGATGAAACCAAGATTGGCCTGAATGCCAAGCGTCACATCTGGAGGAAACCTGGCACCATCCCTACGGTGAAGCATGGTGGTGGCAGCATCATGCTGTGGGGATGTTTTCCAGTGGCAGGTACTGGGAGACTAGTCAGGATAGAGGGAAGATGAACGGACTAAAGTACAGAGAGATCCTTGATAAAAACCTGCTTTGGAGCGCTCAGGACCTCAGACTGGGGCTAAGGATCACCTTCCAACAGGACAACGACCCTAAGTACGCAGCCAAGACAATGCAGGAGTGGCTTCGGTACAAGTCTCTGAATGCAGTTGAGTGGCCCAGCCAGAGCCCAGACTTGAACCCAATCGAACATCTCTGGAGAGATCTGAAAATAGCTGTGCAGCGACACTTCCCATCCAACCTGACAGACCTTGAGGGGATCTGCAGAGAAGAATGGGAGAAACTCCCCAAATACCCATGTATTGTAGCGTCAAACCCAAGAAGACTCAAGGCTGTAATCGTTGTCAAAAGGTGCTTCAACAAAGTACTGCGTAAAGGGTCTGAATACTTATGTAAATGTGATATTTATGTACATTTCTAAAAACCTGTTTTTGCTTTGTCATTATGGGGGTATTGTGTGTAGATTGATGAGGAAAATCCATTTTTAGAATAAGGCTGTAACGTAACAAAATGTGGAAAAAGTCAAGGGGTCTGAATAAATTACGAATGCACTGTATGTCAGATAACAGAGATGTGGGATAATGTAGCCTGATGCTTAACCCCATGGCACTGTTATTTTGATAGGTGTGGAATAGTGCATACTGGATCAGTAATAAGGTGCACACATCAGTATAGCTGCAGTGTATTACACATTCATATGACAGAAATATCAATACAGTTACCCCTTTTGATGTCTTCTTCAACAAGGGCTCATTTGAGTTTAAAAAAATAAAAGGGTAGATATAATGATTGATCATATAATGAAAACAATATGAGATGAAGAATCAAAATGGTAATATGCAGTTATACAATGAAAATAAAATGCACATATCTATTGATTTCACATTATCCTTTGATTCTTTGGAAACAGGCTTCTGTGAGAAAGTAACATATTTGCAGCATCACTGTAAGTGTATGCTTGGCTACTGACCCAAGACAATGTTTAGGAAATAGAGCAATGCCTAGTTTCATAATCCACTCTTGACACACAAAACAAAAACACAAGCCATCTTCATCTTTATGACACATTAGTTTGTAGACTAGCCTACTACAGCCTATTGTGTCAGTGTCTCAAAGACTCAACCAACACATCAATAAGTATTTATCCAAAAGGAGCAGCAAATTTGAAATGTCATTATCTGATTCATAAAACGTCACCTCTTTAAAGTCGAACAAAAGCCAATGGAGGGCGAGAGTCAATCCATTCTCATCAACGGATGGCAAACTACAACATTGTTGTTCCTAAAAAATATGGTACCAAAAAGGACACGCCTCAATCTCAATCAATGCCTGTTTCTCTGTCGGGAGTTGCGACTCTGTCGGGCAGAGTAAAGACAAAATAAGTGGGTTAAAATGTACAACCTGTTAATGGGTATTAAAACCATCTTAAACCGTCACAACTAATTCACGAACAGCATCGTCTTTCAAATAACAGTCCTCATCATCGTTCCACTTTGACAAAACCAATTCTTCGAATATAGACTAGGTTAGATTAAGAAGGCACACGTGGGAGAGACAGAGAGTAACATCGTAAAGGAGTGCGAAGGCTTGAAGGCAATACATCCACCCAAACCCCAAAAGTTGACCTCTTAGAATGCATCGCATTATAAAAAAGCAATGCTATAGTGTAGGAAATATTGCCTATTAATTTATAGTATTTTAAACGCGGAAGCGCACTCACAAAGGCAATGGCAACCAAAATATCCCTATACTTTAATGTTGCATTTTGTCATAATTTTATGACAAATCAAATATACCTAAAAACATTGGCTTTAATTAAATAGTTTGACGTCCAAAAGCAATATAAGGCACCCTTGGGTTGATGTCCAAGCTATGGTGTTTTTAGCCTACACATCATGTGCGCTCACAGACACACGCACCGCATAATTAGGTTTTATACACACAGCAATTATTAGCATCACTTCAAATAAAACATTATCAAGCAGGGAGAGAGATTCCCAAGAGGACACTTATTTTTATATCTGAAAACATCAAAGAACAACATTTATATTTCAGTCCAAAACCTTGAGAAATTGTTACAGAACATACATTGGCTGCTCTATTCAGATAATATAAATCATAATATGACTTATATCATGAAAATAATGTGAATATTAGCCTATACATTAAGAACATAGAAACAACAATCTTGCTATTACTTATCTCTCTGATGGGTAAAGATGATGCTTAATTACCTGCCAGGTAATTTTATAGCTCGAGTTGTCCCTTGTGTTGTGCTGTGAGTGCTCAATAAAACAATTGCATCGGAAATGAATTACACGAGTTCTCTCTCTCTCTCTCTCTCTCTCTGACCTTTGTTTCTGAGAGCGGGTGCTCGTTTAATATGAGTTTGAGTGGAAAATCACCAGCTTCCCCATGCAACAGGAGAGTTTATTCTTAAAGTGACAGGTTCCCGCTAATTTGAATCGCTCGGCGCTCTCACCTCATCTGGCTCGATCAAGTCTCAAAGCAAGGCACGCATGCGGACTCACAAACTCAGCCAAGAAAGGAATGGAAAGGACAAAGGACATGAGGGACTGCTGTGGCGTTTTCATCACAGGCTTGGTAACCAGTGAAACATTACAATAACTATAACCCACATAGCCATGAACAATAATACCTAAAACATAAGCAAGGACCTTGTTGATAATAGGAAAAAGGGTCCTGAATGTAAGTTCCATCACATGTGTCTTCAGTATTGCACAACCTAAGAACATCAGGCCTAGCCCATTTTTCAAGGTAGCCTAATATGAAAACACAACTTTGTATGTTTGTTCAGCTCAGTGCATATTGGTTCATTGCACTTTAGTAGACTAATCCAATGCTGACAGACAACCAACCTTACCCAAACAGATGGCAAGACCACGTGTTGGCATGGCGGAGCTTTGTGGGACACACTAGCCAGGGGGTAAGGGGAACAGTCAGCAAACCACAGGGGGAAACTAGTCACACCAAATGCTATGCATTCTACAGAGAGGTTACATTTCTATACCTGAACCACAGAAAGTGATATTTTACTCCCAAGCATGCTATCTGTTGCTAAACTGTATGCCTCAATCTGGAAATTATGTGATTTCGGGCACTCTAACAATGACCCATTTCTTGTGTAACGTTGAGCAGCCGGTTCAAGGCTACATGCAGGGTTTTTTCTTCATCTTCAGAATTGAATCAAAAAGATCCTTTCTTTATTGTTTGTGCAGATGGGCAGCAGCCATGGTGGCCTGTACTGGGTACCTTGGCGCAGACTTTTAGCCAAAGTGCCTCTTATAAAGCAAAGACTGTTGTCAGGCCGCCCAGTCCCCTGAGTTTCAGAACCCATTTCCCCAAAGAGAACAATATGCTCTGTCAGCAGGACCCACTATTTTCTCTCAGCGAAATGGGAAATGGAGGAGAAAGAGGAAGTTGTTTCAAGACTACTCTGTTTTGGACTAGTGTTTGTGACTGCGACTGCAACTGAACTTGCATCTAAAGTAGCTGCCGGACATGTTACATGAAACGAGAATATGGATTTTTTTCACCAGTGACATGAACAAAATGGTGGGAACACTCCTAAAGCTGTATTTGGAATCTTGATCGCCTGATGAGATTGCTTTGTGATATCATATCTGTGTTGTTCCATATCAGCCTTATAGTTGTGTAACAGCCTACCTTATGCAAGACCACTATTTACCTAACTGCCAAGGGAGGTGTTATTCTGAATAAGCTTAATGCTGGAGGTTTGGTAACAAGGTGTTTATAATGACAGTTTCTTGGATCTGTCTTGTGCAGGCAGTGCAAATTCAGTAACGGCAGACAACAGGCTTTAAATACATTTTGTTTTAGGCACGGCTTTTTGCTAAATGTCCCATTCCATAAATTCTGTTTCTTGTAGCAGCTGCATTTGCATTCGAATCAAGGGCAGTTCAAATCAAGTGCAGTTCAAATCAAAGGCAGTTCAAATCAAGGCAAGCATCCATCTTGTCTTGATCTTATCTTTAACTTTTTGAGCTCATAGACTTTTGTACTGTAGCCTTGTGCTCTAACCAAACCAAAACTCAATTATACCAATGTACTTCATCACTTCTTGTGGGCAGAAGCACAGTGAGCTTAAATACAACTATTCAGGTCACACAACTGGTCAATTATTCAATAGGTTTACTTGGTTAATTAAGCATGCAAAAAGTCATCTGTGACTGACTGTTCCAGTGATACTAGTCACTATCATAGGAAATACATGGTAACAGCTTTAATATTCTAACTTTGTGTGATACTGAGCGTAAGGCATGAAATAACAAGAAAGAGAAAACTTTTAGAGTATCATCCTTAGGAAAATGTGCCAGATCACTATCTAGCCGGAGACTTTACATACAATTTACTGATTCCTTAATTGATAGCTTACAATTAGATAAACCCACCATAACGCTGGCGCGTTTTGGACTTCTAGCCCCTATTAAACATTGTGGTTGAGACTTCTGGGTTGTACCATTGCATTTGTCTATTACTTCTGCATCCAGAGATAGCAACCATTAGTCGGTAGCCTAGTTTAAGAGTGTTGGGTCAGTAACTAAAAGGTTGCTGGTTTGAATCCCCAAGCCGACCAGGTGAAAAAATCTCTTGTATGTGCCCTTGAGTGTAACGATGACGCTGTGAGTCGAGAAGCAGGTGCAGGTGAAACGTGAACTAAGAGAAAATATGACCCTTGGTTCACTTCAGACCTGACTGCCCTTGACCAGCACAAAAATATCCTGTGGAGTACTGCATTAGCATCAAATAACCCCCGCGATATGCAACAATAACCCCTACGATATGCAAAGGCTAGCTTATTCAAACAGAAATTTGCATCCTGTAGCGTAAACTCCAAAAAATACTGAGACACTGTCAAATCCATGTAGAATAAAAGCACCTCCTCCCAGCTGTCCACTGCACTGAGGCTAGGAAACACTGTCACCACCGATAAATCTACGATAATCGAGAATTTCAATAAGAATTTTTCTACAACTAGCCATGCTTTCCACCTGGCTACCTCTACCCTGGTCAACAGCTCTGCACCCCCCACAGCAACTTGCCCAAGCCTCCCACATTTCTCCTTCACCCAAATCCAGATAGCTGATGTTCTGAAAGAGTTGCCAAATCTGGACCCCTACAAATCAACTGGGCTAGACAATCTGGGACCTCTCTTTCTAAAAGTATCCGCCGCAAGTGTTGCAACCCCTATTACTAGCCTGTTCAACCTCTCTTTCGTATCGTCTGAGATCCCTAAAGATTGGAAAGCTGCCACGGTCATCCCTCTCTTCAAAGGGGGAGACACCCTGGACCCAAACTGTTACAGACCTATATCTATCCTACCCTGCCTTTCTAAAGTCTTCGAAAGCCAAGTTAACAAACAGATAACCGACAATTTCGAATCCCACCGTACCTTCTCTGCTATGCAATCTGGTTTCCAAGCTGGTCATGGGTGCACCTCAGCCACGCTTAAGGTGCTAAACAATATCATAACCGCCATCGATAAAAGACAATACTGTACAGCCATCTTCATCGACCTGGCCAAGGCTTTCGACTATGTCAATCCCCACATTATTATCGGCAGACTCAACAGCCTTGGTTTCTCAAATGACTGCCTCGCCTTGTTCACCAACTACTTCTTAGACAGAGTTCAGTGTGTCAAATCGGAGGGCCTGTTGTCCGGACCTCTGGCAGTCTCTATGGGGGTGCCACAGGGTTCAATTCTCGGGCCGACTCTCTTCTCTGTATACATCAATGATGTCGCTCTTGCTGCTGGTGATTCTCTGATCCACCTCTACGCAGACGACACCATTCTGTATAATTCTGGCCTTTCTTTGGACACTGTGTTAATAAACCTCCAGACAAGCTTCAATGCCATACAATTCTTCTTCCGTGGCCTCCAACTGCTCTTAAATGCAAGTAAAGCTAAATGCATGCTCTTCAACCCGCACCTGCCCGCCCGTCTAGCATCACTACTCTGGACGGTTCTGACTTAGAATATGTGGACAACTACAAGTACCTAGGTGTCTGGTTAGACTGTAAACTCTCCTTCCAGACTCACATCAAGCATCTCCAATCCAAAATTAAATCTAGAATCAGCATGCTATTTTTCAACAAAGCAACCTTCACTCATGCTGCCAAACATACCCTCATAAAACTGACTATCCTGCCGATCCTTGACTTCAGTGATGTCATTTACAAAATAGCCTCCAACACTTTACTCAAATTGTAGAGTGTTGAATTGGATGCAATCTATCACAGTGCCATCCGTTTTGTCACCAAAGCCCCATATACTACCCATCACTGCGACCTGAATGCTTTCGTTGGCTGGCCCTCACTTCATATTCGTCGCCAAACCCACTGGCTCATCTATAAGTCTTTGCTAGGTAAAGCCCTGCCTTATCTCAGCTCACTGATCACCATAGCAGCACCCACACGTAGCACACGCTCAAGAAGGTATATTTCACTGGTCACCCCCAAAGCCAACTCCTCCTTTGGCCGCCTTTCCTTCCAGTTCTCTGCTGCTAATGACTGGAATGAATTGCAAAAATCACTGAAACTAGAGACTCATATCTCCCTCAGTAACTTTAAGCAACAGCTGTCAGAGCTGTCAGAGCTCACAGATCATTGCACCTATACATAGCCCATCTGTAAATAGCCCACCCAACTACCTCATCCCCATACTATTATTTATTGATGTATTTTTCTCCTTTGCACCCCAGTATCTCTACTTGCACATTCATCTTCTTTTCATCTTTCAGTCCAGTGTTTAATTGCTATATTGTAATTATTTCGCCACTATGGCCTATTTATTGCCTTACCTCCCTAATCTTTCTTAATTTGCACACACTGTATATAGACTTTTCTATTACGTTTGTTTATTCCATGTGTAACTCTGTGTTGTTGTTTGTGTCGCACTGCTTTGCTTTATCTTGGCCAGGTCACAGTTGTAAATGAGAACTTGTTCTCAACTGGCCTACCTGGTAAAATAAAGGTGAAAATAAATAAATAAATAAATGAAATTCATATGAATTCATTTTGATCAGGTTTTTGCTTTGGCTGACCTTATTCTTTTATTGATATTTGTCCAATGAAACTCGGGAATGCAACTGTTTATGTCAAGTTGTTATGTGTTCTACTTTTATCCCTGGTTGTCCTGAAAGGAAAATTGTAAAATACTTAATTGTAAAACTAAATATAAGGGCTGGACATGCAAATAAATACAAATCTGATAAATGAAAAGCTGCTTTCTGCTGGGGTCTTGGGACTGATGGGTTAACTGATGACAACAAGCACTTTCTAATCCAAATCTTTGCAAAACAAGACCTTATCTGACTGTGACGGTAGTGTACGGAGGGATGTTTTCCAGTGATTTTCCATGGATGTGTTTACCAGCAAGGTCCTATAGGTTCCTGTCCTGGATAGGTCCTCCTCAGCCTGTCTATTGTTAGAGGTCTGTCTGATGGCGGTCACATGGTGACGGTGTAATCCTCTTTCTCTCTCACATGCAGACGATTTGCTGTCTGAGTATTTGTCCACAGCCAGCCGGCCTGTTCCACCACTGTCAACCTTGTCACTCACTTCAAAGGGAGCATGTACACACACACACACACAAACACACACAGCCATAAATGCACACACATACATTAATGGCACATACAGTACACAGCACACACACAAAATGTAGCCCCATAGCCAAATATCTATACATGCGTATGAGAGCAGAGACATACAAATACACTTACAAACATACACAGAGATGTCTAGCAGAGACACACAACCATACACTGTCGCTCGCATGCACTAGTTGTGTTCTGCAATATGAGGAGCCTGATGTCCCTTATATACGTGGAGGACACACTTTAACTCCCCCCGTCTGTGTTTTGGTGGCTAATGCTTTAATTGAGCATGCAAGGTTTCATCCCATATTGCTTGGGCTAATAAGTCATGTGAAGTGTAAGCATCTGACTCTCACACACTGCCAAGAGGAGCCTCAACGCAGAGCACGGAGATAAACAGAATTCCTATTAGATAAGCCTCCTGCACTATAATCACTGTTAATGACGTGTTATACTCATCTTTAGCTTCAGCGTGGGCTTGGTCATGGTTTGACATTGGGGAAGGGGAAAGGAAGAGCATGAAAGGACTCCCACACCAGGGCCTAAATCCCTCGCCTTTCTGGACACAATCTTGTAATGTGATCCTCTTGGCAAAAGCTTAGCTCAACTTTGTCAGGGCATGTACAGTCTAAACAGTACCCTTTATTATATAATCCCTGGACCCATAAACTCCCATATCTACTGGGTGAAATACCACCGTGTTCCATCACAGCAGCAAGATTTGTGACCTGTTGCCACAAGAAAAGGTCAACCAGGGAAGAACAAACACCATTGTAAATATAACCCGTATTTATGCTTATTTATTTTCCCTTTTGTACTTTAACCATTTGTACATTGTTACAACACGGTATATATACATAATATAACATTGTAATGTCTTTATTATTTTGGAACTTCTGTGAGTGTAATGTTGACTGTTTATTTTTATTGTTTATTTCACTTTTGTATATTATCTACCTCACTTACTTTGGCAATGTTAACATATGTTTCCCATGCCAATAAAGACCCTTGAATTGAATAAAAGAGAGAACGAGATGAGACAGATTTATGATAGAGAGAGGAAGAGGGAGAGAGCAAGAGATAGGTGAGAGATAGACAGCAAGAGTAATCAAACAGAGAGACAGAGATTGAACCAGAGAGGGACAGAGTAAAGGGAGAGAGAAAGGAGAGACATGAGGGACAGTAAAAAAAGAGAGGGAGAGCGAGAGGGTGAGGGACAGACTTAAGAAAGAGAGAGGGAGAAAGAGAGAGAGGGTGAGGGACAGAGTAAAGAAAGAGAGAGAGATTTCCAGGTCAGTCTCTGGCTAAGTATGGGGGCTTACCACTCTTTCTCTTTGGTGGTAATCCGTAACTAATAGAAAATTAGGACATTGGCAGTGACAGCAGCGGTCTGTCCCTTTGTCTCCTGGGAGGACAGACAAACACCAAGACAAGAACACAGGCCAGGATGTTCTTTATGTCCTTTACTCTAGTTTATACTGTAATATTGTCTTTACTGAACACATAATTGTACTCAAATTAAACACATTGACAGCTGTATCCCAGCAATTTGCTACAGGGACAGCAGTGTTACTCGTAATGCTCTGAAGTCTGCTTTTCATGTCCAACACATATGCTGCTTCACTAACCTTACCATATTTAACTCCAGGACCATCGGCAGCACTGTGCATCTGTTTGGTATCTATTGAAGTTTCCATATAAACTAATTGTGTGTTACATGTATATTAAAACTAGCAGAGCTGTTCCGTGGCACACGAAGCAGACAGATGGTAGACTATGTACTGTATGGAACAGCACTGCATGTCCTCCAAACACAAGCCATGGCAACTGAAGTCACAAAGTATATATTGCTTAAGAGTGAAGAAATGTAGCTGAACTAAAAAAAAAACACCTCTCTCTTCTCCCACGTACTGTTCTGAGGAGGGACTGCAGACATGAGAGAAAGAGAACGGTAGTAAATTTCCACCAGTGAATGTTTTCTGGCACTGTTGTCAAGGGGTAGATTCTGTTATTGCAACCAAAACCACATAGGGCTAACCCAGAATGTCGATGAGACAGTATATAGGGAGGATGTCAGAGGCCTGGCAGTGTGGTGCCGGGACAACAACCTCTCCCTTAATGTCAGCAAGACAAAGGAGCTGATTGTGGACTACAAGAAACGGAGGGCCGAGCACACCTCTCCTTTCACATCGACGGGGCTGTAGTGGAGCGGGTCGAGAGCTTCAAGTTCCTCTGTATCCACATCACTAAGGACCTATCATGGTTCAAACAAACCAACACAATTGTGAGGCTGTAAAGATCTGCAATGAGCCCTCAGATCCTTAAAAAGTTATACAGCTGCACCATTGAAAGCCTCTTAACTGGCTGCATCAGTGCTTGGTATGGCAACTGCTTGGCATTTGACCGTAAGGCGCTATAGAGGGTACTGAGTATGGCCCTGAACATACGGGCCGAGCTCCCTGCCATCCATGACCTCTATACCAGGCAGTGTCAGAGGTAGGCCCTAAAAATGGTCAAAGACTCCAGCAACCCAAGTCATAAACGGTTCTCCCTGCTACAGCATTGGCAAGCAATACCGGAGCGCCAAGTCTGGGCCCAACAGGACTCTGAACAGCTTCTACCCCAAAGCCATACGACTGCTGAACAGTTATTAATCAAATGGCTACCCAGACTATGTGCACTGACCCCCTTTTTATTTGCATTGACACTGTTGCACCAGCTCTATGCACACTCACTGGACTCTACCCACACACTCACACATGCTACACTGACACTTCAACACACACATACACACACACACACACACACACACACACACACACACACACACACACACACACACACACACACACACACACACACACACACACACACACACACACACACACACACACACACACACACACACACACATATTGATGAAACACACACACACACACATATTGACGAAAACACACACACACACACACCACACACACACACACACACACACACATATTGACGAAACACACACACACACAGACACACTTTCACACTCTTCACATACGCTTCTGCTACTCTGTTATCTATCCTGATTGCCTAGTCACTTTTACCCCTACCTACATGTACATATTACCTCAACTACCTCGTACCCCTGCACACTGACTTGGTACTGGTACTCCTTGTTTATAGCCTAGTTATTGTTATGTTATTGTGTTACAATATACTTTTTAACTCTGCATTGTTGGGAAGGGGCTCGTAAGTAAGCATTTCACTATAAAGTCTACACCTGTTGTATTCGGCACATGACAAATACATTTTGATTTGCTTAATGTCACAAAGCCAAGAAGTGTGGGCCTATTGTATTACACACCGCACCTTACTTCCGCATCGAACTTTAATACCTCAGCGGCGCACTATAGGCCAATAGTTTGTTCTGTTCTAAAGCGAAACAGAACATTGTATGAAGAAACAGGAGTTAAAGGAACTGTTTGTCCCTCAACTTGGTTCAGCCAAGCTCTCTCTCCTCTGCTCCTAGGGCCCTCCGGGAAAGATAACTCTTGAGTGAGTCAGGGTTGTGAGTCACTAACCAACAACCCATTTCACCAATTGACATGTCTCCCTTTTCATGGTAGGCAATAAATCCTCATCTTCTCCTCTGCTTGGTTCCTCTCTGTTCTTTCTTTTTTATTCCTGTTTTTTGGGCATAAAAACTGTGGAAATTGTCCTTGCAAACAACGGCCTTTAAAACAGTGGAGGAGATGCACGAGGACAGAGCATCAGTTGCTTCTCTAATTGGACAACATGATTCATGACCACACTGAGGAAAACTAAATTCTGTTGTTTAGGAAAAAAACACAATGTCTTTAGAGCAGGGTCAAGGCTGTGGTCAGATGTTACTTAGGAACGATAGTCTTGTTGTCCTGCTTTTTTTAAGATGACAAATTGGGGTAAAAAATCATTTAAAAAATATTACTTTAATATAGTGTAAATCCTGTTGCATAATCGTGTCTAAATCAAATCAAATCAAATTGTATTTGTCACATGCGCCAAATACAACAGGTGTAGACCTGACAGTGAACTGCTTACTTACAAGCCATTAACCAACAATGCAGTTTTAAGAAAAACACCTACAAAAATAAGAAATAAAAGTAACAAATAATTAAAGAGCAGCAGTAAAATAACAATAGCGAGGCTATATACAGGGGGTACCGGTAAAGAGTCAATGTGTGGGGGCACTGGTTAATCGAGGTAATTGAGGTAATATGTACATAGGTAGAATTATTAAAGTGACTATGTATAGATTATAAACAGAGAGTAGCAGCAGCTAAAAGAAGGGGGGGGCAATGCAAATAGACTTTCAGGAGTCTTATGGCTTGGGGGTAGAAGCTGTTTAGAAGCCTCTTGGACCTAGATTTGGCTCTCCGGTACCGCTTGCCGTGCGGTAGCAGAGAGAATCGTATGACTAGGGTGGCTAGAGTCTTTGACCATTTTTAGGGTCTTCCTCTGGCACCGCCTGGTATAGAGATCCTGGATGGCAGGAAGCTTGGCCCCAGTCATGTCGGAGGCAGAGCAGTTGCCATACCAGGCAGTGATGCAACCAGTCAGGTTGCTCTCAATGGTGCAGCTGTAGAACCTTTTGTGGATCTGAGGACCCATGCCAAATATTTTCAGTCTCCTGAGGGGGAATAGGTTTTGTCTTACCTGCTTCACGACTGTTATGGTGTGCTTGGACCATGTTAGTTTGTTGGTGATGTGGAGACCAAGGAACTGGAAGCTCTCAACCTGCTCCACTGCAGTCCCGTAGATGAGAATGGGGGTGTGTTCGGTACTCTTTTTCCTGTAGTTCACAATCATCTCCTTTGTCTTGATCAAGTTGATGGAGAGGTTGTAGTCCTTGCACCACACGGACAGGTCTCTGACCTCCTCCCTGTAGGCTGTCTCGTTGTTGTCAGTGATCAGGCCTGATCAGACAATTATCTTCTCAATAGTAGATCATCAGTTTCTCCGCCCCTCCTAGGAGTCTTAACATGTTCGATGCCAATGTATCTCAAAGAGCTAATGTTGCGACAAGCCTCCATAAAATGGGCAGCCACAGGGCTTCTCTGGTCAAGGGTCCTGATATTACTCCTGTGTTCTATCCTTGTTTTTAGAGCTAATTTTGTTTTTCCTACATAGCATAGACCACAAATACACTTGATAAGGTATATAACTTTTTTTTTGTGGAACATATAATGATGCCCTTAATCTTAATGGCCTTGCCCGTAATAGGGTGATTGAACATCGTGATTTTGTTTGTGAAGTTACTGGGTGCATCTGCCACATCTATAGTTACCGTCCGGCACATTGTCTAGAAAGATACTTCGTGGCACTGGTGGAAGATCAGACCTCACCACCATTTGACTGATGCTGGGGGCGCGTCTGAAGACTACCCATGGGGGTTCTTTAAACGTCTTTTCCAGTTGTGGATCAGTACTCAAGATGTAACAGTGTTTTTTAATGATGTGCTTGAACTGTTTACCAAGTGGGGAGTACTGAAGGATGCATTGAATGCGTTGGTCAGGAGGGCGGGGAGGTTTGGGCGTGAGGCTGTCATCATGGGTAATATTTTTTATAACATTCCCTTGCGTCATGCAGCCATTCCTCTGGGTAACTCCGCTGTCTGAAACGCTCATCCAGATGGTCGGTTTGTTTGACATAGTCACTTTGTGTACTACAATCCTGCGTATGTGACTGTATTGACAGTCATCCGGAACAGCTGATGCTCTCATGCATGTTTCAGTGTTACTTGCCTTGAAACGAGCATAGAAGTAATTTAGATCATCTGGGAGACTCGTGTCACTGGGCAACTCGAGGCTGTGCTTCCCTTGTAGTCTGTAATAATTTGCAAGCCCTGCCACATCTGACGATTATCGGAGCCAGTGAAATACGATTCGATCTTAGTCCTGTATTGACACTTTGCCTGTTTGATGGTTCGTCGGAGGGCATAGGGGATTTCTTATAAGCTTCCGGGTTAGAGTCCCGCTCCTTGAAAGCGGCAGCTCTACCCTTTAGCTCAGTGAGGATGTTGCCTGTAATCTATGGCTTCTGGTTAGGGTATGTACGTACAGTGACTGTGGGGACGACGTCATCAATGCACTTATTGATGAAGCCAGTGACTGATGTGGTGTACTCCTCAATGCCATCGGAAGAATCCCGGAACATATTCCAGTTCGGTTTATCAATGATATGATTTGTTGTTATGATAAATGGCATGAAGTACACTGGATTGAACATATGCTGGTATAAGTGAGAATTTGTACAGAAGTAATCATCTTTATAATAAGAAATATCAGGGCAATGATGCAGACATTTTGTTGAGGTCCCTGTGTTCTTGCTCCTTCAGACATCCCATTCTCTCTTCCTGTTGCCATGGCAATTGTTTCACTCCTGCTGAAAATGAGAGCCCCTGAAGAAAACTACAGTATGAGGATCCTCCTTATTCTCAGAAAGAAAACGACAAACCAAAGGTTTCAAATTGCACATCACAAAATGACCCACAAAGAGATAATTCCCCACTTGATTAATAACATGAGAGACTATGGGTGAAAAGTTGAGCGCTGCACAGGGCAACAGTATGCATAACTGTGATCTATACATGAGGTTGAGTCATGTAATTTGCTGATAAGTACAACAAAAACATTATGCAATCCCGGTACACTTAAGCCTTGTTAACATTCACTTGTCACAGAGTATTCTAGTCTAAAAGTCTCCGAAAGGGAACTTTCCCATCACCTCTAAACCCCTGAGTTGCTAAGGAACAACTATAAAACCTCTGTGAAGACAACTCACTGGGGTAGTAACAAATTATTGTTTATTTTGTCTTTTCAATATGTGTGGGAACCCAGCCAAGGGTTTTGTTGGCTAATGGGTTGAGTTTTAGGTTGTACCCCACTTCAACATGCTTTTACAACAGCTTTGCCCACAACTTATTCCCTGTTGCGCTTTGGCCTATTCTATGTCTGCCACCACTGAAAACCTTTGCCACCACTGAGCTCCATTAAGGTGACATATAGCTCTGCATCCCTTTCAAATGAGAATGATTATGCACAAAGGGAGGCAGAACACTGGAGACTTGCAGGCAAGGGCAATCTGTTTGTGAACACACACACAAACACAATCAGGGAAGGGGGTACAGTGGCCTTGGTATGCCACCACACACACAACCATCCCTCTTTCCCTTGACCTTCTCCGCACCTTTGTGGGCTTCTGATAAACTGGGATTAAAATGAGGGTTGGAGACAGAGAACCCTATGAGAGTCCCTGGCTGTGCACCCAGAGAGAAAACATTGCCAGGAGTATAGAGCCTTGGTAACAAGATAAATGGTTTGCATTATTGTATGAGGATGCTAGATCAGTATGTTTACCCTAAATTACTGTTTCCCACCCCCCAAAAATATGTCTTGGCAATTGACAAACAACTCTTCTATCCTAAAGGCTCAATCTCTGATGAGCAACAGACAATCTGAATGAAGAAAGGGCACCACCTTGAGGGTGTTGGAAAGTATTGACAGACCAGGACTTCATATTCCACTTAATTCTCTATCTTCAAGAACAGGGATAATCAACTAATAGATTCAGCAGGGGGCCAACTTTTTCTTGAGCAGATGGTCAGGTAGCCGAAACATTATTACAAATAATTTGTAGACTGCAAATTGACTGCAAAAAAGCACAAACAGGTATAATATTTCACTAAAACAATAATTTAAAAACCTTTCTTACATTTGTTTATAATCACATCTCTATATTATACATGGGAATAGTTTAGAAGAGATTTCCCAACTTAAAAATGTTGCTAATTTATTACAAAAACTGAAATATCACATTTACATAAGCATTCAGACCCTTTACTCAGTACTTTGTTGAGGCACCTTTGGTAGGGATTACAGCCCTGAGTCTTCTTGGGTATGAACCTACAAGCTGCGCACACCTGCTTCCCCCAATCATCTCTGCAGGTCCTCTCAAGCTCTGTCAGGTTGGATGGGGCGTCGCTGCAGAGCTATTTTCAGGTCTCTCCAGAAATGTTCAATCGGGTTCAAGTTCGGGTCACTCAAGGACATTCAGAGACTTGTCCCGAAACCACTCCTACGTTGTCCTGTTGGAAGGTGAACCTTCACCCCAGCCTGAGTTCCTGAGCGGTCTGGAGCAGGTTTTCATCAAGGATCTCTTTGTACTTTTTCCCGTTCCATCTTTCTCTCCATCCAGACTAGTCTCCCATTCCCTGCCGCTGAAAAACATCCTCACAGCATGATGCTGTCACCATGCTTCACCGTAGAGATGGTGCCAGGTTTCCTCCAGATGTGATGCTTGGCATTCTTCAATATTGGTTTCATCAGACCAGAGAGTCTTGTTCCTTATGGTCTGAAAGTCCTTTATGTGCCCTTTTGCAAACTCCATATGCCTTTCCCAGGGGCGTGGCTTCCGTTTGGCCACTCTACCATAAAGGCCTGATTGGTGGAGTGCTGCAGAGATGGTTGTCCTTCTGGAAGGTTCTCTCATCTCCACAGAGGAACTCTGGAGCTCTGTCAGAGTGACCATCGGGTTCTTGGTCACCTGCCTGACCAAGGCGTTTCTCCCCCGATTGAGCAGTTTGGCTGGGTGGCCAGCTCTAGGAAGGATCTTTCTTGGTGGTTCCAAACTTCTTCCAATTAAGAATCAGAGGCAACTGTGTTCTTGGGAACCTTCAATGCTGCAGACATTTTTTGGTACCCTTCCCCAGATATGTGCCTCAACACAATGCTGTCGTGGAGTTCTACGGACAAATCCTTCGACCTTATGGCTTGGTTTTTACTCTGACATGCACTGTCAACTGTGGGACCTTTATATGGACAAGTGTGTGCCTTTCCAAATCATGTCCAATTACTTACATTTACCACAGGTGGACTCCAATCAGGTTGTAGAAACATCAAGGATGATTAATGGAAACAGTCTCATAGCGAAGAGTTTGAATACTTAAGTAAATAAAGGTACGTTTTACATTTTTTATACATTTGCAAAAATGTCTAAAAACCTTTTTTTGCTTTGTCCTCATGAGGTATTGTGTGTAGATTGAGGAAAATGTTTAATTTAATCAATTTTACTGTAACATAACAAAATGTGGAAAACGTCAAGGGGTCTGAATACTTTCCGAATGTACTGTATGTAACATTTTTTTTAAATCACCTGCGGGCCAGATCTTTAGACTAAGGAAAATGTGTTTAATAATATGTACAAGTAACTTTCAAAAAGAACAAAAACACCAATGGAAATGCATTTTTTCTTCACTTTTTATTGTACTGACAGCTTTGTCCATAATATATTATTTCACTTAAAATAAAAAGTATGTGGAGTCAATATTGCTAACAATGTGACAATGGTAAAACATTTGTTTCAAATAAAAGCTAAATACAGTAATACAGTAAATACAGTAATACAGTAAAAAATAAAAATAAAATTGGAAGCACTGTCATGGACCATCCTACTACCACACACAATCACGTCAACATCCAGAGAAAACAAGTTATATCCAATTGTAAACCGGGTGGTTCGAGCTGTGAATGCTGATTGGCTGAAAGCCGTGGTATATCAGACCGTAAACCACTGGTATGACAAAACATTTATTTTCACTGTTCTAATTACATTTGTAACCAGTTTATAATAGCAACAAGTCACCCCAGGGATTTGTGGTATATGGCCAATATACCACGGCTAAAGGCTGTATCCAGGCACTCCTTGTTGCATCATGCTTAAGAACAGCCCTAAACCGTGGTATATTGGTCACATACCACACCCCCTCGGACTTTATTGGTTAATTATACCATGGCATTGTTGAATACTTGTTTTGGATTAACTTGAAGGGCATTCTAGAACATGCATTATTTTCCTATATAACGCATGGTATATTTGCACGGTATAATTCAATGGCTATAGTTCATTCTTACATGTGCTGTTTGAGCTGCTTTTGAAAGCAAAATTCGAATTGAAAACATCATTGGCATTGTAGAATTCGACTTTCATAATAGCAAACTACGACTGATGGTTTGGTTAGTTAAACTAGCACGTTTGTTTGGTTACCAAGGCAACTACCGTCACTAGCTAGCTAGCTGCATAGCTATCTAAGTGGATGATGAACACATTTCTAGCGGTAAATGTGCTAAATTATAGCCATGATATAAAATGGATAATCAACTCGGGGGCTCTATGCGTTCTCTGGAAAATAATAACTGGATAAATGATTGATCCTACTTTGTGCATATAATGGGAAATCATTACTAACTATAGCGTGTGCTATCCTCTTAGAGAACAGTCCGCATAAGAAGCTTCAATCACACAAGCTTCACAAACAAATAACATGTATTTGTCTGTTCAGCATGTACAGGTGTTTAATGTTATTTACAGCACAATCCTATGCTTATCCAGTAGTATATGTGGTAAAGTTGACAATGAAAAATACATTTGTATTTTGAAAGTGATATATGCATAGCAGTGGAATGTCATAGTTAAAGATAAGAGATATTGGGACTTAGATTGAGTTCAAAATAAATAAATCAAAATTGCACTGTATTGCTTGTGGTTAGTTGTCTGTCTGCTTGTACATGCAAGTATGCTTTAAGGAAATGAGGATCATTGTGACTGCTGTATGTGAAAATACTCACTTCCTTCTTACTGTGGTTTCCCCACACTGCATGCAAATTGAGGCTAAATGCATTTGCTGCATGAATGTGACTGACAGGATTCAATATCTAGTTATCAAATCAAGTAGATTACAAGTTGTGTCATGAGATCTCTGAATCATTGCCAACTAAAAATTAAAAAAACACTTACATTTTGTAAATTCTCTTATTGGGTCTTTGACTCCAGTCATAATTTTTTCAAAACTAAATCAGAAAAACAAATTCTTTACTTTACTCATGATTAACAGTAAAAAGTTTCAATACATTGTCATATGAGGCTGAATTTCTTTTCATTATTTTTGAGATTTAAACAATATTTAACATAGCCATGTAACTAGCTATGGTTTCCTCTCTCCTAACACCTAAATAAAAAGCTACATTCTATAAAGATAAATCATGCATACACAACAAGAGTAAATCAGCATGCATTTAGGCCTACAATATACTAGCGCAAGTTGAAAAATAATCAAAATGTCTTGCCTCTTAAGAAAAGCAAGCCGCTAAAACATTGTTTAACACATTCATACCAGTCAGGAAAATTTGAAAGTAAAAATAAGAGTGATGTCCATGTTAGGGGAAACATTTGCTGTCATTCAGAATTCTATAATTATTCTAATTCATCACACGAGTAAAATATTTGCTCTTTCTCTGAGTCTCTTTGTTTAAAAACAGAGATTTTCATAATTGGGTATTTTTCACACAAATGCGAAGGTTCTTTAATAGCTACATTTCTAAGCCAACATACTGTAATATCTTCTGTGATATTGGGTCTACTATGTTTGTGGTCAGATGACTTGTCATTCCCCAACTGTTTTGTTCCAAGAAAAAGACACATTACTTCAAAATAAAACCGCAAACGAAAGTATATATTACAATCAGAGTCCACACTCCATTCCTCACTCTTCATCCTCATCACATGGGCTTCTGTATCTGTCATTCCAATGAAACATCATCCTCAACTTCTTCAGCAACACTATCCTTGTCTAGATACTCAATAGCAACTTGACACCTCCAGTCCCGACATGAATGTCAAAGACCAAACTCAGGTCAATACTAGAATGTACCCAATACACAAATTATTGCATTATCAGCTTTCACATTATTCGCAAAAAAGTGCTTTGCCCACCACCTGGTCTGGCCCAGAAGCATTTAAACTATTTGAAGCCATTGCTGGTGAAAAACACTATTTTTGTGTGTATAATGTGAAAGCTATTTAATGTCTCTCCCAATACCCCTCAACAGTCCAATACAAGTCCTTCTTGCCACTGGTTGTGGCTAGCAGCTAGCTTAGCCAGTACTAGCCCTAACACACCACCACACCTTCTCATTAGCATTCCAGACCGATGGTGGAGAGCAGCTGATCCAGGGCGTCCAGCTTCACGTTGGCCTCCTCAATGGCACTGAAGGTCTGAACGTTGCTGGTGATGTGGAAGCGGATGTCGTCCACCAGAGGGATGGAGTCAGTCTCGTGTCGGTCCTCCACCGCCCCAGCATCCTCCTTGATCATGTCAGCAAACTCAGGCTTCTCTACCAGCTGTTGAGGAGAGGGGAAGAGGTCAGATGGGACACAGCAACGACCATCATTGCACAGCCTAGAATGACAGACACTCACCCTCTCTATGATCTTAGCCATGTACTCCGTGCACTGGTCCTCCAGACGAGACAGTCTGAAGAGCTTGGCTGTCTTCCACATGTGCAACACGTTATCCTCACACAGCATCTTGGCCAGCGTCTTACCACACAGACGCTTCAGCCCGGGGAGCAGGTACATATCAGCCACACACAGCACATCAAACACATTCTCTGGGGACAGCTGGACCCAGGCAGAGAGAGTAGTACAATACATTAGGAGAGAAAGACAAGACTGGTGAGTTCATAGAAATATCATCACTGCAGGAATTCTGTCTGAACTGACCTCTGTGTCGTCGCTGTAGACGTAATAGAGGAGACGGATAAAGATCTCGTGGGAGATGTTGTGGATGGTGAGGACTGGGGTGCTGGGCTGGGACTGCATCATCTCTCCCTCACTGAAGTGGTCCTGCAGCAGCGCCTTAAAATAGTCACTGCGTCCACAGAAAAATGCCTGTCCAGAGGGGATAAAGACAACTTTTTAGCCCATAATAATTAACTGAGGAGATGCATAAATAATGACTAATTCCAAAGTCATAGCCTGACGATTAACTCATACATCTTTGTACTTTGTTAGAGGTATGTGGAGCACACCTTATGACACAGGAAGTCATAACCTTCAACCCTGAAGCAAATGTCAGGGTAGCTAGGGAAGTTGTCAGTTCTGTCAAATGGAAGCTCGCCAAATCCCACCTACAGAAAAACAAAACAAAATGACAAAGATCCTTGACAATTCACTTATTATGAACAAAAGGTTTATTTACATCAAGGGATAATCATAAGTGGCAACCTTTAATATGATTAGCTGGTCCCACATCTGTTTGGGATGTGCTTTAGCCAACACCTCTGACTATTCTTGCCATGCTAACAATGATAGTTAGAAGAGTTGGCTAAATCCCAAACGATGTGGGACCAGGCTAGTTTGTAATGTTCTTACTTTTAACTCTGCAGGGAGAGCACAGTCGGCCAGTTGAGCCATCTCCTCCTGATGCTGACAGCTGTGAGGCTCCAGGGTGAGAACCTTTACACAGGTCCCTGGTTTATTGGAGACTATGCATGGAGGCAGACACAGAGAGACAGGTGAGACACCATGTAACAATGTAAACGTGTAGGCCTAATTTCAGGAGATTTAAGAAGCAGGAGCATACCAAACTCATACACCTGTTTACACTTGCTCTCCAACTCATCAATAAGGTCGCCCATTTTGCACTGTTTGGCCAGCCGCTTGCAGTCCTCCACGTGGCTCACATCAATGTCCATACGACCTGGAAGCGAAAGCCGGTTAGCTCATAGCTTTGTAACACTAAATGTAGGCTACACAACTTTGAAAGACAGTGTATCCTGGCTCTTTATGATGTAATCATGTTAGACTTTATGGATGCCATATCATCACCTCTTTAAAGAAAAGACTGAAAATACCCTAATCTTCTGACTGGATCGAAACATACATATCAGTCATCAATCAATCAGGCATCCTTTACAATCACTGGGATGACTATGACATACTTAGACATCTTTGAATGCAAAATGCCATTTTACATACTGCATGTTTGCCTAATCTTAATTAAATTGTCAACATGTCTGATATGTCAACTTCCATTATGTTAATTTGTGATCTTAGCCTAATTCTGCATTCATACACCTCAACCAAGAGAAACCCACCAGTGTAAAAATACTGCAGGATGGCACCAAAGGCTGCTGGGTTGATCTGAAACAGGGTGAAACATGTTTTTCTTCTTAATTCATATGGATCTTTTACTGTGTTTACACTGTTACTTTAGATTCCCTTTTGGCCCAGTGAATGTTTTGGTAGCATTTATGCATACAGCCCTGATTGAGTTTGTTTCCACAGAAATTCTTACTGAAACAATCTTTTTAGTACATACTTCATATAATCCCTGTATTAAATGGTTTGCAATTGTGCTTGGTGTAATGACTCCTAACACAATAACAAGGTAAATAGCATATAATAAAGTAAAGTAAACACATTTTCAATCGATAACCCCCCCCGTCCCCCGTCCCCTGTCCAATCCAACGTATTGCTGCCATGCCTATCTGAAAGAGGTGGTGTAACACAACACCTACCAAAGGGTGTTTGAGGGGGATCAAGTTCTTTCCTTTCCATTTGGTTTCAAACATGGCTGTGAAGTACTCTGAGCGAGCGCTCAGCACACAGCGGTGAGCCTGAAATGTCTCACCGTGAACCAGGAACTTGACGTCACTATACTGGCCCTGCTCCAGTAACCTAGATACAGACAGCACAGACAGAAGGGGAGGACAGGGAGAAAGCAGGGCCAAATGAGTGTTGATGTTAGAGTTTCACTGCTTCTGTATAATATAAGCAGACAAACAGAAGTACAGGCAACACCAAATGAGGAAAACACAAAGCTAACGGCTATAAAACATTATGATGCAGTTAAGATGCATTGTAGCGTTACAGCGCCTTACGTGAGAAGGAAGTGGTCATAATAGTCCCTCTGCATGGCTTGGGCTGTGATGCACTTGTACTCTTTTAGGAGACGTCGGATGGAGTCACTCAGAGACCCATACATGCATCGCTCTCCATCAAATGTGTTGGCTTCACACTTTGCTCCTGAAAGCCCAAATGGAACAGTGTACAGGTCACCTCCAAGACACAATTAATTGCATATAGGTTAACGGTGCATTTGGAAAGCATTCAGACCCCTTGACTTTTTCAAAATGTTCTTACTTTACAGCCTTGTTTTAAATTAGATTAAATAATTGTTTTTCCTCATCACTCTACACACAATACCCCATAATGACAAAGCAAAAAAATGATTTTTTTTTGTTGCAAATGTATAAAAAAAAATAAAAAAACTGAAATACCTTATTTACATAAGTATTCTAACTGTTTGCTATGAGATTGAGCTCGGGTGCACCTGTTTCCCTTGATCATCCTTGAGATGTTCCTAGAACTTGATTGGAGTCCACCTGTGGTAAATTCAATTGATTGGACATGATTTGGAAAGGCACACACCTGTCTATATAAGGTCCCACAGTAGACAGTGTATGTCAGAGCAAAAACCAAGCCATGAGGTTGAAGGAATTGTCTGTAGAGTGCCTAAACAGGATTGTGTCAAGGCACCAGATGTGGGGAAGGGTACCAAAACATTTCTGCAGCATTGAAGGTCCCCAAGAACACAGTGGCCTCCATCATTCTGAAATGGAAGAAGTTTGGAACCACCAAGACCGTTCTTAGAGCTGGCCGCTCCAAACTGAGCAATCAGGGGAGCAGGTAGCCTAGTGGTTAGAGCGTTGGACTAGTAACTGAAAGGTTGCAAGATCAAATCCCAGAGCTGATAAGGTACAAATGTCATTCTGCCCCTGAACAAGGCAGTTAACCCACTGTTCCTAGGCCGTCAATGAAAAGAAAGTGTTCTTAACTGACTTGTCTAGTTAAATAAAGAAAATTAAAAAGGGCCTTGGTCAGGGAGGAGACCAACAACACGATGTGGAGATGAGAGAACCTTCCAGAAGACAACCATCGCCACAGAACTCCACCAATTATGCCGTTATGGTAGAGTGACCAGACGGAAGCCACTCCTCAGTAAAAGGCACATGACAGCCCACTTGGACTTTGCCAAAAGGCACCTAAAGGACTCTCAGACAATGAGAAACAAGATTCTCTGGTCTGATGAAACCAAGATTGAACTCATTGGCCTTAATGCCAAGCATCACATCTGGAGAAAACCTGGCACCATCTTTACGGTGAAGCATGGTGGTGGCAGGATGTTTTCAGCGGCAGGGACTGGGAGACTAGTCAGGATCGAGGGTAAGATGAACGGAGAAAAGTACAGAGATCCTTGATGAAAACCTGCTCCAGAGTGCTCAGGACCTCAGACCTTCCAACAGGACAACGACCCTAAGCACACAGCCAAGACAATGCAGGAGTGGCTTCGGGACAAGTCTCAATGTCCTTGAGTGGCCCGGACTTGAACCCAATCGAACATCTCAGGAGAGACCTTAATGGCTGTGCAGCGACACTCCCCATCCAACCTGACAGAGGTTGAGATCATCTGCAGAGAAGAATGGTAGAAACTCCCCAAATACAGGTGTGCCAAGGTTGTAGCGACATACCCAAGAAGACTTGAGGCTGTAATCACTGAGTAAAGGGTCTGAATACTTATGTAAATGTTATATTCAGTTTAATCCATAAAAAAAAGTCTAAACCTGTTTTCGCTTCATCATTATGGGGTATTGTGTGTAGATTGACGGGGGAAAACAATTTAATCCATTTTAGAATAAGGCTGCAATATAACAAGACCCTGTTTTTAAACCATGTAAATGTGTTTTGACCCTTGGGGCAAATTCCAGCTTTACCATTAGCCAACAGGTACTGGACGAGCTCCTCATGGCCACAGAGGCAAGAATAGTACCTGTGGAAGAATACATTGTTAAGTTACATTACATTCTTAACAATGATCTTGTCAAATATATTGTGTGCAGGTTATATTCTGCAATTTAACTCTGTACTTACAACGGGGTGCTGTCCCATTTGTCTCTTACATTGAGGTCCACGTCTCTCTGTTCAACAAGATACCTTGACAGGAAAATGGAAGGTCAATAGGCCAATACAGGCAGTTAATAAGACGGGTTATGGCAGAAACGGTCTTCATCTTAATGCTGGTCTCCACATGTTCGCATTCCATACAAACAGTACAATCCTAACTGTATTCCAAATTCACTACCTTGTTTGATGTAACATACGTTAACACCATATAGCCCACTTTAGAGGAATAGTGGTTTTTTATTGCACTCTTCACTAATTGAAGAGTATGGAAGCAAACCTATTTTTATTTTAACCTTTATTTAACTGGGCAAGTCAGTTAAGAACAAATTCTTATAATTTGCATATCGGTCAAGATGAAAAGTTTCCTGGTTGGAAGTTGCCAGATATGTGCGCAGAATAAACAAGAGTTGTATTTATAGTTTCTAGCTAAACCTACTTTCATGCACATAAATTGAACCTAGTAATACCAAAACACACAAACACAATATCGCCACTGGCATGACTTCAACAGACCAACGCAAATAGCATAGCGTATGCTAACATAGGCACTAACGTTAGCTCACTGACAAATTTGCTAAATATTTGTAACACTACTACTGACCACAAGGTTGTCTTTGTTTATAGCTAAACAAGCTAGATATCCCGTTGCAGCGAACTACGCATTTCTATTCCACAGACTCCATTTACCTAACTCTGGAAATGTCGCCCTTTCTGCAACTTGTAAACAAATCGTACGCGTCCATCTCCGCAGCGTTTTCGGTTCTCTGTAATGCATTGAAACGGCCTGCCTGTTAGACAGGTGTGGATTCAGTTATAATTTCCTGTAAAGTGTAAACAATGTATCTAGCAAGTTCTTTCGTGCAGGACAACTATTTACAGACTTATATTTCGATCACCAGTGTTGTTTTGCGGTTTATATAGTCACATGACCAGAGAAGGTGGAGTGAGATGACATTTACTTCCGTATTTTCTTGATGCCCTCTTCTCTGATAGGTTGACTAAACCACGGGTCTAGGATCAGATTAGTATCACACCCATAATCCTTACCAAGGGACCAGAGTTCGTTTAGAAGCACAGTTTCGACTGCTCCTACAGTTTTATTTCGGTACTGACACGGCCCATAAAGCCTATTTCCATACACGGCCTCATAGAGAAGGCAGATTAGAAAATTCCTAATAAGACACTTTAGCCATCACCTTGGTCCACAAAACATCCATTGAATTATTCAAATAATTGTTGCAGAGGCCGTTTTTCCCCCAATTACTCACAGCATGTTTTTGGATGATGACCAGAAGGCATTGTTGCTGATGGTGCTGCTCCCTGTTGCCATGTTAATATGATAGTCGGAATAGAAAACTCTAACATGTTCGACTTGCTAACTGATTGGACATGGCAGGTGTATAACTACAACCAGTTAGTTAGCAAGTCGTAAATGTCAACATTTCCTAGTTCCGATTTGCATGTTGGTCAGTATAAACCGGATGCAACCCAGATATAGATGGTCCATGATTCGGTATGCGAACATGAGTAGATTACGTTGAAAACAACAAGCGGACATCTTGGACTCAGTTTTTATTATACCTCAGTGATCCTTACCCATAGGATGTTGTGGCACCTTAATTGAGCAGGACTGGCTTGTGGTAATGGCTGGAGCGGAATGGTATAATGCAATTCCATTTGCCCCGTTCCGGCCATTATTATGAGCCGTCCTCCCCCCAGCAGCCTCCACTGTCCTTTCTCTAACTATTGGGATGATGAAAAAGTATCTGGGTGTGTTCAAGCAGTAAGCCTAATGAAGCCGACTGTAGATACAATGTGGCGAGTGAAGTCGGGGAGGTGTATCAGTGTACGAAAGTCGTCCATGGTAATGGTTTTCCAACAATAAGGCTCAGATCAACATAGCTGCAATTGCCTATAAACGTTTTTCTGTATAAATGTCTCAAACCTTTCTATATCCCCATGTCACACACTCACAAACTGAAAACATAATGTGTGTACAATGAATTGGTTAGAGAGGTCTCAAATATCACTTTCGTTTGTAGCTTTAGAATTGCATAAAAGGTGATTCCTGTTTCTGTCACGTCTTTGGCCACGTCAGCATGGGTCAAACAAAAACACCCTAATGATTAGTTGGCAAATACTGCCTCCCACAATGCAGGTGATGGCTGCATGGTGCAGTTGGTGAGAAGTGCAGCGACTGTAAGGCGACTTCATCAAAAAGTGCATGACCTTTGGTCACATGATTTTTGTAAAGATCATGTAGTCGCAAGTTGGACAATGTTTCTAAGCATAATGCAACACACTTTGAAAGGCGTCACCGACTTGACAAAAGTGCTGCCCTCGAACGAGCCTTCTGGTTAGGGTAATTTATTCCACCCACGTGACAGCATTTTATCAAAGACAGGCAGAAAACTGCTTCCCCAATAGATATTCCGATCATGCTTGTAGTCGATGTCATGGCGACGTTGCCTAGCTAACCTCATGCGCAGAAACACGCCATCGGGTCTAACGGTCGTCTCGCCAAACTGCGCATGTGCAGGCCAATAAATATAAAAGTCACTCCTTCGATATAAAGTTGTTTTTGAGTTTGTCACGAGGTTGGTGTAATAACGTGTAAAACGAGATAAGGTCACAAGTGTTTCCATAAAATATGTCTGGGTTTATACATCTTCTATTGTACAGAAAGTGAATATCTTAATCAATGGAGAGTGACAGAATTAGATTACTTCCCAAGCAAAGCCTAGTTTTTGTCTCCTCGGCAATAGGAGGTTGTAGCTCAGCCTTTGAATCTCAAAGAAACTAAACAATGATATTCCCATATGCATCGGTATCAAGTCTTTCCCAGGTTTTTTACAGCTGTTTTTTAGCATAAAGCATCGAGGACCAAAGCACTGTTATAGATCACTTTATATTTCAGATCAGTTTTATTTTCTTAAAAACCTTAGGCTAACAAGGAGTAGGCCTGTGCTGTTTGCCATTTTCTTTAATAAAGCGAGGCCTATGGTATACCTTCTCATACCCCTTAATTCAAGTCTTGGTTTTAACGTGACAGGCCTTCACTGACAATGAGGTAGGCTGTTTAATTAAAGAGTGCATGGTGGGTGGAGAAATTGACTGACAAATCTATTGATATAGCAGCCTTTAGCCTCTTATTTCTTTAATAGGAAGAAATAGGCTCCAACATAAAGTCTAATTAAAATTAAAACGGTTTAAATTAATTATGCCTACTTGAATTTGCCTTTCATCACCATGAGCTGTCGATTACTGATTGAGTGTCCTGCAGCTGCTGCTTCAAGTTTCAGCACCACAATGAAAGTTACTTGAATCTGGCTTATTGTGAGGTCAATAACTCTGCTAAATACATCATAGGCAAGAAACATATTATTTTTAATAAAAATCAATTATAGTAGTAACAAGCTATCAAAGTTGACCCTCCGGTCCTCCTCATCTTCGCACTCTCCTTCTCAAACTGAACAGAACATAGGCTATAGGCTAGTACACACGCAAGATTTTTTTGGACTAAGTCTAATAAAAAAAGCCTTTTACCCTCCTCCCGAACTGTTGCCTTATGCCTACACAGCACAGCCATTGGTTAGACAGCATACAAAAACATTTTTGATCAGCAAGAGAAGAGCAGGCCGGACTCAGGGTTGGAATATCCATTGCATTGTGTTATGCAGCTCAGTTGTATTTACACCATCTCAGCAGCGGTCGTAGAAATATAACTTTGCTCTGTGATTCTCCGAACATGCATTTCATAGACTATAGGCTATGGATCATTTGATTGAGACCACACTAAATACTCTATAGGTGCAGTTGATATTGCGCGCCCAGCCTGAATCAGAGATGCACATCGATATATAGCTTAATAAGCAACTAATTCAAAAACACTGAGAAATACTGAAATGTCATCAATTACAAATTACATGACCCTCCCCTGCACTAGATTTTAAAATGCTAAATCCTCCGCATGGCTGAAATTTAAAAAGTGTCACCCCTCATTCTCCTCCAGGTATCCGTTCTGCAAATTTCAATCCATCCCTAAGGAAGAATTTTTCTCTTCTCTCACTGCCCGTGATCTAGTGATGGGTCGTTATTTTAGGGGATTTCTACACTGGACATTTTAGAAGCTTACTCTGTATCTGGAAAACTGTCACTTAATGAGCAAGTACCCCAGACACCAGTCATGGGGTCAATACCAAGTGCGTTATACGGCTTGGCATATTGTTGGCATATTGTTTACCCAGTAACTTATGTGAACTGATGTACATATAGTCTAATCCTTTTCATATTGTTTACCCAGTAACTTATGTGAACTGATGTACATATAGTCTAATCCTTTTTATATTGTTTACCCAGTAACTTATGTGAACTGTATAGTCTAACACTTTTCTGTACACTGTTTTTTACATGATTACTGACAAAAGCAACATAAAGGTTGAGAATTAAATAAATACACTACAGTCTGAAGCGATGCTGACATGGAATCAGTTACCATACAGTAAGACACTTTGTGGACTCAATTTAATCACATCTGTTACAATTCCAAGGATGGTCACCGACTTGACAAAGGTGATTCCCTCAAACGGTGACCTCTCAAACCCCAAACCCTGGCCTGGTCTGCCCAGTGGGTTTGCCGAGTCTGGTTCACAAGCATTCCTGGAAGTCTTGCGGCAGGGTAGCCTAGTGGTTAGAGTGTTAGGCTAGTAACCAAAAGGTTGCAAGTTCAAATCACTGAGCTGACAAGGTACAAATCTCTTGTTGGTGTGGTAGGACATAGGCATTATTTGGATCCTTCAAAGCTTTACACAATGTGTTTCTCAATTAAATTGAGCAGGCCTATCAAGGTTGATGGGGTCACCTATGTAATTGTGTGGGACAATGTCAGGTTCCACCTTGCAGAGGTGTTTCAGGCATGGTTTTGGGCCCATCCCCAATTCATGACCCTATACCTGCCCACATACATTCCTCTTCTGGAGTTGGACGGTGTACAATCGCCATCCCCAAGAGCGTGCCGCCCTCCTTCTGGCCATGGATGAGGCATATGACGACATCAATGCAGACTAATGTCAAGCTTTCGCAATGCCGAAAGGTTTTTCCCACAGTGCATGAACAATGAGGACATTCACTGTGATGTGGATAAAAATATTTGGCCAAATGCTCAAGACAGGCTTGATGCAAATTAATGCTTGATAAACGTTATGTTTTATTTTCATTTATTTAATTTCTTACATTTGATTAGACAGTACATCTATGTTGCAATTATATATGAAAAATAAAATGTTCTTTTGCATGAATGATTGTAGATGATGTCTTCATTGAGCACACTTTTGATTAGACATTGGATAGACTATAGATTCTGCCAAATTTGTTGGTATCTAAGTGTATTGCCTCATGTGAAGACTATAATTGACCATTTAGGCATTTAGCAGGCGCTCATGTCCAGATCGACTTACAATAAGTAGTGAGTGCATACTTTTTCGCTCTGGATGAAAGTAGTAAAAAGTTAAGTGTTTTGTCCCATATTCATAGCAAGCAATGATTTCTTCAAGCTTGTGACTACACATTTGTTGGATGCATTTGCTCTTTGTTTAGGTTGTGTTTCAGATTATTTTGTGCAAAATACAAATGAATGGTAAATAATGTATTGTGTAATTTTGGAGTCACTTTTATTGTAAATAAGAATATAATATGTTTCTAAACTTCTACATTAATGTGGAAGCTACCATGATTACGGACAATCCTGAATGAATCGTGAATAATGATGAGTGAGAAATATCATACCCCCCCAAAAATGCTAACAGCCCGTTTTTGTAACGGTGAGAGGTTAGCATGTCTTGGGGGTATGATATTTGTAAGTCTGTAACTTTCTTACTCATCAATATTGACAATTCATCCAGGATTATCCGTAATCATGGTGGCATCCACATTAATGTAGAAGTGTTTAGAAACATATTATATTCTTATCTACAATAGGTTAGCATGTATTGGGTGATTCCAAAATGACACAATATATTTTTTATTTTATTTTATTTATTTAACCTTTATTTAACTAGGCAAGACAGTTAAGAACAAATTCATATTTGCAATGACGGCCTACCAAAAGACAAAAGACCTTCTTCGGGGACAGGGGCTGGGATTAAAAAATTAAAATAAATAAAAATATAGGACAAAACACACATCACAACAAGAGAGACACCACAACACTACATAAAGATAGACATAAGACAACAACATACAGTTGAAGTTGGAAGTTTACATGCACTTAGGTTGGAGTCATTAAAACTCGTTTTTCAACCACTCCACAAATTTCTTGCAAACTATTGTTTTGGCAAGTTTGTTAGGACATCTACTTTGTGCATGACACAAGTAATTTTTCCAACAATTGTTTACAGACAGAGTATTTCATTTAAAATTCACTGTATCACAATTCCAGTGGGTCAGAAGTTTACAATTCACAAAGTTGACTGTGCTTTTAAACAGCTTGGAAAATTCCAGAAAATTATGTCATGGTTTTAGAAACTTCTGATAGGCTAATTGACCTCATTTGAGTCAATTGGGGAAGTACCTGTGGATTTACGTATTTCAAGGCGTACCTTCAAACTCAGTGCCTCTTTGCTTGACATCATGGGAAAATCAAATGAAATCAGCCAAGACCTCTGAAAAAAAATGTAGACCTCCAGAAGTCTGGGTCATCCTTGGGAGCAATTTCCAAATGCCTGAAGGTACCACGTTCATCTGTACAAACAATAGTTCGCAAGTATAAACACCATAGGACCACACAGCCATCATACCGCTCAGGAAGGAGACGCGTTCTGTCTCCTGGAGACTAAATCAAATCAAATCAAATTTTATTTGTCACATACACATGGTTAGCAGATGTTAATGCGAGTGTAGCGAAATGCTTGTGCTTCTAGTTCCGACAATGCAGTAATAACGAACAAGTAATCTAACTAACAATTCCAAAAAACTACTGTCTTATACACAGTGTAAGGGGATAAAGAATATGTACATAAGGATATATGAATGAGTGATGGTACAGAGCAGCATAGGCAAGATACAGTAGATGATATCGAGTACAGTATATACATATGAGATGAGTATGTAAACCAAGTGGCATAGTTAAAGTGGCTAGTGATACATGTATTACATAAGGATGCAGTCGATGATATAGAGTACAGTATCTACGTATGCATATGAGATGAATAATGTAGGGTAAGTAACATTATATAAGGTAGCATTGTTTAAAGTGGCTAGTGATATATTTACATAATTTCCCATCAATTCCCATTATTAAAGTGGCTGGAGTAGAGTCAGTGTCATTGACAGTCATTGACAGTGTGTTGGCAGTAGCCACTCAATGTTAGTGGTGGCTGTTTAACAGTCTGATGGCCTTGAGATAGAAGCTGTTTTTCAGTCTCTCGGTCCCAGCTTTGATGCACCTGTACTGACCTCGCCTTCTGGATGACAGCGGGGTGAACAGGCAGTGGCTCGGGTGGTTGATGTCCTTGATGATCTTTATGGCCTTCCTGTAGCATCGGGTGGTGTAGGTGTCCTGGAGGGCAGGTAGTTTGCCCCCGGTGATGCGTTGTGCAGACCTCACTACCCTCTGGAGAGCCTTACGGTTGAGGGCGGTGCAGTTGCCATACCAGGCGGTGATACAGCCCGCCAGGATGCTCTCGATTGTGCATCTGTAGAAGTTTGTGAGTGCTTTTGGTGACAAGCCGAATTTCTTCAGCCTCCTGAGGTTGAAGAGGCGCTGCTGCGCCTTCCTCACGATGCTGTCTGTGGGTGGACCAATTCAGTTTGTCTGTGATATGTATGCCGAGGAACTTAAAACTTGCTACCCTCTCCACTACTGTTCCATCGATGTGGATGGGGGGGTGTTCCCTCTGCTGTTTCCTGAAGTCCACAATCATCTCCTTAGTTTTGTTGACGTTGAGTGTGAGGTTATTTTCCTGACACCACACTCCGAGGGCCCTCACCTCCTCCCTGTAGGCCGTCTCGTCGTTGTTGGTAATCAAGCCTACCACTGTTGTGTCGTCCGCAAACTTGATGATTGAGTTGGAGGCGTGCGTGGCCACGCAGTCGTGGGTGAACAGGGAGTACAGGAGAGGGCTCAGAACGCACCCTTGTGGGGCCCCAGTGTTGAGGATCAGCGGGGAGGAGATGTTGTTGCCTACCCTCACCACCTGGGGGCGGCCCGTCAGGAAGTCCAGTACCCAGTTGCACAGGGCGGGGTCGAGACCCAGGGTCTCGAGCTTGATGACGAGCTTGGAGGGTACTATGGTGTTGAATGCCGAGCTGTAGTCGATGAACAGCATTCTCACATAGGTATTCCTCTTGTCCAGATGGGTTAGGGCAGTGTGCAGTGTGGTTGAGATTGCATCGTCTGTGGACCTATTTGGGCGGTAAGCAAATTGGAGTGGGTCTAGGGTGTCAGGTAGGGTGGAGGTGATATGGTCCTTGACTAGTCTCTCAAAGCACTTCATGATGACGGATGTGAGTGCTACGGGGCGGTAGTCGTTTAGCTCAGTTACCTTAGCTTTCTTGGGAACAGGAACAATGGTGGCCCTCTTGAAGCATGTGGGAACAGCAGACTGGTATAGGGATTGATTGAATATGTCCGTAAACACACCGGCCAGCTGGTCTGCGCATGCTCTGAGGGCGCGGCTGGGGATGCCGTCTGGGCCTGCAGCCTTGCGAGGGTTAACACGTTTAAATGTCTTACTCACTTCGGCTGCAGTGAAGGAGAGACCGCATGTTTTCGTTGCAGGCCGTGTCAGTGGCACTGTATTGTCCTCAAAGCGGGCAAAAAAGTTATTTAGTCTGCCTGGGAGCAAGACATCCTGGTCCTTGACTGGGCTGGGTTTCTTCCTGTAGTCTGTGATTGACTGTAGACCCTGCCACATGCCTCTTGTGTCTGAGCCGTTGAATTGCGATTCTACTTTGTCTCTGTACTGGCACTTAGCTTGTTTGATAGCCTTGCGGAGGGAATAGCTGCACTGTTTGTATTCAGTCATGTTACCAGACACCTTGCCCTGATTAAAAGCAGTGGTTCGCGCCTTCAGTTTCACACGAATGCTGCCATCAATCCACGGTTTCTGGTTAGGGAATGTTTTAATCGTTGCTATGGGAACGACATCTTCAACGCACGTTCTAATGAACTCGCACACCGAATCAGCGTATTCGTCAATGTTGTTGTCTGACGCAATACGAAACATCTCCCAGTCCACGTGATGGAAGCAGTCTTGGAGTGTGGAGTCAGCTTGGTCAGACCAGCGTTGGACAGACCTCAGTGTGGGAGCTTCTTGTTTTAGTTTCTGTCTGTAGGCAGGGATCAACAAAATGGAGTCGTGGTCAGCTTTTCCGAAAGGGGGGCGGGGCAGGGCCTTATATGCATCGCGGAAGTTAGAGTAACAATGATCCAGGGTCTTTCCACCCCTGGTTGCGCAATCGATATGCTGATAAAATTTAGGGAGTCTTGTTTTCAGATTAGCCTTGTTAAAATCCCCAGCTACAATGAATGCAGCCTCCGGATAAATCGTTTCCAGTTTGCAGAGAGTTAAATAAAGTTCGTTCAGAGCCATCGATGTGTCTGCTTGGGGGATATATACGGCTGTGATTATAATCGAAGAGAATTCTCTTGGTAGATAATGCGGTCTACATTTGATTGTGAGGAATTCTAAATCAGGTGAACAGAAGGATTTGAGTTCCTGTATGTTTCTTTCATCACACCCTGTCACGTTAGTCATAAGGCATACGCCCCCGCCCCTCTTCTTACCAGAAAGATGTTTGTTTCTGTCGGCGCGATGCGTGGAGAAACCCGCTGGCTGCACCGCTTCGGATAGCGTCTCTCCAGTTAGCCATGTTTCCGTGAAGCAGAGAACGTTACAGTCTCTGATGTCCCTCTGGAATGCTACCCTTGCTCAGATTTCATCAACCTTGTTGTCAAGAGACTGGACATTGGCAAGAAGAATGCTAGGGAGTGGTGCACGGTGTGCCCGTCTCCGGAGTCTGACCAGAAGACCGCTTCGTTTCCCTCTTTTTCTGAGTCGTTTTTTGGGTCGCTGCATGTAATCCACTCCGTTGCACTGGTTGTAAGGCAGAACACAGGATCCGCATCGCGAAAAACATATTCTTGGTCGTACTGATGGTGAGTTGACGCTGATCTTATATTCAGTAGTTCTTCTCGGCTGTATGTAATGAAACCTAAGATGACCTGGGGGTACTAGTGTAAGAAATAACACGTAAAAAAACAAAAAACTGCATAGTTTCCTAGGAACGCGAAGCGAGGCGGCCATCTCTGTCGGCGCCGGAAGTCGACTAACGTACTTTGGTGCGAAAAGTGCATGTCAATCCCAGAACAACAGCCAAGGACCTTGTGACGATGCTGGAGGACACAGGTACAAAAGTATCTATATCCACAGTAAAACGAGTCCTATATTGACATAACCTGAAAGGCCGCTGAGCAAGGAAGAAGCCACTGCTCCAAAACCACCACAAAAAAGCCAGACTACAGTTTGCAACTGCACATGGGGACAAAGATCATACTTTTTGGAAAAATGTCCTCTGGTCTGATTAAACAAATATAGAACTGTTTGGCCATAATGACCATTGTTACGTTTGGAGGGAAAAGGGGGATGATTGCAAGCCAATGAACACCATCCCAACTGTGAAGCACGGGGGTGGCAGCATCATGTTGTGGGGGTGCTTTGCTGCAGGAGGGACTGGTGCACTTCACAAAATAGATGGCATCATGAGGAGGAAAATTAGGTGGATATATTGAAGCAACATCTCAAGACATCAGTCAGGAAGTTAAAGCTTGGTCACAAATGGGTCTTCCAAATGGACAATGACCCCAAGCATACTTCCAAAGTTGTGGCAAAATGACTTAAGGACAACAAAGTCAAGGTATTGGAGTGGCCATCACAAAGCACGGACCTCAATCCCATAGACAATTTGTGGGCAGAACTGAAAACCTTATACAAGCAAGGAGGCCTACAAACCTGACTCAGTTACACCAGCTCTGCCAGGAGGAATGGGCCAACATTCACCCAACTTATTGTGGGAAGCTTGTGGAAGGCTACGCAAAACTTTTGACCCAAATTAATCAATTTAAAGGCAATGCTACCAAATACTAATTGAGTGTACGTAAACTTCTGAATCACTGGGAATGTGATGAAAGAAATAAAAGCTGAAATACATCATTCTCTCTACTATTATTCTGACATTTCATATTCTTAAAATGAAGTGGTGATCCTAACTGCCCTAAGACAGGGAATTTTTACGAGGATTACATGTCAGGAATTGTGAAAAACTGAGTTTAAATGTATTTGGCTAAGGTGTATGTAAACTTCCAACTTCAACTGTACATTTAAAGAATCCTATGTGGCCATGGTCAAAAGTAGTAGTCTACATAGGGAATTGGAGGGGATTTGAGCTGTGCCCCCAGACTTACCTCAGTCTTCCATTTGTCCCACACAGCCAGGAAGACCTCAAAGAGCTCATCCAGCTCTCTCTCTGAGTCATTAGGTTTGTTGTGGACGGGGATCATAGCCAGGTCCTTCAGCATTACAAATGCAGTATGGTTTATCAAATCATTCAGCCAGATTCTGGGCACTTCTATTCAAATGATTTTATACATGCCTAAAGAACATGATAGTACCTTGGTGTGCATAGACTTCTTTTCGACATCATTCAGTGTAACAGTGATGAAACACGGAATCGAAACAACAAACTACCTGAGGTGAACATGCAGGTCAATCATGATGAAATGGTGAATCCCCATTGATAAATCAACCTGAGTGTATTGTTTTACTGTATATATAATGTTGTGAATGTCTCAACAACAGGTTAAGAGTGTGACCAACCTGTACTGCGAGGCCTAAAGTGCAGAAAATATGGCTCTCTGGAGAAAGCATCCATATCATCGACTTGGTTGTCTTCAAACTAGTAGCAGTCAGCCAGATCATCCCTTACATTTTCAGTCATAATGTTGCCGTGAATCATATGACATTATGACAAAACCTGTAAAGTTCCTGTAAAGTAACAGGAACTGTTCCTTATATCTAGTCGTTCCCAAGCGGATGCTGAGTTTCAGGGCGTAGTGATCTGTTGTGTTGACTCTGTGGTACAGTATACATGGAGGCTGAGGGGATTAAAGCAACTCAAAGTTATTGAGTTACAGAGAAAGTGAGGTGTTCTTAAAATGTTATGTACCATCATATATTCAACTCAATAGGAAAGGTGAGGTTGAATATAAACCTGATTAACAGCAATGTCACCAGTTTAACTCTCTCGGGAAGCAGATAGCGGATGCCCCCCTCACATCCACCACCTCCAGAACCAATATAATGTCATAACGAGACACAATCTACAAAACAGAGACTTATAGACCCAGCTGGTGTGAACCCTGTAGGTATTTAGTGGGTGTGGGATCTCCCTTAATGGTTTGTTGACTTACAGCCTTTCAAGCGGCTATCATGTGTAATTATCTTGTTTTCTTCTGTAGTCATGAGGACCTTAGCTGTCAGCCAAGATAAAACACATTATGGTATTGTAACGATTGTAACTAAACATGTGTTATAAGAAATCCACTCCTTGAGCTGTGGCTTATTCCACTACTGTGGTTGAGCCTTATAATACTAATTCCAAATGACGACTAAAGTCTTCTTATAGTAAGAATACTGCAAACAGATTCATTGAAATGGTTCTATAAATATTTTTTGTTGTCAAAAAATTAAATATTGTGTTTGATATTTTCTCCATTTACAGAACCCTGTCAGGTATGAATGCATAAACAAATGTTTAACTTCACAGGTGTTGGGCATCTGGATCAGTAACGTTATCCAGTCCAAATCTCCTGATGTTAAAGGATGCAACCTTCATAACCCCTCAGACAGAGAGAGAACCTAAGTGTTAAACATTTACAAGGCATATATTTACAACACGTTAGTGAGTTAACTGTAACTGATGAAATAGTTAAAACATATATACATATTTAAAATATTGTAATATTTAAAAAATATTAAAAATGTCCTGTGTGAGAGGTATTTGTCATTTTTAATTGGGCAAAATCACGCAATCCAATATCTCTCTCTCTCTCATACACACACACACACACACACACACACACACACACACACACACACACACACACACACACACACACACACACACACACACACACACACAGATCCCCTATACAAACATATAAATAACATTGCAAACATCCTCATCGACACACCTATATGAGATGTGTAGATAATAGAGATAGGATCAGTCTCATACTGCTACAGTTCAAGTATCAAATGAGAGCAGTGCTCAAAACCAAACCACACGGTTGGTTGTAGACAATCCAGTTATATCTCTGTTACTCTATCTGTGGAACTGTGATGATTGATTAATCTGCCTTCACACCTGGGCAAACCTGACAACCACCTGACAGCCATCTGACAGTGCAGTGTAGTCACCTATTAGATGGGGAGGACCAACCGATAATCATCATTGTAGTCACAGCTGAATGACAGTGAATAGAAGTGTCTGCCTGCAGGCTGACAGACCAGTTTGTTGTTTATATCCTACCTCAGAGCTGCCTATTTGTCTACTAGAGAGATCACCTTATCTTAGTCTTCCGACTAGCTTGGAAAGACAGTACCGTGCAGTACCGAAGAGCCCTTACTGCTGCTCGATCATCCTATTTTTCTAACTTAATTGAGGAAAATAAGAACAATCCGAAATTCCTTTTTGATACTGTCGCAAAGCTAACTAAAAAGCAGCATTCCCCAAGAGAGGATGACTTTCACTTTAGCAGTGATAAATTCATGAACTTCTTTGAGGAAAAGATTATGATTATTAGAAAGCAAATTACGGACTCCTCTTTAAACCTGCGTATTCCTCCAAACCTCAGTTGTCCTGAGTCTGCACAACTCTGCCAGGACCTAGGATCAAGAGAGACGCTCAAGTGTTTTAGTACTATATCTCTTGACACAATGATGAAAATAATCATGGCCTCTAAACCTTCAAGCTGCATACTGGACCCTATTCCAACTAAACTACTGAAAGAGCTGCTTCCTGTGCTTGGCCCTCCTATGTTGAACATAATAAACGGCTCTCTATCCACTGGATGTGTACCAAACTCACTAAAAGTGGCAGTAATAAAGCCTCTCTTGAAAAAGCCAAACCTTGACCCAGAAAATATAAAAAACTATCGGCCTATATCGAATCTTCCATTCCTCTCAAAAATTTTAGAGAAGACTGTTGCTCAGCAACTCACTGCCTTCCTGAAGACAAACAATGTATACAAAATGCTTCAGTCTGGTTTTAGACCCCATCATAGCACTGAGACGGCACTTGTGAAGGTGGTAAATGACATTTTAATGGCATCGGACCGAGGCTCTGCATCTGTCCTCGTGCTCCTAGACCTTAGTGCCGCTTTTGATACCATCGATCACCACATTCTTTTGGAGAGATTGGAAACCCAAATTGGTCTACACGGACATGTTCTGGCCTGGTTTAGATCTTATCTGTCGGAAAGATATCAGTTTGTCTCTGTGAATGGTTTGTCCTCTGACAAATCAACTGTAAATTTCGGTGTTCCTCAAGGTTCCGTTTTAGGACCACTATTGTTCTCACTATATATTTTACCTCTTGGGGATGTTATTCAAAAACATAATGTAAACTTTCACTGCTATGCGGATGACACACAGCTGTACATTTCAATGAAACATGGTGAAGCCCCAAAATTGCCCTCGCTAGAAGCATGTGTTTCAGACATAAGGAAGTGGATGGCTGCAAACTTTCTACTATTAAACTCGGACAAAACAGAGATGCTTGTTCTAGGTCCCAAGAAACAAAGAGATCTTCTGTTGAATCTGACAATTAATCTTAATGGTTGTACAGTTGTCTCAAATAAAACTGTGAAGGACCTCGGCGTTACTCTGGACCCTGATCTCTCTTTTGAAGAACATATCAACACCATTTCAAGGACATCTTTTTTCCATCTATGTAACATTGCAAAAATCAGAAACTTTCTGTCCAAAAATGATGCAAAATTAATCCATGCTTTTGTCACTTCTAGGTTAGACTACTGCAATGCTCTATTTTCCGGCTACCCGGATAAAGCACTAAATAAACTTCAGTTAGTGCTAAATACGGCTGCTAGAATCCTGACTAGAACCAAAAAATTTGATCATATTACTCCAGTGCTAACCTCTCTACACTGGCTTCCTGTCAAAGCAAGGGCTGCTGATTTCAAGGTTTTACTGCTAACCTACAAAGCATTACATGGGCTTGCTCCTACCTATCTCTCTGATTTGGTCCTGCCGTACATACCTACACGTACGCTACGGTCACAAGACGCAGGCCTCCTAATTGTCCCTAGAATTTCTAAGCAAACAGCTGGAGGCAGGGCTTTCTCCTATAGAGCTCCATTTTTATGGAAAGGTCTGCCTACCCATGTCAGAGACGCAAACTCGGTCTCAACCTTTAAGTCTTTACTGAAGACTCATCTCTTCAGTGGGTCATATGATTGAGTGTAGTCTGGCCCAGGAGTGGGAAGGTGAACGGAAAGGATCTGGAGCAACGAACCGCCCTTGCTGTCTCTGCCTGGCCGGTTCCCCTCTTTCCACTGGGATTCTCTGCCTCTAACCCTATTACAGGGGCTGGGTCACTGGCTTACTGGGGCTCTCTCATGCCGTCCCTGGAGGGGGTGCGTCACCTGAGTGGGTTGATTCACTGTTGTGGTCATCCTGTCTGGGTTGGCGCCCCCCTTGGGTTGTGCCGTGGCGGAGATCTTTGTGGGCTATACTCAGCCTTGTCTCAGGATGGTAAGTTGGTGGTTGAAGATATCCCTCTAGTGGTGTGGGGGCTGTGCTTTGGCAAAGTGGGTGGGGTTATATCCTTCCTGTTTGGCCCTTCCGGGGGTGACCTCGGATGGGGCCACAGTGTCTTGACCCCTCCTGTCTCAGCCTCCAGTATTTATGCTGCAGTAGGGCGGGGGCTGGGGTCAGTTTGTTATATCTGGAGTACTTCTCCTGTCCTATTCGGTGTCCTGTGTGAATCTAAGTGTGCGTTCTCTAATTCTCTCCTTCTCTCTTTCTTTTTCTCTCGGAGGACCTGAGCCCTAGGACCTGAGCTCCAGGACTACCTGACATGATGACTCCTTGCTGTCCCCAGTCCACCTGGCCATGCTGCTGTTCC
Source organism: Oncorhynchus tshawytscha (assembly GCF_018296145.1). NCBI lineage: Eukaryota > Metazoa > Chordata > Actinopteri > Salmoniformes > Salmonidae > Oncorhynchus > Oncorhynchus tshawytscha. The sequence goes on along the minus strand of NC_056450.1, from coordinate 29,238,000 downwards.
AGTTTCAACTGACCTGAGCCCTAGGACCATGCCCCAGGACTACCTGACATGATGACTCCTTGCTGTCCCCAGTCCACCTGGCCATGCTGCTGCTCCAGTTTCAACTTCCACCTGACTGTGCTGCTGCTCCAGTTTCAACTGTTCTGCCTTATTATTATTCGACCATGCTGGTCATTTATGAACATTTTAACATCTTGGCCATGTTCTGTTATAATCTCCACCCGGCACAGCCAGAAGAGGACTGACCACCCCACATAGCCTGGTTCCTCTCTAGGTTTCTTCCTAGGTTTTGGCCTTTCTAGGGAGTTTTTCCTAGCCACCGTGCTTCTACACCTGCATTGCTTGCTGTTTGGGGTTTTAGGCTGGGTTTCTGTACAGCACTTTGAGATATCAGCTGATGTACGAAGGGCTATATAAATAAATTTGATTTGATTTGACCTTATGTGTCATAAGCAGCCAATGTTGATTCAAAATGTGTAGTTTTGTAGGTCTTATGTACACTCTTAGAAAAAAAGGTTCCAAAATGGTTCTTCGGCTGTCCCCATAGGAGAACCCTTTTTGGTTTCCAGGTGAACCATTCTGAATTCCATGTAGATCCTTCTGTGGAAATGGTTCTATATTGAACCCAAAAGGGTTCTACCTGGAACCAAAAAGGGACAGCCCAAGTACCCTTCAAGGTTCTCGATAGCATTTGATTGACCAGTTTTACCTGAATCTTTTGTGCTGTGGTCCAAGTTTTGATATGCAAAGTCTTGTTTTGGCTATAAATATTTACATGTCAAGTTTCTAATCTTTTGGAGAAAGATAACGTTGCTTGTGAACACAAATTTAAGGTCAGTTATACTTTTTTACCAATTTTGGGATATGGTTTGGATTTGAAGTCCTACTCACAACAAAGCTGTCTGGCAATGTACCATTCCTATTGTTACTTCTTTATTTGTATGCTGACCTCTAGGGTCACAATTTTATACCAACACCATTTACAATCCTTCAATTACGGTCATATGGGGCTGTTTAAGACCTGCAACACCAGGGGATGAACTTTCTGGTCAATCAATGACTTTAATTTATAAATAAAGGAATAAAGAACCCAAAGAGGTGAGATGCTGGCTAACTGTCACATACTCTCATAACTGGAACACAATTCCCATAACTGGACAAGCTGACTTGGAGAACATGAAAGACACAAATCGTTACCTCTTTTAGATGGCACCAGTAGTTAAAGAGAGAAAATATTAAGTTAAATATAAAGGCCAGTGTAAAGTCTTGTTATTAAAAAACAGTCCTAAAGGCTGGCTGATACAGCACATCACATTCCCTCTAAGGTGTTTTTTGACCTTTGAGTGTTCATGTGGTAGAGGTAAAACCACAAGTCTTGGTTCCCTAAAGCAAGTCAGGTATCCAGGTACACCATGTCTGTAACAGAGGGGGAAGGGGCTTAAAATAGGTATGTACAGTATGCATCTGACTGGTTCTTCCACATTGAGAAGTGGCATACCTTCACCACCTCTTTCACGCCCACACACATACATACACCCACACACAGACACAGGCTACACTGGCCCTACCCTGGCCCTACCCTGGCCCTTCTATATAAGGGGATGAATTTGTTAACGGTAACACACCTCAGCAACTCCAGCCTCAGTCTGCAATCATCCCAGCTGTAATACATTCACACAACGGAACCATGAGCATAAGGACAAAGAATCACACTGGGACAAGCCCTAATTACATGAGGGACTTCAGCAGCATGTCCTTGGGCTCCAGAAATGGCCCCAGGACCAGCAGCAGCGGCCTCTACATGGGAGGCTCCATCATGGCCGTGACCATCAACCAGAGCCTGCTGGCACCCATCAACCTGGATATCGACCCCAAAATCCAGGCTGTCCGCACCCATGAGATAAACCAGATCAAGGGTCTCAACAACCGCTTTGCCACTTTTATTGATAAGGTACCGTATAAATAGAGTGTTTTTTGCCGCTTGCTGTTTTTTGTCTTTTGTTTGTGTGAATGTTCAACTCAAGTGAAAAAAACTGGAAAAAATATTAAAAGTCAGAGTTATTGTGGTAAATCCAGAAAATGTATGAAAAGCATTCAAAATGAGGAGTGAGGTGGATTGCATCACATCTTCTTAATAACGGCATTCTTAATAATAATAAGAAGAAGAAAATGGTTGTGATGATGGTAATGACACTCCAATCTACAGTCGTGGCCAAAAGTTTTGAGAATGACACAATGTCACGCCCTGACCTTGGTTATCTTTGTTTTCTTTATTATTTTGGTTAGGTCAGGGTGTGACGAGGGTGGTGTGTGTGTTTTTTGTCTTGTCTAGGGTTTTTGTATATCTATGGGGTTTTGGTATGTCTAGGTAAATGTAGGTCTATGGTGGCCTGAATTGGTTCCCAATCAGAGGCAGCTGTTTATCGTTGTCTCTGATTGGGGATTCTATTTAGGTTGCCATTTTCCCATTTTGGTTTTGTGGGTTATTGTCTATGTGTAGTTGTCTGGCACCACTTGTGGTATATAGCGTCATGGTTGTTAGTTTGTTTCGTGGTTTTCCTTCATAAAAAGAAGAATGTATGCTTATCACGCTGCCCCTTGGTCTCATCAATATGATGAACGAAACACACAAATAGTAACTTTCACAAAGTCTGCTGCCTCAGTTTGTATGATGGCAGTTTGCATATACTCCTGAATGTTATGAAGAGTAATTAATTGCAAAGTCCCTCTTTGCCATGCAAATGAACTGAATCGCCCCAAAACATTTCCACTGCATTTCAGCCCTGCCACAAAAGGACCAGCTGACATCATGTCAGTGATTCTCTCGTTAACACAGGTGTGAGTGTTGATGAGGACAAGGCTGGAGATCACTCTGTCATGCTGATTGAGTTCGAATAACAGACTGGAAGTTTCAAAAGGGGGGTGGTGCTTGGAATCATTGTTCTTCCTCTGTCAAACATGGTTACCTGCAAGGAAACACATGCTGTCATCATTGCTTGGCACAAAAAGGGCTTCACAGGCAAGGATATTGCTGCCAGTAAGATTGCACCTAAATCAACCATTTATCTGATCATCAAGAACTTCAAGGAGAGCGGTTCAATAGTTGTGAAGAAGGCTTCAGGACGCCAAAGAGTCCAGCAAGCGCCAGGACCGTCTCCTAAAGTTGATTCAGCTGCGGGATCGGGGTACCACTAGTACAGAGCTTGCTCAGGAATGGCAACAGGCAGGTGTGGGTGCATCTGCACGCAAAGTGAGGGGAAGACTTTTGGAGGATGGCCTGGTGTCAAGAAGGGCAGCAAAGAAGCCACTTCTCTCTAGGAAAAACATCAGGGACAGACTGGTATTCTGCAAAAAGTACAGGGATTGGACTGCTGAGGACTCATTAAATGACTGTAAAGTAATTCTCTTTCCGATTGTTTGGGGCATCTGGAAAAAAGCTTGTCCGGAGAAGACCAGGTGAGCACTACCATCAGTCCTGTGTCATGCCAACAGTAAAGCATCCTGAGACCATTCATGTGTGGGGTTGCTTCTCAGCCAAGGGAATGGGCTCACTCACAATTTTGCCTAAGAACACAACAATGAATAAAGAATGGTACCAACACATCCTCTGAGATCAACTTCTCCCAACCATCCAGGAACAGTTTGGTGACGAACAATGCCATTTCCAGAATGATGGAGCACCTTGCCATAAGGCAAAAGTGATAACTAAGTGGCTCAGGGAACTAAACATGGATATTTTGGGTCCATGGCCAGGAAACTCCCCAGACCTTAATCCCATTGAGAACTTGTGGTCAATCCTCAAGAGGCAGGTGGACAAACAAACCCACAAATTGTGACAAACTGCAAGCATTGATTATGGGCTGCCATCAGTCAGGATGTGGCCAAGAAGTGAATTGACAGCATTCCAGGGCTGATTGCAGAGGTCTTGAAAAAGAAGGGTCAACACAGCAAATATTGACTCTTTGCATGATCTTCATGTAATTGTCAATAAAAGCCTTTGACACGTATGAAATGCTTGTAATTATACTTCAGTATTCCTTAGTAACATCTGACAAAAATATCTAAAGACACTGAAGCAGCAAACTTTGTGGAAATTATTATTTGTGTCATTCTCAACTTTTTGCCACGACTGTACATAATTAGAGAACCAATCTTGTATAGTCAATAACAGGCTTAAGACATTGTTTCCTCCTCTTGGAGTGTTTAACCCTAGAAGCACCTCTCCCTCTGGGCACTGTTTCAACGTGTGTGTGTCAAATCAAATCAAATCAAATTTTATTTGTGTGTGATGTGTGTGAAATGTGTGCTTCTAGTTCCGACAATGCAGTAATAACGAACAAGTAATCTAACTAACAATTCCAAAAAAAAAAAAAAAAAAACATGACAGTGTAAGGGGTGGACTGAGAATGAGTCCAAACATCTATAATAACAAATCAATTATTAATGTGCATGTGTGTGATCACAGGTGCAGTCGATGATATAGAGTAAACCTGGAGTGGCAGATATATTTACATCAGAACAAGATGCTGGAGACCAAGTGGTGGGTTTAACAGCTGATGCAGGACCAGACAACTGGCCCCTCCAACATGGAACCCATGTTCCAGACCTCTATAATAACAAATCAATTATTAATGTGCATGTGTGTGTCACAGGTGCGAAACCTGGAGCAGCAGAACAAGATGCTGGAGACCAAGTGGAAGCTGATGCAGGACCAGACAACTGGCCCCTCCAACATGGAACCCATGTTCCAGACCTACATCAAAAACCTGCAGAGACAGCTGGACCAGATCAACAATGACAAGGACCGGTTGGATATGGAGAACAGGAACATGCACCATAATGTGGAAGACTTAAAATCAAAGTAAAGACACAGTGACGTTAGTCTGGTTTTAGATCTGTTTGTGCGTTAGCCAATTCCTCTGTCATGTTTGTTGTCATGCAAGACATGCATGCTGGACTGTGACAAACGCCTGCATAATGCAGCTCTTCGGGGCCAGAGTTGGTCTCCCCTGTTATAGAGACCCTAACCCTATTCTATTGCTTTGGCTTGTTCCAGGTATGAAGATGAGATCAGCAAGAGGAACACAGCAGATCATGACTTTGTCCTGCTGAAAAAGGTATGCAACTGAATAACATTCAGTGAAGAATAGTCTCAGAAATGTATTGTATAGATAAAGTATAGCCAGAGTCCCATTCTGATCTAATCTTACTAATCTGCCTTGGGTGGAAGATTAATAATAGTTAGGGAAAATAGGCAAATCATCAAAGGTGTATTACAAATGTGCCTTTTTATGTTCAGTAAAGCTTGAGTATTTTCCATGTTGTGAAAGATGTAGCTACAACTAGCTATGTAAACAAGAGTCAGTAATGCAAACATCCCCATATGAACAGGAAAAAAGGGGCTATGACGTGTTATGTGAGGCCGCATCGGGTAGGCATGTTTCTCAGTGTCACAGCTGTTGACTGTCTTCTGATGTCCTGTAGGATGTGGACGCTGGTTACCTGTCCAAGGTGGCTCTGGAGGACAGGTTGGCTGGGCTGGAAGAGGAGGTCAACTTCTTGAAGGTCTTGTACGATCAGGTAAGGCAGTGCTAAATCACACATATATATTTTTGATGTCCCTATAGTCAAAGATGCCAATACTATAGAGACACGGTATTTAGCACTATAGAGATGGCAGAAATTACATTGTTTCTTTCATGACAGGAGCTGGGTGAGCTGCAGTCTGATGTGAAGGACACCTCTGTGGTGGTTCAGATGGACAACTCCCGGGGCCTGGACATGAACCAGATCATAGCTGACGTCAAGGCCCAGTACGAAGACATCGCTGCTCGCAGTCGGGAGCAGGCCGAGAGCTGGTACAAGACCAAGGTGAGGTCAGGGGTTAGAGAATGAGGAAATCTTAAGGGTTCATGCCTAACGGAGCAGTACAGCAGGTCAAACAATAATTCGTAAAATAAACCTGTCGTCTCTGCCCACATCAGGTTGAAAGTTTGGCCGGCCAGGCTGGCCAGGCTGCAGAGGAGCTGCGCAACACCAAGGCTGAGATCGCCGAGCTGAACCGACTCATCAGCCGCCTGCAGAACGAGATCCTGGCTGTCAAGGGACAGGTGAGCATCGCACCTGACTGGAAGGAGTAATAAAGAATTCTATAATTGAAGACTGATTTAATCATAGACTATAGTGTCAGACTTGATAGAACACCACCTTATAATTGAGGAGTACTGTATGTCAAGGCTTGGTGCCAGACTGATTTCTGCTTTGGCCAACTTCTCATTATCTACGATTTGGCACAGCACCAATGTGGCATTGTTGATCGCAAAAACAATGTTACACTCTCAGAATAAAATACCAATATATCTTTGTCTGGAAGATCAAAGACACATTTTAGAATGGAGCAATTAAGTCATATGCCGGATGGCAGCACATGTCTCCGCTCACTGGGAATAATTACACCTACACAAATGGAGGACAGATGATGACAGTGTTTATGCATACCTGAACTACATAGGCCTACGTTATGCATACAATGTATTCTGGTCTATAATGAAAACCTAATTACTGTAAAAATGACCCATTTCTAACAGCGTGGAGAAAACCACGGTTATTTTTTCTGTTACATTTTCCCCCTTAACCCTATAGAAGGCCAACCTGGAGAGACAGATAACCGAGGCGGAGGAACATGGGGAGATTGTCGTAAAGGATGCCAGGGCTCTAATCAAGGACCTGGAGGTAGCTATGCAGAGAGCCAAGCAGGACATGGCCTGCCAGATCAGGGAGTACCAGGACCTGATGAACATCAAGCTGGCCTTGGACATCGAGATTTCCACCTACAGGAAACTGCTGGAGGGCGAGGAGACCAAGTAAGGAGATGATGAAACTCTGAGGGACTCAAAGTTCCACTATGACCAGCTCCTCTGCATAGACAGCTTCCGAAATCCATGATGCAGAGAAAATTAAGTGTGTATAGCTGTATGATGTTCTTATTCTCTCTTCCTCTTCCGTCCACAGATTTGGACAACAATCAATCACCAACATTTCTACCACAAAGCCTTGTAAGTTCTATCACCCTAATCTACTAGATGCTCCTGACAGAACTATTATCTCTAAAGTTAACATTCTCCTCTCACATTCCTTTACCTTCAAACCTTGTTTTACGAAGACTTATACTATTGATAGGATTTAGGGATCGAAAACAGGTGTGGTGATTGGCAGGAAGATGTGACATGAACCTTTGTAATAACAACCCGCATCCTCCTCTTTTCCCCCCAGACACCATGCCAGAGACCAGCTACCAGCAGCCCACCCGATCTTCTGCTGTCTTCATCAAAATGGTGGAAACCACCGACTCCTCCAGATCGTACCACTGAAAAACAAAATGTTGCTGAGATGCAACATGACTCAGAGGTCATTTTCAGATGGGGCTACAGTTTCCATAACAATCCGTAGCACTCATAATATATTCATAGCAGCCTATTGATGCAGTCATAGAGCATTATGAGACTAGAGCCCATTGGCTGTGATATTTACCATACTATGAATATTTATAAGACAATATCACCCAAGAATTTGCATCAAGTAAAGTGTTACTGTTACTTTATACCATGGCATTGTTGAATACTTGTTTTTGATTGGCTTGAAGGGCATTCTAGAACATGCACTGGTTTCCTATAACGCATGGTGTATTTGCACGGTAGAATTCAATGGCTATAGTTCATTCTTACATGTTCTAAAGTCGAATTGAAAACATCACTGCAATTGAATTCGATTTTCATAATGGGAAGATAGGACTGGTGATTTAGTTACCCAAACAGACTTGCAAGTTTAGCTATCATGGCAACTACTGTAGCTATCTAGTAAATTTGCTAGCTTCTTCAGTGGATGTTAAAAACATTCCTACCGGCAAATTAACTAATTTCTATTGGCAATTATGTTAAATTATAGTCATGGTATAAAATGGATAATCAACGCTGGGCTCTTTTCGTTCTCTGGACACTAATGCAACTCTGTGTGAGGTCAGTTCCACTCTGCTAGCACAGAGTGGAACACACTGTGTCGTTAATTATTTTCCATAGAACGCATAGAGCCCCTCGTTGATTATCCCTTACATATACTTCATCATACTACATCAGAGAAATGATCTGTCAACCAGACCTCACAGAACCACTTTATTTGTTATGCTCTACTATAAACTGCATTGAGCTTGTTTCCCAGTATAAGATTAGCCTAAAATCGTTTTCTTTACTTCTATTAAAACGGTTTAATGATGCAATATCATGTACCAAGATGTTCAGACACAAATAGACTCATAATGGGGATCACATGCAATCGTTTGACTCATTCTTCACTTCTGACAGATTATTGACTAGACTACACATCCGCATTTTCTACATGCTCTTCATTCCAACCTCCAAAGTACCAGATGTTGTGTGATGGTTATCATGACAATACCTTCCTATAAGGAAGATAGGCTCCACCCAAATAATTTGCGTTCCTGGATCCTTTCACAGCATTATAAGGCTGCGTTGAGATGACCCAATGACCCAGGCCCAGCTCAGTTAATCCCTACCATTGTGACGCAGAGTTGTCATAATGCTTCAGAAAATGTATATTACACCAGGGGCATTGGTAGACACAATGTAAGTAACCCAATTTATGTCCCCCTAACTGTCCTCTGCTGATCATACAGCTGTTGTATGCATTACTCATGCACCTATGAACCAGATTTATACTATTAACACTGAGCCAGTGTGCCCTAGGAGGAAATCCACTGTGTGCAGCTCACCCTGCACTAACATAAATAACATGAGCATATCTACTTCTGCTAAGCTTCCCAGTATAAAGCAATAAAATAAGTAAGCATCCCAGAAAAGTGCTCAAAATGGCCCACATTAACATATGTAGCTTAAGAAACAAGGTTGATGAAATTAATAATTTGCTAGAAACAGATGACACTCATACTCTATCTCTGAAACTCACTTAGATAATACCTTTGACACAGTGGTAGCAAAACAAGGTTATAAAATGTACAGAAAAGATCAAGGTGTTGCTGTTTATATTCAGAACCACATTCCTGTAAAGATTAGAGAGGATCTGATGTTAAATACTGTTGAAGTAATATGGTAATATTCATCTGCCTCACCTAAAGCCCATTCTGGGGGGAAGCTGCTATAGACCAAGTGTTAACAGTCAGTATCTGGATAACGTGAGAAATGCTTGACAATGTATGTGATATCAACAGATGTATATTTTCATTTTCATTTAAATATTGACTGGCTTTCATCAAGCTGTCCACTCAATAAAAAACTTCAAACTGTAACCAGTGCCTGCAATCTGGTTCAGGTTATCAGTCAACCTACCAGGGTAGTTACAAACAGCACATGAATGAATCATCAACATGTATTGATCACATCTTTACTAATGCTGCAGAAATTAGCTTGAAAGCAGTGTCCAGAACCATCGGATGTAGTGATCACAATATAGTAGCCATATCTAGGAAAACCAAAGTTCCAAAGGTTGGGCCTAATATAGTGTATAAGAGGTCATAGGAATCATTACAAAATGTATTGTATGTTGATGTAAAGAATATTTGTTGGTCTGTGGTGTGTAATGAGGAGCAAACAGTTTGAAGCATTTAAAATTATGAAAGACAAGCATTGTAATTTTGAATTTTGAGTGTGGAAGAGGTGAAAAAAATATTGTCTGTCAACAATGTCAAGCCACCGGGGTCTGACAACTTGGATGGAATATTTCTGAGGATAATAGCGGACGATATTGCCACTCCTATTTGCCATATTATCAATTTAAGCCTACTAGAAAGCTTGTGCCCCCAGGCTTGGAGGGGAACAAAAGTCATTCCGCTACTTAAGAATAGTAAAGCCCCCTTTACAGGCTCAAATAGACGACCAATCAGCATGTTACCAACCCTTAGTAAACTTTTGGAAAATATGGTGTTTGACAATATACAATGCTATTTTAAAATAAACAAATTGACAACAAACTTTCAGCAAGCTTATATGGAAGCAGATTCAACAAGCACACACACACACAAATGACTGATGATTGGCTGAGAGAAATTTGTGATTAATAGATTGTGGGGGCTGTTTTATTAGACTTCAGTGCAGCTTTTGACATTATCGATCATAGTCTGCTGCTGGAAAAACGTATGTGTTATGGCTTTACACCCCCTGCTATATTGTGGATAAAGAGTTACCTGTCTAGCAGAACACAGAGGGTGTTCTTAATGGAAGCCTCTCCAACATAATCCAGGTAGAATCAGGAATTCCCCAGGGCAGCTGTCTAGGCCCATTACTTTTTCAATTTTTACTAATGACATGCCACTGGCTTTGAGTAAAGCCAGTGTGTCTGTGTATGCAGATGACTCAACACTACATGTCAGCCACTAAAGCGACTGAAATGACTGCAACACTTAACAAAGAGTTGCAGTTTGCTTCAGAGTGGGTCACAAGGAATAGGTTAGTCCTAAATATTTCTACATCTCAAAGCATTGTAATTAGGACAAATAATTCACTAAACCCTAAACCGCAATTAAATATTGTAATAAATAATGTGGAAATTGAGCAAGTTGAGGTGACTAAACTGCTTGGAGTAACCCTGGATTGTAAACTGTCATGGTCAAAACATATGATACAACAGTAGCTAAAATGGGGAGAAGTATGTCCCTAATAAAGTGCTACTCTACCTTCTTTACAGCAGTATCAACAAGGCAGGTCCTACAGGCTCTAGTTTTGTTGCACCTGGACTACTGTTCAGTTGTGTGGTCAGGTGCCACAAAAAGGGAAAATTGCAATTGGCTCAGAACAGGGCAGCACTGCTGGCCGTTTGGATGTACACATAGAGCTAATATTAATAATATGCATGTCGATCTCTCCTGGCTCAAAGTGGAGGAGAGATTGACTTCATCACTACTTGTTTTTATGAGAGGTATTGACATGTTGAATGCAACAAGCTGTCTGTTTCAACTACTGGCGCACAACTCGGACACCCATGCATACCCCACAAGACATGCCACAAGAGGTCTCTAGAACAGACTATGGGAGGCGCAGAGTATTAAATAGAACCAGGACTACATGAAACTCTATTCCACATTAAGTAACTGATGCAAGCAGTAAAATTAGATTTTTTAAAAAGATAAAAATACACCTTATGGAACAGCGGGGACTGTGAAGCAACACAAACATAGGCACAGACACATGCATACACACACGATAACATACACACATGTACACATGTATTTTGTACTGTAAACATGGTAGTGGTGGAGTAGGGTACACAGTGTGTTGTGAAATCTGTGAATGTATTGAAATGGCAGTAGCTAATGGGGATCCATAGTAAATACAAATACACATTTTCACACTCAGCAGACCTGAAACCAGACAATGAGAGAGAGAGTGAGACGAGAGAGAAAGAGAGAACAAAACAAAATAGGTTTATGTTTTCATAATAGTTTTCTTGTGTATAATTTGGAACAATAAGTGAAAGACAACAACTGGGTTTGTAAGTATAACCAAAGGAAATTGTGGTCATGGGGCAGGTGAGAGTGGGCTTATATAACAGCACATTCAGATATGAATGACTTGGGCTTATTCACTTGATGCAAATAACAGCACATTCAGATAGCAACATCTTGTGAATAATAATAATAATAATAATTTTTAACTAGGCATGTCAGTAAAGAACAAATTCTTATTTACAATGACAGCCTACTGGGGAACAGTGGGTTAATTGCCTTGTTCAAGGAAAGAACAACAGATTTTTACCTTGTCAACTCAGGGATTTGATCCAGCAACCTTTCGTTAATGCCCCAACGCTCTAACCACTAGGCTACCTTCCACCCCACAACATACATTTGTTAAGTAGAAAAGAGAATAATAGGCAGTCATGCCAGCATCAGGCTGACCAAAACAGATACACTCAGGGTCTTAGTTATAGGCTAGAACTAGAGTCTGGAGTTTTTCTGCATCAGGTCACGTCTTCTTCAGGAAAAACTAGAGTCTAGACACAAGACGACTGGACCCTACCTAACGAAGCTATTTGATATGAAGAGTAAAAAGCCTTTACTGGGCGAGATGCTGATAATTATTGACAGTGCTTTACAGATGAACCCCGCCCACTTTAGCACTCTCCTTCCTTCCACCTCTTGATGAATGGAATGTTGTTTTCAGGAAGTGCAGAAATATTTTATCTTAGATGAATTGTTGCTAACACCCTACTGTTGTTCTGAATCATACACTTATCTGTCTCTTTGTGGTATGTGATGACTCAACCTAAATGTTACTTTGTGTGTAAATGGCTGTGATTGTACACTATATATACAAAAGTATGTGGACACCCCTTCAAATGAGTGGATTTGGCTATTTCAGCCACACCCTTTGCTGACAGGTGTATAAAATCACGCACACACAGTCATGCAATCTGCATAGACAAACATTGGCAGTAGAATGGCCTTACTGAAAAGCTCAGTGACTTTCAATGTGGGACCGTCATAGGATTTCACCTTTCAACAAGTCAGTTCTTCACATTTCTGCCCTGCTAAAGCTGCCCCGGCCAACTGTAAGTACTGTTATTGTGAAGAGGAAACGTCTAGGAGCAACAACGGCTCAGCCGCGAAGTGGTAACCCACACAAGCTCACAGAACGCATTGGCCCCAGCCTACGTCCATGGTGCAGCTGCAACGTTTCCTGGGATTCTCCAACTTTTATCACCGCTTTATCCGGGGTTACAGCACCCTGGCTTCCCCACTGTCTGAACTCACCTCTCCAAATGTTCTGTTCACATGGTTCCCAGCTGCTAATCGGGCATTCCAGGATCTCAAACATCGTTTCACCACAGCTCCCATCTTGGTTCATCCTGACCTGTCCTACCAGTTCGTGGTGGAGGCCGATTCTTCGGAAGTCAGAGTGGGGGCTGTCCTGTCCCAGCGTTCTGCCCCGGACTTCAAGTTACACCCCTGCACCTTCTTCTGCCATCGCCTCAATCATGTGGGGAATTGTGAGTTTCTCGCGGTGAAGATGGCATTGGAGGAGTGGAGGCACTGGCTGGAGGGGGCGGAACATCCATTCATTGTGTGGACCGACCACAATAACCTGGAATATCTCTACCTCTAAACTCTGCCTGTCCCTCACTGTCCCTGGTCTCACATAGGCCTGGACTTTGTCACTGAAGATAATGGGGCGGCAGGTAGGCTAGTGGTTTGAGCGTTGGACTAGTAACCGAAAGGTTGCAAGATTGAATCCCTGAGCTGACAAGGTAAAAATATGTCGTTCTGCCCCTGAACAAGGCAGTTAACGTTGTCAGCTCAGGCTGTCATTAAAAATAAGAATTTGTTCTTCACTGACTTTCCTAGTTAAATAAAGGTTCAATTCAAAATAAATTGTATTCATCCTGAGGACCATTATCATAGACTGTATATAGACCATTACAAACATCTACTGGCCAATGAGGGACACTACAACAACATAATGTAATACTTCAGTTCTCATCAAATAAACTAAGCAATATTTTATACTGGATTGAGCCATGAAACAAACAGTGTGCACACATGACAAAATACTGCAAATCAAATCAAATCAAATTTTATTTGTCACATACACATGGTTAGCAGATGTTAATGCGAGTGTAGCGAAATGCTTGTGTATCTGCTGTAGTGTTTGTGTGGACATGACGGTGGTGTTATATAAATAATCTAATGTCAAGCATTACTAGCAGACCAAAGCTCTGGTTAAACCGGATGCCCTCAGATAACTCTGGGCCCAGTGTCCTCAGTCAAGTTTAGAGCCTACGTGCAATAACATGATTATCCGAAGGACACACAGCTGCCATCACGCAAATATACTCCCCTGTAACTACAAAGAACAGCCTGCAACACTAACGAGCTTAGGGTGCCAAACTATCTCACTGACATTGACCCTTGCATGCACTCCTGCAAAGACAGGAAACACCTAAATCCACGCTTCCTTGACACACATACATTTCATGAGCACTGTACACTCACACTCTACCCCCCCTACTGGTCGGATGCCAAGAGCAGAGGACTTTGCTGTGCACCAATGGGGCTCCTGCTCTGGCTAGAGCAGGCCCGCCTCCAACTCTTCAGGACCAGTCAGAAGACCAACACGACAAGACTCCACCTACATTATTCTGTGTATACATTCTGCTGTAAACTCTGGCTGAGCAGCCTAATTATTCTGACTCCTCACAGAGTCATATTGCTTAGGTCCGTGCACGGTGCAGAACAAAGATATCTCTGATCTTAAAATAAACTGCCTTTTTGCTACACCTGATTCCACTCTGTCCAGCGTCGTTGTTTTGCCCTCCCTCTCCTGTATGTAAACACCAACAAAATGGTAGCAGAGGATGGTTTAACATCTGAATTCGATCTACGATAAATTGGAGTGAGAGGCGAGACAAATCAGCGGCTCAAAATCAGACGGAAGAGTGATCGGTAGTACAGGAAACCATCAACCATTCGTCTTGCCTCAGGAAATCTGATCAGAGCGCTCCACCAAGGTAAGCAGAGCCTGTTAAATCGAAATCTGCATATTGTATTATAGTCTAAACCAAATTTTGATCAGAAAGTACTGAGCGTGATTATGAATCATTGCCAATTTTTTGGGGGACTTAAGAACCTAAGGCATTGATCAAGGAGATCTTGTTTTGCTAAAAACTTTTTATTTTTAATTGAAATTAATGTTTGACCAATACACTAGATTTCCCCCTGGAATCTGGTTTGTTCTGAAATCTGCATAGAAATGAGGTTAAACCGAGGCTGTGTTCTAGTGTATAATGGATAGTGAAATTAATGTTTGACCAATACACTAGATTTCCCCCTGGAATCCGGTTTGTTCTGAAATCTGCATAGAAATGAGGTTAAACCGAGGCTGTGTTCTAGTGTATAATGGATACTGAAATTAATGTTTGACCAATACACTAGATTTCCCCCTGGAATCCGGTTTGTTCTGAAATCTGCATAGAAAACTGTCCTATAATATATATAGGTTGTGTGTGAGGTGAGGTTAAATCGAGGCTGTGTTCTAGTGTATAATGGATACTGAAATTAATGTAAACTGACCAATGTAACTGGGTGAATTGTTTTTGACCAATACACTAGATTTCCCCCTGGAATCCGGTTTGTTCTGAAATCTGCATAGGAAAGAGGTTAAACCGAGGCTGTGTTCTAGTGTATAATGGATACTGAAATGAATGTAAACTGACCAATGTAACTGAGTGGATTGTTTTTGACACATGATGAAAATTTGATGTGGTGTTCCACGATTTTGAGACCGGGGAAATTAAATTGTTGCGGAGTAACCTCCATGCTAAGTTACGTAACTGGGCTATAATGTACTCGTACTGATAGTCTAGCCACCTAGTAGTCGAATCACCGTGCCGCTTTGATTGACAGCCGGTGGGCTAAACACTGATTTTCAGTTTTCCAAATCTGTGGGTATTGCCTAAAGTGTTCAAATTATTCTGACAATTGTTATAGAATCGGTTCAATTTTCTGATAATATTGTCCCAAAAGGTGATTGCTGAGATATTTGGAGAAAGTATTTAAATAATTCACTGAACCAATCCGAATAAAAAATACCGGTTCCCAAAGTGATAAAATTATTCTGACAATTGTTATAGAACCACATGAATTTACTGATATATTGTTCCAAAAGGAAATTACTGAATTATTTCTAGAAGGTACTTAAATAAGCCGCCGAGCTGAGCACTGATTTTGATTGACAGCTACTGAGCTATACAATGATTTTTATTTTTTCATTTCTGTTGGTATTCCCTAAAGTACTAAAATTATTCTGATAATTGTTATAGAACCGCCTGAATTTACTGATATATTGTTCCAAAAGGAATTACTGAATTATTTCTAGAAGGTACTTAAATAATTCTGAGCTGAGCACTGATTTTGATTGACAGCTACTGAGCTATACACTGATTTTTAGTTTTCATTTCTGTTGGTATTCCCTAAAGTACTAAAATTATTCTGATAATTGTTATAGAACCGCCTGAATTTACTGATATATTGTTTCAAGAGGTGATTGCTGAATTATTTTTAGAAAGTATTTAAGTAATTCGCTGAACAACTTTTGGTTTTCCAAATTACTATCTATACTTCCTACAGAGATAGAATTATTCTGACAATTGTTATAGAATTGCCTAAGTTCACTGATACATCGTTCCAAGGGAAATTGGTGAATCTTTTCTAGATAATACCTGAATAAAACACTGAACACATTCAATTAAAAAATATATATTTAAAAAAAACACACACGTAATTGTAATCACATACCGATAGATAATCACTGCCTCAGTTATATCTTGCCTAACCGCGTTAATAATTATCTTAGCAGTTCACGTAATTATTTTGTGATAACATGTCTGGCTCAAATACACCCAAACTCAAGTTCAATGAATACTTAGAACAGCGCATGACTGATAGAGCGGGAGGAAAGGAACAGTACAGGAAAGTGAAGGAAGTGTGGGAGGTGATAAGGCTAAAATGGACACAAGCAGGTTATTTTAGCGGGGGACCCCCTACAAGGGGGGAACTCCAAATTATGCAGAGAGAGCTAGAGGACGTAGTCGAGGAAGCAAGAGCAAGTGAGACGGAGAGGAACAAGATATACATGTTCAAAAAGAAGGGCACAAGAGAGAGAGTGAGAGCAGAACCTCCGCCATACAGATTGTGTGTGAGCAACTCCCCACCACCCCAATACCCTCCCCCTCAGCAGTATATCCTGCAACAACAACAGCCAATGGGCTCAACGGGGCCCCTACACTGGACCATACAGAGGGGGAAACTACCAGTGTTATAACTGCGGAATTCCCGGTCACTTTGCCAGAGATTGCATGAAACCACTCTCCCCGCAGCAACAACAATGGAGAGGAAGAGGACGTGGAGGAAGAGAGAAAACAAGAGGAGGAACCCCCCCCCTCTTCACTACAACCAACCAGGACCTCAGCAGTCAGCACCTGCATACAACCACCCAGGACCTACTCACATGCAACAGCAGCAGGGAGGATACAACCAACCGCAGTTCCAGGAATGGCTGGGGACACCATGCCCTGGCCATAAAGATGCCCACCACCCACGGCAGGAGAAGGGAGGCAACACTTTCAACTGCACACTGAACCAACAATGATGTGCGAAGTTGAGGGTGTCCCCATCAGTTCCTGGTAGACACAGGATGCACCTATTCTACTATCAAGTTCCCTCAAATGCTGTCATCTGATTCCATATCGGTGGTAGGGGTCACGGGATCACCTGAGGCTCAAAGCCGCACTATCCCTTTAACATTCTCCTGGGAGAAATCTCAGTTGAAACACCAGTTCCTGTACTGTCCAAAATGCCCAATCAACCTACTAGGACGGGACCTCTTATGCAAATTGGGGTGCACCATATATCTTACTGAAAGTGGAGTGGCAATATCCACCAACCCTCCCTCTTCAACATCTGATCGCTCAGTAAGAATTATGATGATGCCACTCCTGCCGATGCCCACACTGTCTGAAACCCAAGAAGTGTACTGGCTAAAATGCCTACCCACAGGGCCTGCCACCCCTCACATCCAGTTTAAGTTCAACCAACTGAAAGCTCAAATCTACACTCTGCACCCATATAAGACTCCCCAAGCTGAGATCCATTGCACACTCAATGCAACAGAAACTGATGACTGCCCCTACACTGAAGACTGGGACGAAGACATGATGCACCTGACCCCACCTATCAGGTGTTGTACCATTGTGTGTGGCCCAGAGGGGGTGGCAGCACCGGTCATCCTACGATCAAGGAACCTCCATGCACCCCTGGCCTGGACGGCTGAAGCATCAACAGCCATAGCACTCCTGAAAACAGATCTATCAGCGGCAGCAGCTCTGACTGCACCTGACTACAAGAACAAGTTCCATTTGGATGTTTCTGAAAAGGAAGGATTCACCTCATCCGTCCTATTCCAGAAACAAGAGGGGGAGAGAAGGGTCTTGATCTACCACTCTTCCAAACTTGACCACATTGAGGTAGGACAGACAACATGCTCCAGATACGTTCCTGCAGTAGCAAAAGCTATTGAAAAAACAGCTCACCTCGTGATGTCACCCTTCAATCAGCCATCATCCCTCAACCAGCATCGGCCCAATTAGCTGAAATCATCGGATTGAAGCAGGCCCTCATCAGAGGAAAAGGAAAAACTGTGAATATCTATACACACTCAGCCTATGCCCATGGAGCAGTCCACACTGATGGACCCAGAACTTTTACGAGAAGCACATGGCCCCACACACGAAGGCAAACTAAAGACCCTCCAAAAGGTCTCGCACATCTGGTGGCACCCTCACATGAAAAATATGACTGACTTATTTTATGACGAATGCAATGTTTGTGACAGCCACAACCCAAAGAAACCATATCAAACACCAATGGGCTCATACCCAGTACCTAATGCATGTTTTCAGGATATTAGTATAGACTACACCGACATGGGCCCCATGTCTGGAATAGGGAGAGATTGAATATGCCCATAAACACACCAGCCAGCTGGTCTGAATATGCTCTGAGGACGCGGCTATGGATGCCGTCTGGACCGGCTGCCTTGCGAGGGTTAACACGTTTAAATCGGCCACGGAGAAGAAGAGCCCACAGTCCTTGATAGCGGGCCACGTGTTATCTTCAAAGCGTAAGAAGAATGTGTTTAGCCTGTCTGGAAGCAAGACGTCAGTCTCTGCGACGTGGCTGTTTTTCCCTTTTGTAGTCTGTGATTGTCTGTAGTCCCTGCCACGTACGTCTCGTGGCTGAGCAGTTAAATTGCGATTCCAATTTATCTCTATACTGACGTTTAGCTTGTTTGATTTCCTTGCGGAGTGAATAACTACACTGTTTATATTCTGGCATATTACCAGTCACCTTGCCATTGTTAAATGCGGTATTTTTGCGCTTTCAGTTTCGAGCAAATGCTACCATCTATCCACGGTTTCTGGTTAGGGTAGGTTTTAATAGCCACAGTGGGTGCTACATCTCCTATACACTTCCTTATGAACTCAGTCACCGTATCCATGTATGTGTCTAGATTATTTTCGCATGCTACCCAGAACATATCCCAGTCCTCGTGATCAAAACAATCCTGAAGCATGGATTCCGATTGGTCAGACCAGCGTTGAACAGTATGAAGCACGGGTACTTCCTGTTTGAGTTTCTGCCTATAGCACGGGAGGAGAAAGATGGAATCATGGTCAGATTTACCGAAAGGAGGGCGGTGGAGGGCCTTGTAAGCATCCTGGAAGTTTGAATAGCAATGGTCAAGAGTCTTAGTAGTGCGAGTAGGACAGTCAATATGCTGATAGAATTTCAGCAGCCTAGTCCTCAGATTTTCTTTGTTAAAATGCCCAGCTACAATAAATGCAGCCTCAGGATATCTGGTTTCCAGGTTGCATAAAGTCCAGTGAAGTTCTTTGAGGGCCATCAAGGTTTCGGCTTGAGGTGGTATGTAAACGGCCGTGGCGATGACGGAGAGGAATTCTCTTGGGAGATAATATGGTCGGCATTTAAATGTGAGGTATTCTAGATTGAGTGAACAAAATTACTTGAGTTCCTGTATGTTCCTAGAATTACACCATGAGTCGTTAATCATGAACCCCCCCCCGGCTCTTCTGCTTGTCGGAGAGATATTTATTCCTGTCTGCGCGATGTACTGCTGGCTTTACTGACTATGACGGAGAGTTATGTTTCCATGAAACAAAGTATGTTACAGGCCCCGATGTCTCTCTGGAAAGAAATCCTTGCTCTAAGCGCATCAACTTTGTTATCCAAAGACTGAACATTAGCGAGGAATATACCTGGAAGCGGTGGGTGGTGTGCGTGCCTCCTAAGTCAAACCAGCAGGCCGCCTCTAGTGCCTCTCCTCCGCCAGCGATGTTTTGGGTCGGCCTCTGGAATATGTTAAATTGCTCTGGAGAGAGTGAACAAAGGATCTGCTCCAGGGAAGTCGTATTCCTGGTCATAATGCTGATATTTCTGGTGAGTTACCACCACTCTAATATCCAATAGTTCTTTCCGGCTGTATGAAATGACACAAAACATTTCCTGAAATAACAATGTAAAAAAAGAGT
This sequence comes from Oncorhynchus tshawytscha, assembly GCF_018296145.1. Taxonomy (NCBI): domain Eukaryota; kingdom Metazoa; phylum Chordata; class Actinopteri; order Salmoniformes; family Salmonidae; genus Oncorhynchus; species Oncorhynchus tshawytscha. The sequence goes on along the minus strand of NC_056450.1, from coordinate 29,217,873 downwards.
ACATAAAAAAAAAAAACTACTGCAAAGTTTTCTAAGGGCTAGTCACGATGCAGCCATCTCTGTTAGCACCATATTTAACGTCCTCCGAAGAGGGGGGAGGGGGGTTTAATAAAAAAAGAAAAGGCCGACTGATGCGTCGTGCCTAAGAACAGCCCTTAGCCGTGGTATATCAGCCATATAACACACCCCCTTTTGCCTTATTGCTTAATTAGACAATGAGGCTAACCATATTGAAGGATACCAGACTTCTACAGCTACTGTACATGCCGTACAATGGATTAGTGCAAGCCCCACCCATGTAATGAAGGTAGGCCTTAAGTATGACATGCTCATGAGAGAGATGTGTGCAGAAAGGAATATTGCTGCTTGAAATAAAGTTGCAATTTGTTTGCTTCATGTAATGTACAGTATCATCCCAGTGTAATTAATGTGCAGTTCAAAATTAGCACCACAAGGTGTCAGCGCTAGCATTTGTTTTACTACATGTAAACAAACCACTAGCTTGCTCTCTTAATTAAAACCTCTTAAAGGATTGGACCCTTTTTTAAAAGTGCTCCGTAAGCTACAACCCAGTGGGCAGAGCTAGGCATTTTACACTGGGACACGTTTTTTTTAACGGTATAAATATACGGTATAAAGCCTCTCATTTTACACTGGGTCTGCCGTAGTTCTGTGTAACCTAGTTAATATATTTGAGACCAATGTATTGCAGTTAATTTCGTCTTTGACTTAAAATAAAGTAAAAGTAAAATATCTTTGAGTAGTAAACAGGGAAATGAGTCCCAGACAGTTTGCAATAGAACATACCAGATGGGGGTATCGTTAGGCTACCTCAATTATTGGGATCATCTGGTTCTCACCTTAAAATCAAATCAAATCAAATTTTATTTGTCACATACACATGGTTAGCAGATGTTAATGCGAGTGTAGCGAAATGCTTGTGCTTCTAGTTCCGACAATGCAGTAATAACGAACAAGTAATCTAACTAACAATTCCAAAAAAACTGTCTCATACACAGTGTAAGGGGATAAATAATATGTACATAAGGATATATGAATGAGTGATGGTACAGAGCAGCATAGGCAAGATACAGTAGATGATATCGAGTACAGTATATACATATGAGATGAGTATGTAAACCAAGTGGCGTAGTTAAAGTGGCTAGTGATACATGTATTACATAAGGATGCAGTCGATGATATAGAGTACAGTATCTACGTATGCATATGAGATGAATAATGTAGGGTAAGTAACATTATATAAGGTAGCATTGTTTAAAGTGGCTAGTGATATATTTACATCATTTCCCATCAATTCCCATGATTAAAGTGGCTGGAGTAGAGTCAGTGTCATTGACAGTGTGTTGGCAGTAGCCACTCAATGTTAGTGGTGGCTGTTTAACAGTCTGATGGCCTTGAGATAGAAGCTGTTTTTCAGTCTCTCGGTCCCAGCTTTGATGCACCTGTACTGACCTCGCCTTCTGGATGACAGCGGGGTGAACAGGCAGTGGCTCGGGTGGTTGATGTCCTTGATGATCTTTATGGCCTTCCTGTAGCATCGGGTGGTGTAGGTGTCCTGGAGGGCAGGTAGTTTGCCCCCGGTGATGCGTTGTGCAGACCTCACTACCCTCTGGAGAGCCTTACGGTTGAGGGCGGTGCAGTTGCCATACCAGGCGGTGATACAGCCAGGATGCTCTCGATTGTGCATCTGTAGAAGTTTGTGAGTGCTTTTGGTGACAAGCCGAATTTCTTCAGCCTCCTGAGGTTGAAGAGGCGCTGCTGCGCCTTCCTCACGATGCTGTCTGTGTGAGTGGACCAATTCAGTTTGTCTGTGATGTGTATGCCGAGGAACTTAAAACTTGCTACCCTCTCCACTACTGTTCCATCGATGTGGATGGGGGGGTGTTCCCTCTGCTGTTTCCTGAAGTCCACAATCATCTCCTTAGTTTTGTTGACGTTGAGTGTGAGGTTATTTTCCTGACACCACACTCCGAGGGCCCTCACCTCCTCCCTGTAGGCTGTCTCGTCGTTATTGGTAATCAAGCCTACCACTGTTGTGTCGTCCGCAAACTTGATGATTGAGTTGGAGGCGTGCATGGCCACGCAGTCGTGGGTGAACAGGGAGTACAGGAGAGGGCTCAGAACGCACCATTGTGGGGCCCCAGTGTTGAGGATCAGCGGGGAGGAGATGTTGTTGCCTACCCTCACCACCTGGGGGCGGCCCGTCAGGAAGTCCAGTACCCAGTTGCACAGGGCGGGGGTCGAGACCCAGGGTCTCGAGCTTGATGACGAGCTTGGAGGGTACTATGGTGTTGAATGCCGAGCTGTAGTCGATGAACAGCATTCTCACATAGGTATTCCTCTTGTCCAGATGGGTTAGGGCAGTGTGCAGTGTGGTTGAGATTGCATCGTCTGTGGACCTATTTGGGCGGTAAGCAAATTGGAGTGGGTCAAGGGTGTCAGGTAGGGTGGAGGTGATATGGTCCTTGACTAGTCTCTCAAAGCACTTCATGATGACGGATGTGAGTGCTACGGGGCGGTAGTCGTTTAGCTCAGTTACCTTAGCTTTCTTGGGAACAGGAACAATGGTGGCCCTCTTGAAGCATGTGGGAACAGCAGACTGGTATAGGGATTGATTGAATATGTCCGTAAACACACCGGCCAGCTGGTCTGCGCATGCTCTGAGGGCGCGGCTGGGGATGCAGTCTGGGCCTGCAGCCTTGCGAGGGTTAACACGTCTAAATGTCTTACTCACTTCGGCTGCAGTGAAGGAGAGACCGCATGTTTTCGTTGCAGGCCGTGTCAGTGGCACTGTATTGTCCTCAAAGCGGGCAAAAAGTTATTTAGTCTGCCTGGGAGCAAGACATCCTGGTCCGTGACTGGGCTGGGTTTCTTCCTGTAGTCCGTGATTGACTGTAGACCCTGCCACATGCCTCTTGTGTCTGAGCCGTTGAATTGAGATTCTACTTTGTCTCTGTACTGGCGCTTAGCTTGTTTGATAGCCTTGCGGAGGGAATAGCTGCACTGTTTGTATTCAGTCATGTCACCAGACACCTTGCCCTGATTAAAAGCAGTGGTTCGTGCCTTCAGTTTCACACGAATGCTGCCATCAATCCACGGTTTCTGGTTAGGGAATGTTTTAATCGTTGCTATGGGAACGACATCTTCAACGCACGTTCTAATGAACTCGCACACCGAATCAGCGTATTCGTCAATGTTGTTGTCTGACGCAATACGAAACATCTCCCAGTCCACGTGATGGAAGCAGTCTTGGAGTGTGGAGTCAGCTTGGTCAGACCAGCATTGGACAGACCTCAGCGTGGGAGCTTCTTGTTTTAGTTTCTGTCTGTAGGCAGGGATCAACAAAATGGAGTCGTGGTCAGCTTTTCCGAAAGGGGGGCGGGGCAGGGCCTTATATGCGTCGCGGAAGTTAGAGTAACAATGATCCAGGGTCTTTCCACCCCTGGTTGCGCAATCGATATGCTGATAAAATTTAGGGAGTCTTGTTTTCAGATTAGCCTTGTTAAAATCCCCAGCTACAATGAATGCAGCCTCCGGATAAATCGTTTCCAGTTTGCAGAGAGTTAAATAAAGTTCGTTCAGAGCCATCGATGTGTCTGCTTGGGGGGGGATATATACGGCTGTGATTATAATCGAAGAGAATTCTCTTGGTAGATAATGCGGTCAACATTTCATTGTGAGGAATTCTAAATCAGGTGAACAGAAGGATTCACCTTATGATAGAATGTTCCGATTTTTATGCCAGATTATCTTTCTGCACATCTCTTTATTTACAATGATGTTTGTCATGCTTAACACCAACGCAGGACATTGAATGTTACCCGAATTGACTCAGAAAAGTAACAAAAGTAGGCCTACAGTATTTAAAAAAAAATTATTTCACCTTTATTTAACCAGGTAGGCTAGTTGAGAACAAGTTCTCATTTGCAACTGCGACCTGGCCAAGAAAAGCAGTTCGACACATACAACAACACAGAGTTGCACATGGAATAAATAAACATACAGTCAATAATACAGTAGAAAAAGTCTATATATAGTATATGCAAATGAGGTAGGGTAAGGGAGGTAAGGCAATAAATGGGCCATAGTGGCGAATTAATTACAACATAGCAATTAAACACTGGAATGGTAGATGTGCAGTAGATGAATGTGCAAGTACAGATACTGGGGTGCAAAGGAGCAAGATAAATAAATAAATACAGTATGGGGATGAGGAAGTTGGATGGGCTATGTACAGGTGCAGTGATCTGTGAGCTACTCTGACAGCTGGTGCTTAAAGCTAGTGAGGGAGATATGAGTCTCCAGCTTCAGTGATTTTTGCAGTTCATTCCAGTCATTGGCAGCAGATAACTGGAAGGAAAGGCGGCCAAAGGAAGAATTGGCTTTGGGGGTGACTAGTGAGATATACCTGCTGGAGCGCGTGCTACGGGTGGGTGCTGCTATGATGACCAGTGAGCTGAGATAAGGCGGGGCTTTACATAGCAGAGACTTGTAGATGAAGCCAGTGGAGCCAGTGTGTTTGGCACCGAGTATGAAGCGAGGGCCAGCCAACCAGAGCGTACAGGTCGCAGTGGTGGGTGGTATTTGGGGCTTGGGTGACAAAACAGATGGCAATGTGATAGACTGCATCCAATTTGTTGAGTAGAGTGTTGGAGGCTATTTTGTAAATGACATCGCCAAAGTTGAGGATTGGTAGGATGGTCAGTTTTCGAGGGTATGTTTGGCAGCATGAGTAAAGATGCTTTGTTGCGAAATAGGAAGCCGATTCTAGATTTAATTTTGTATTGGAGATGCTTGATGCCTTGAGTCTGAAAGGAGAGTTTACAGTCTAACCAGACACCTAGGTATTTGTAGTTGTCCACATATTCTAAGTCAGAACCGTCCAGAGTAGTGATGCTGGAGGGGCAGGCATACTGGTATTGCTCTTTCCTTATTGAAATGGGGAATAAAGGAAGACTGGTTTCATTTTCAATGAAGACATTGTTAGATTGAATGTATGCCTTTAATACGGTCTTTATCTCTGTATTACAGCAAGTCAAATAAAGATGTTTCTTTCCCCAATGATTTCCTAAGGCTAGTTATCAGGAAAGAAGGAGAGGAGAGCTGAATGAGCAGTGTCGTATGTGATATTATTTTGGGAGTGGGACAGAGCTTGGACAGTGTTTTTACTCATGCTTTAATGTTGTCTGCTTTTTTTTTTTAATGTCTATATTTCTGTAGATGTTTTTTTTTAATCGTCATTATCCTTCCCCCTTGAAAACATGTAGAGGATTGGTCCACTGATGTTACCTGCATGATCAGAGGTCAGGCAGACTAAATTAGATTAGACAGGTCCTCATGCATGTTGTCTGGCAACAGGTGTTTTTATAGCATGAAGAGTCTACTGCAGAACTATGTGTATGTGGTACCATCCATTGTAGAATCGTTTCTGTACAGCAGATATTGTAGCTAATACCTCACGAGAGATGGATTTACATGCAGGGTCATTCCATGCAGGTCTCAGTTAACCCACAGTTTGCATCCTTGATGTTTAAACCACATTCTAACCTGAAAGGGGCAATATGATCCCTTTGATAAAGACTCTTTATCTCTTTTGGGGGAGAGTTTCAGCCTGGCTTTTCAGTTATTATTAAGACCATTGAAGATATAAAAAGTTAATCTTGCATAAGAGCAGGAAATAGATGAGTGTGAATACAAAACCAATTGTGGATTTTTTTTCACCGTGTAGACAACCAACTAACTTTCCTCTTTGGATATTTTTCTTAATTTATATTGGGGTTGTTTTGTCAAGCCATTGTATGTGTACAGAAAGAACTTGAAATAAAGAATGTAAATAATAATCATCACTTCATCATTACATCTCTCGCTCTCATCATAAGGTCACTTTAAATTGTTGCTACTTTTTTTATAACCTATTGCACATACAAAAGTGAGATTTTATGTTATTCACTCAAGACTACACATTTTTTGGTATGTTTTTGCACCATCCTATTTTTCACATTACTCTGTTTAAATCTCCATTTTATGACCTGGCAACCTTCGGGTCTTATATGTTGAGATAAGTGGAATTGAAGTGTCTGACATGGAATATATACCCTAACCTGTGATCTGTGTAAGAGGCACTATCTAGTGAGAAATTGTCAGTTGTAACCCACTCGGTTGTGGCTTTCAGCCCTCTCAAAATATTACAAATCATTGGAGCTTCAAATGGGTTAATGAATAACCTTTGGGGTCTAGGATGTTGAGAAAGTGGCAATGAAGAGACTAACATGGAATTTCACACCTAACCTGTGATCTGTGTAAGAGGCCATATCTAGTGAGAAATTCTCAGTTGTAACCCATTAAGCTGTGGCTTTCAGCCCTCTATCAAAATAATGAAACTCATGAGCTTAAAAAGAGTTCATTAACAACGTTTGGGGTCTAAGATGTTGAGAAAACTGGCATTGAAGAGTCTGACATGGAATATAATGCCTAACCCTAACCTGTGAATAATGTGTGTACTACCACAATATCTGACCTTCCCCCAATTCAGTAATGGTCTTCAGTGAGGGGCACAGCTGCATGTTTCTGTCCTCCATGACATACATAGAAGATCCTAAATCCATTTCATTAGATCAGAAGAGGATGGATCAACAGGGATTCATATTTATGGTTTACAACCAAAAGTATATTGTGTTCATTGTTTTCCCAGCCTTTATGTGATGGGATTAAGGACAGGTGTCACATGATGGATTAAACATGTTTGGAGAATTTGACTTATTTGACACATGCTATACATTACGAGGAGTCATTCACCTTTGGATGAAAGTGTCCTATATCAGTCAGGTTTTCACTGCAATCCATTAGGGAATCACATAATGACTGTGGACTCTATGAATAAACCTGCTCTTCAACATGTTTGGCTTGCAGTATGTTCGGCTTGCAGTCTTGCATCGGCAGTTATCTAGCTGCTGTGGTGATGACAGCAATACTGGAGGAGGTCCTTGGTAAACAGGATAGATTTAGTATTTTGTCAGGCCTTATTTATTCAATTTGCCAATGTCCCCCTTTCTGAAAATATAGAGACACCAAAAAAAAAAAAAAAGACTCACAAAGCAATCATCTATGAAGGAACAATATATTTTCTCATGCTATTTTAACTATCAGGGATTCAACAGTCTTACTTTCGTAAAATTGGTTTAATTTAATCAGGTATTTTTTCATACAGTATATGAACTGTTCACACACACAGACACATACTTGTATATATGGTTTATGAGGTCAATCAGTTTATAACATGATTTATGGGGACCCACCCTTCCCATGGTCCTATTGATGAAATACATTTTTTTATGTAGAAGATACATCGGACTTCAGATTTGTTCATAGGATCATATTGGAATAATACGCTTGTAAATACACACACACACTTCACATTTTACATTTTAGCAATTTAGCAGACACTGTTATCTAGAGTGACTTACAGGAGCAATTAGGGTTAAGTGCCTTGCTCAAGGGCCCAAGGACAGATTTTTCACCTAATCGGCTTGGGGATTCAAACCAAGAACCTTTCAGTTACTGGCCCGACGGTCTAAACCGCTAAGGTTTCTCCAGACTCAGATTTGATATCATTCTCCTTGCTTTTACTCTTGAGGAGGGCTGGATGGAGGGCAACTTCAACCTGAAAAACAAACACATTTCCCACACACACGCCTAGGTTGTAAAACGCAGTTAACACAACAGTTGTTTGGCACAAAATATTTACACAACCATTGTGTCAAATGCTTTGTTCATCAGTTTTACAATCTGAGTGTGTATGGTGGCCATTAAGGGAAAAAAAGACACTGAGTATTCAAGCTGTAATTTCAATAAGATTGAGATTTGTAAAGTCATATATTGGTTGGTGGTGACATATGACTTACTTTTCTTTTAGCCCCTTGGAGCATAGGGCTTCAATAGCATTGAGTAAGGGTTCAGCCCACAGGGTCCTGGAGACACGTGATGCATGCTGCCCCACCACGACAGCCAGCCTGGTCTCATAAACTAGACGTAACATAGTAATTGTAAATCCGGGACGCTCCAATTAGTATTATATGTTATGTTTGGTATGATTACATAAGACAGATGGTAACTTATGGCCAAAACAAAAGAAGGGTGGTTGGTCGGGGTAGATAGGTGGGCATATAATGTGAACTTCTAGCAACCTAAAGGTTGTAAGTTCAAATCTCATCAAGGACAACTTTAACATTTTAGCTAATTAGCAACTTTTCAACTACTTACTACTATTGAGCTACTTTGCAACTACTTAGCATGCTAGCTAACCCTAACCTTAACCATTCTAGCTAACCCTAATGTTAACCATTTTTGCTAACCTTAACCCTTTAACCTAACTCCTAAACTTAACCCTAGTATAACTAGCTAAAATTCGGAACATATCATACGTTTTTCAAATTCATAACATAGTGTACATTCATTTGGCAAATTCTGAAACATAGTGTGTGTTTTGCAAGTTCGTAACATATAATACGAATTGTAATTCGTAACATATCATACGAAATGAGTGATGGACATTCACAAAAAATACATACCATACCAACTTAACATATCATACTAAATGATGTCTCGGATTTACTTACAGAATTATACAAAATTCTCTGAGACCAGGTTGCGACACTGTACAGTCAGACACAAAATGATTGGCACCCTTGAGAAAGATGGTTCAACGGCGTCATGAACTTTACCCAGCACAAGGACATTTTTGCCAAAAACCTGGTTGCCTCCGTCAGGAGGCTGACTCTTGGCCGCAAGTGGATCTTCCAGCAACAAAATAACCCCAAGCACACATCAAAATATCGAAAGGTATTGAAAACAGGGGTGCCTTGTTAGACAAAATATTTTTCTCTAAGTAATTGTATTAATATAAAATAATAGAATTTCCCCAAATTTTTGAGCATACAACATTAGCTCAGTATTTGCACAATTTAATTTACACAGTCTTTTTTGCTCATCTTTATCAAGGGTGTTTTTTTGTGATTTCTGCGGCCAAAAATGCTTGATTTTGCGGCAGCTTTCTGAAATTCTACAATACATTTTGCGATGTTTTTTTCTCACATTAATTTCCTATAAAGCAATAAATAAAGTAATATGTGCTCAGTTTTAGGATGGTTTTAAGCAGAATACATAATACAAAAACAATTTTTGTCATAATCCACTCACACATTCAGTCACATACACCACTCCTCTCCATCAGGTTTGGGGCTTGATATCAACACAAGATGCACCTCCCGTTCCTGTATTAAGTTTTACAGAGAGTTAAAAACCGCAATGCTGACAAATTCCACTCAGTGCTTTGAGCAGCGCTCTCCATAGACAGACTGGGGAGAGCAGAGTGCCGACCACCCTAATAAAGCCAAGGTTAGCGGAGTAAAAATTTGAGTAAAACGCCACTCACCTTGATTCTTTCAGCGCTTGCCACAGTCTTCCCTGCTACCACTTCAGTCATGGCGATCTGCCGCTGCTGTGGGCACTGTTCTGACATTCTCATATGCTTTTCTGTGTATTGTCGACTTTCTCTAGTTTCCAAAAAAATGGAAATTGTTTTGCACGATCGTTAGCAGTTATTTTAGTTGGCAAATTATATTGATTTCTGTTCATTGTATTGGTCAAAATTGAGGGCTCTAGCATAATATGCCCTGATTGGTTGATTTTGCATTGAATTATAAGATCGCAGAATCCTGGAGGGACTGATTAATAGGCTAGGTTGTAGCAACCTGATGTAGCAAGCTGATGGGTATAGGGAAAATTTGAGGATCATGTAGTAGCCTAAATCTATCGATGTTACATTGAGCTGGGTGAATGGAATATGCATGGTAGTCATCCAATATGCTGTAATAGAAATACAAATAACGCTTATAAAAAAATAAAAAATCTTAAACGGCACCGACCGCAACTGAGTGGAACCGCCAACCGGATGCTTCACATTTATACATCCAGTGAAATATCTGGCTCATTGTTCTGTTTGTGGTAGCTATATATCTAACTATCTCTCTGTACCCATTTCTGATGATCCATTGATCTCATCTATGATGTCTTGATGGCTGGTGTCGGCAGCTACATGCACATATTTATTTTACAAATTGTTAGGACCAATGAGAGTAGAGCTACTGAATTTGGACATCATATACACATGTCAATATATGGCATTGCGTTGGCAGCCATATTGGACTTTATGTCCATTCCTGGAACCGGGACCACATTCCTCACCAGCACAGCAGTATCCTACTCGAGGGTATTCTTTCAAAGTGTATGTCAGATACTGAGTGTTGATAAATAGTCATTAGAAATAATATATTTTCCTATTTTCTACTGTATGTATGTTATTCATAATTCATTAATTAATTATGTGGTTGCTACATTCATAAAAACATTGAAATAAAAAAATGTCAACATATTTTCGCGGACCACCTGCAGTACCTCTAGGGGTCCTCGGACCCCCGTTTGAATACCCTTGCTCTATAGTATTGGCTGGCTGAAACCAATCACAGTATATGAAGGCTGAAACTAGTCGACCCTGCTGTCGTTAGGTGTTCCCGCATGTTCATTGGAATAAGTCGTTCCCAAAAAGGAGTTGTTGAATCTTGTCCATAAAGGATATTGCACATATCACTTCCTTCTTTTTCATCCTCTATTCTAGCTGCCACCCGGAACATATTGTACAGTTGCACAGATACACAATCGGCTGCGATTAGTTTTTATTCATTTGCTAAAACATACTGTTTCAATCCTCTGCCAAGCATTTTATTGCCTATTGTTCAGAACGAACGAAAGCACAGGACACCAGCGGGAATTATAGATACATTATGGCGACATCAAAGGATTGTTTTCAAAGTAAGTGTACGCCGCCCCATAACAATTTGATTTTCATGTAAATGTTGGCTACTTTGTGAAATCCATAGACATTAAAACCAGGTGCAACAGCCTAGAAAAACTGTAAACTGCAATATGGTTTACCTTATAGTGAAAAATGTATTTGCATGCTTGTTTTCGCATGCCTGTGCGTCTGTGTTTACTTTGTGCTCCAATATGTGTGTGCCGACTTTGCGTTGATGCGCGTGCATGTGCTGGCGTCACCTAACAATGTCCCTCTGTTTCTCAACGTTCCTTTTTTCAAACTGCTGTTTTCTCTCGACAGCTGTCCACACGTTGCACAAGGAAGCACTGCTGGCCCATAGAAAGCAGAAGTCAGAGGACACATCAACCCTTCTTGGAGGCCAGTTGCCAAATAAAGTTGTGCATGATAACAATTACATTCCGCTCATGACTACTGATCCTGATGTGTCAGAAAAACAGATGCAAGAGAAACCACAGTCATTTCAACATGCCATTCTAATTGCATTGCCTGAAGATAGACACCAGCCAAAACCTGTTATAGTGGTTGGTCCAGCTGGAGTTGGCAGAACCACTGCCCTGGAGAAGCTAGTAGTGGACTGGGCCACTGGCAAACATCTCCAGCACTTTTCCTGTGTCTTCCATTTCACGTTCAGGGATCTGAATGCCCATAAAGGGGTGCTGTCTCTGCAGGCATTGCTGCTTCAGTGCTACAGTCACCTTTCCCCTGAGTCCCTGGCTCTAGTCCTGCAGAATCCAAAGTCTCTGCTGTTTCTGTTTGATGGGCTGGATCAGTACCAGCACAGCCTGGAACCCCCCACATCCCTGGCCCTCTGCTCGGACCCTCAGCAGCCAGCCTCAGTCTCTATGCTAGTGGCCAGCCTGGTGCATGGAACTCTGCTGAAAGGGGCAGCCATACTGCTGACCTCAAGGCCTACCGCAGCCAGTCTTGAGTCTCTAGACGGCTACCGCTTGGAGCTGTTGGGGTTTCTGAAACCCCAGAGGAAGGCCTATTGTGAAAGGTTCTTCTCTGATCCAATTGTAGCCAGTCAAGCGTTTGAGAACATAGAAAGGACAATGGGGTTCTATGATTTCTGCACCTCTCCTAGATTCTGCTGGACGACTTGTTCCATTTACAAGTCTCTAATGGAGGCTGGAGAGATTCTTCCTGAGACACTAACCCAGGTGTTTGTTTATATCACCGTCCACCTTATTCGGGCACTGTCATTGGACACGACCAATGCCAGAGACCTGGTGACCTCCCTGGGTAGAATGGCTTCCCATTGCTGTCTTGGCCCGGATTCAACCTGCTCCAAAGAAGAAATGGCCTCCACTGATGTACAACAGTTCCTAACAACTCCAACATCACTGAAAGATTTCCTGCACGTTGATGGTGATCTGGAATCGGACAACTGCATTTTCTCCTTCCACACCCAGAAGATCCAAGAGTTTTTCTTGGCTGCATCCTTCTACTTAGACGAGTCAGAAGCAGTGAGTGTGGAAGAGATGTTGGAGAACCATGAGGGTTGTGTAGAGTTTCTCGACCTTTACCTGGCAGGGCTTTGTGAGCCCTCTCAGAGGAAGCCTCTGGAATCTGAACTGGGAGAGTTCAACACTGACCACATCATGGACTTCAGCAGCTGGTTTAAAAGCACCTCTCGGAAGGCACTGGAGAGCTATCACACAGACAGACACCTCCATTACTTTCATCTGCTCCATCAACGTCAGAATGAGAAGCTGGTGAAGGAGATCATCATTCCGTCTGCCCGTGGCATCAGCTATGGAGTTCTGGGTGTACATGACTGTGTGTCTCTCAGCTACATAGTGACATGTCTGGGGGAATGGGATCAGCTGAATCTGTACAGCAGCAAGGATTTAACTGAGGAAAAAGCCAACCTTTTGGTTCCTGCCATACGTCTCTCTCATAAAATAATGTGAGTAATTGAGGAAACAGAAAATCAATGTGATTTGTTGTCTAGTATTTTGCTGCTAGTAAGTGTGACCCAATTTAGTTTGGTAAATTATATGGTACAGTGGCAATCAATACCTCTCGTCTGCAACTAGAAAGTAAAACAGAAACCTAAAGCATGTTTTTCCAATCCTACCACTGTGGGACCACATACATACAGTGCCTTGCGAAAGTATTCGGCCCCCTTGAACTTTGCGACCTTTTGCCACATTTCAGGCTTCAAACATAAAGATATAAAACTGTATTTTTTTGTGAAGAATCAACAACAAGTGGGACACAATCATGAAGTGGAATGACATTTATTGGATATTTCAAACTATTTTAACAAATCAAAAACTGAAAAATTGGGCGTGCAAAATTATTCAGCCCCCTTAAGTTAATACTTTGTAGCGCCACCTTTTGCTGCGATTACAGCTGTAAGTCGCTTGGGGTATGTCTCTATCAGTTTTGCACATCGAGAGACTGAAATGTTTTCCCATTCCTCCTTGCAAAACAGCTCGAGCTCAGTGAGGTTGGATGGAGAGCATTTGTGAACAGCAGTTTTCAGTTCTTTCCACAGATTCTCGATTGGATTCAGGTCTGGACTTTGACTTGGCCATTCTAACACCAGGATATGTTTGTTTTTGAACCATTCCATTGTAGATTTTGCTTTATGTTTTGGATCATTGTCTTGTTGGAAGACAAATCAGTCTCAGGTCTTTTGCAGACTCCATCAGGTTTTCTTCCAGAATGGTCCTGTATTTGGCTCCATCCATCTTCCCATCAATTTTAACCATCTTCCCTGTCCCTGCTGAAGAAAAGCAGGCCCAAACCATGATGATGCCACCACCATGTTTGACAGTGGGGATGGTGTGTTCAGGGTGATGAGCTGTGTTGCTTTTACGCCAAACATAACGTTTTGCATTGTTGCCAAAAAGTTCAATTTTGGTTTCATCTGACCAGAGCACCTTCTTCCACATGTTTGGTGTGTCTCCCAGGTGGCTTGTGGCAAACTTTAAACAACACTTTTTATGGATATCTTTAAGAAATGGCTTTCTTCTTGCCACTCTTCCATAAAGGCCAGATTTGTGCAATATATGACTGATTGTTGTCCTATGGACAGAGTCTCCCACCTCAGCTGTAGATCTCTGCAGTTCATCCAGAGTGATCATGGGCCTCTTGACTGCATCTCTGATCAGTCTTCTCCTTGTATGAGCTGAAAGTTTAGAGGGACGGCCAGGTCTTGGTAGATTTGCAGTGGTCTGATACTCCTTCCATTTCAATATTATCGCTTGCACAGTGCTCCTTGGGATGTTTAAAGCTTGGGAAATCTTTTTGTATCCAAATCCGGCTTTAAACTTCTTCACAACAGTATCTCGGACCTGCCTGGTGTGTTCCTTGTTCTTCATGATGCTCTCTGCGCTTTTAACGGACCTCTGAGACTATCACAGTGCAGGTGCATTTATACGGAGACTTGATTACACACAGGTGGATTGTATTTATCATCATTAGTCATTTAGGTCAACATTGGATCATTCAGAGATCCTCACTGAACTTCTGGAGAGAGTTTGCTGCACTGAAAGTAAAGGGGCTGAATAATTTTGCACGCCCAATTTTTCAGTTTTTGATTTGTTAAAAAAGTTTGAAATATCCAATAAATGTCGTTCCACTTCATGATTGTGTCCCACTTGTTGTTGATTCTTCACAAAAAAATACAGTTTTATATCTTTATGTTTGAAGCCTGAAATGTGTCAAAAGTTTGCAAAGTTCAAGGGGGCCGAATACTTTCGCAAGGCACTGTACATACAAATAATCAAACAAATTATGTATCTACTGTAACGACCCTGGTTTATAAGTGTGGATCGCAATACTACTATTCTACAGCTATACATATTACTGCCTGGTATGGCAACAGCTTGGCCTCCGACCGCAAGACACTACAGAGGGTAGTGCGTACGGCCCAGTACATCACTGGGGCCAAACTTCCCGCCTTCCAGGACTTCTACACCAGGCGATGTCAGAGGAAGGCCCTAAAAATTGTCAAAGACTCCAACCACCCTAGTCATAGACTGCTCTCGCTGCTACCGCAGGGCATGCGTTAAGTGCTAAGTCTAGGTCCAAAAGACTTCTTAACAGCTTCTACCCCCAAGCCATAAGACTCCTGAACAGCTAATCAAATGGCTACCCAAACTATTCGCATCCCCCCCCCTCTCTCTTTTACGCTGTTGCTACTCTGTTTATTATCAATGCATAGTCACTTTAACTCTACCTACATGTACATATTACCTCAATTACCTTGATTAACCAGTGCCCCCACACATTGACTCTGTACCGGTACCCCCTGTATATAGCCTCGCTATTGTTATTTTACTACTGCTCTGTAATTATTTGTTACTTTTATTTTACTTTTTTTTACTTAACACGTATTTTTTTCTTAACTGCATTGTTGGGCTTATATTAAGGGCTTGTAAGTAAGCATTTCACTGTAAGGTCTACTACACCTGTTGTATTCGGTGCATGTAGGGGCTCCCGAGTGGCACAGCAGTCTAAGGCACTGCATGTTAGTTCTAGAGGTATCACTACAGACCCTGGTTCGATCCCAGGCTGTATCACAACCGGCCATGATTGGGAATCCCTCAGGGACTCAGCATTGTCTGGGTTAGGGGAGGGTTTGGCTGGGGTCATTGTAAAATAAGAATTTGTTCTTAACTGACTTGCCTAGTCAAGTAATGGTAAAATAAATCAAAATGATCTCAACCAGCTTCATGGTGGAATGGAATGCATTTCAATTAACAGGTGTGCCTTGTTAAGAGTTAATATGAGGAATTTCTTTCCTTAATGCTTTTGAGCCAATCAGTTGTGTTGTGACAAGGTAGGGTGGTATACAGAAGATGGCCCTATTTGGTAAAAAAACGTCCATATTACTTTAATCATATTACATCATTACTTTAAGATGTGA